>NC_141372.1:3097854-3694561 GCF_963921425.1 Dryas octopetala | reverse complement strand
GGTGAGGGAGGGAGGCAGACAGAGGGGAGAGAGAGAAGATGGCAGAGAGAGGGAAGAGAGAGAGGAGATCGGGCCAGGGGAGGGGGGGGGTCGCGCCGGCAATGGGAAGGGGTGGGTCGCGCCGGCGGTGGGGAGGGGGGGTCGCGCCGGCCTTGGGGAGGGGGTGGGGTGGGTTGCGCCGGCGGCGGGGAGAGGTGGCCGGCCGAAATTGGAGGGGTGGGTTTTTTTTTTTTTTATGCAGGGGCAAAATGGGCAAAAAGGGATAAAAATTTGAATGGGGTGGTCAATTTAGCAGGTTTGGGTGGTGTGAACAGCCCCCCCCTTCCGCAAAAGCCAACAAGGATGAGACCCCTTTCCTACCTAGTACCTACCTACACAAGTAGTTTCTAGGAACCAAATAAATACGTCAAAGGATTATTTTCTGTTAAAATCCAATCTGTAAAGAAATTTTTCTGGTTTATATTTGGGACTTTTTTCTTTTGTATGTTAGAAGAAATCGAATTATTAATTGTTTTTCTTCCTTCTATCGTACAAGAAATGGAATCATTGAGCTATCATATCAACGTTTGAAATTCTAAGCACGGTGAAATGCCGAAACGAGCGCTATTCGATTTCTTTGTAATTAAAGAAAAGAGCTCTACTTTCAATGGCCAAAAAAGAAAGAAAAGAGCTCTACTTTGTGACACCTGCAGCCCAATTTAACGTATTGCACAAATTGTTTTGCCAAGCAGAGGCGAAATCCAACAGAGTCGGTCCAAAAAATTCAAACGAGAGCCTAACGGTCTCTAAAACACCGAGTTGGGTTTTCCGCAGAGACTCCGGCTAGTGGGAGTTTAGAAGATAAATTGGGGCACTATTTTACTCAATTTTTAGGGGTCAATGGTTAATTGGTGACAACATATTATGCAGTGAAAAGGGAGGGCTATTCATGAGTTGATGAAATACTGGCTTGAGCAGCTGAAAAAGCAGTGGCATTTCAGTTTAGTTATGAAGAAAGTTAAAACTTACAAGCTAGCATTGCCAGTTAAATATGCTGTTGCACTAAATCAACGCTCTCTCTTTCTCTTGGGGTTTTTACTTTTATCAGTTTTGGGGTCTGCATCTGATTGTGAAGATAGCAACTTGGCCCCTACAGCACAACTCCACAGCGCCCTTTCTACATCTGATGGTGTGAAGGTCTCCCCTTGTGCACTCAATTCCTGCAGACATTCCTCAAGCAGATATACTTATCCATGAAAGTGGAAAGCTTTCTAAGTTTGACTACTTTTATGGTTCATTCACATAATACAAGACACTCAAATGTAGTGCTTATTTGGTCTAACAGATTTGTTATTAGTCAATGATTCGTTTGAGATTCGTTATGATCAATCTTATGTATAAAATGTAGACTCTTTTAATCATTCTTTCAAATTTTGAAGAAATTGACTGACCTTGGCTTTGTGCTGTAACTTGTTTGCGAATAATAGATACTGCTTAAGTGAATAGTCCTTGGAGTTACCAAGAGCTGCCTCCATAGCCTTTCACCAGACAAACATGAAGAGAATTTTAAAATTATTAAATGACTCGAATCACAAGCAATAAACCCCAAATTAAATCACCTCGTCGGACATGAAGGGTGCGACGTCGGGGGCGTAAGCTGCCAGAACAGCTGAGGCTGTGGCCGGACCGACGCCTTTGAGCACCGTGAGCTCAGAGACAGCCTTTGAGATATCAGGAAGTGACTGAAAGGCCTTTTGCGACGCCAATTTCACCACGTCTTCATCCAAAGCCGAAACGAAATCCAACAGCCGCGGCCTCAAATTCACAATTTCACATACACATATTCAGTCCTCAATAACATCCAAATATACACAGTGTTAGAGAGAGAGAGGGGGGGTACCGCCACTTGCCACGTGTGAGCTTCCAGCGCATGAGGTGGGAGAGCTCGGAGGTGGTGATGAAGGGATTAGGGTTTCGTTGGTGGAGGAGAGGCGGGAGGTGGTTGCGGTAAAAGTCGTCGAGAGAAACCAAATCGGGTTTGTTGAGGGATTGAATACGAGACGAGTAACAGGAGAGGGCTTCTCTCCAGAGACTCAGAGTAGAACACTCAAATTCCATTACCGTTGCGACGGCGTTGCCTGCGTTTCGCGGAGGGGTTCCCGCTATACTGCCTTTTGATTTCTGCCTTTATGTCACGACTCACAAGTTTAAAATGGATACTGGATTACTATTTACCAATATGTCGTCTCCAACAGGCCCATTAGCCCATTTGTTTCTTGGACTGAACCTTTACCAGTAAAGGAATAATTTTGTATTATGCCTTTTATATGTTGAAAGCTTGAATACCACTTAGCCGTAGAACGGCACCGTTTTCGGAAATCTCGGATGGTGATGAGTCATGAGTGGGTAGGTGGTCTCACACTCTCACTTAGCAGTCAAATTTGTATATGACTATATAAGCGCGCCGGCTTACATTATTAATTAGGCAATTTGACTATAATTATTTGACTTTAACATTAACACTTGGAACTTGGAAGTGAAGTGAGTCAAGTGTGACAAACTGAAACTACTACTCCTGTATATGCCACTAATTGTAATTATTGTATTATCTTTCTCATCCCAGTCTAAAGTCTTAGCAATGCTTCCTTAATTGAGAAAGAAATCAATGCATTGTTGACTACGTGCGAATTAAGGTGACTGCTCAAGTCTTCAGCGGACTGCACTTTTGTCTTGGTCCTCCTCTAACTAATAGCACGCACTATTTTTGTGAAGTTATTATTGCAGTCTTATATATATATATTCATATATCCACTGTCCTTAGATATCAATGAACCTCAAGTTAATAATAATATCCACTCTCTTTTTTATTATTATTATTGTGGCTTAAGGGTGTCTAAATATAGCATCTTTGCACCTCTATTATTAGCTGCAAATTAAATGAGCCTCCAATTATGTCCATGCATTTTTCTATTAATATGTGTGTGCGCTTGACTTAATATTAAGTGTTAATCTATACATGAATGATTAAAATTAACTACTTGAAACTTCAAACAATTAAACAAGTATACATGATACCCTGTTCTAGTAAGGATTCTATCATAATTAAGTTAATAATTAATTAAACAGTGGAGAAAGCAAATAAAGCTCTTGAAGTAACTAGTTTTAGTGATTTGCTAAATAATAATTAATGACCAAGGATTTGATGGAGACTGTGGAGTTAATGGACTGAGGTCGAGTGGATGATGGTAGATCGTGAGGATGAATAGGCTCTATCGAGTTCTACTTATTTGCATTGAGTCTGCATTGAAATGCATTTCAAATCATTCTTATCGTCCAATCAAATCTATTGATTAGAACATTAATTATCTATTATATCCCAATAGAGAATATCTCCTCCCCTCTTCTCTCTCTTTCTCTTTCTTTTTCTCTCTAATTGAATAACACATATCCCTATAAGTGTATAACAGAACTGATAAGTTATTCCCATCCCAATATAACTATATAAGTGAAAAAATATAACTTAAATTACATTATAAAATGTCTGTATTATCTTTGGAGGTGACGAGGTGATGAGACTGAGATCGATCATATTATAAAGGCTTTTTTATTCAAATAGCACCTGAACTACAGGGGTGTGCTCAAATACCACCCAAACTTTTTTTCTTGTCAATTTACCACCTGAAATTATTAATATGTGCTAATTTACCACCTAACATCCATTTTTCTATTAAATCATCAAAAAATTTCCCAAACTTCTCATTTTGCCCTTGAATACAAAAAAAAAAAATTATTATTTTAAAAATATAATTAAAAAAAAATTAAAAACTAAAAAAATAGAAAATGAAAATACCCTTTTTTTTAGGGGGTTTGATTAGATTTTTTTTTTAATATTTAAAATGCTTTTTTTATATAAATGACGAAAATACCCTTAAAATAAACAGAAAATTTAACTAAAATGACGGTAGGTGGTTAATTGGTCAATATGTGAAAGTTCAGATGGTAAATTGGCAAGAAAAAAAATTTGGGTGGTATTTGAGCACACCCTTTATAATTTAGGTGGTATTTAAATAGAAAAGCCTATTATAAAATATATTGGTCTCTTGATCCAATTCCCACAGTTTCTTCTTTTCCCCATATATAAATAATATAACTTATTATTCAGTCTTAATTGATTTGTTTAATAAAACAGTGGATCATGATGTCTATGCACATTGCACGCACCTCCTGTACACAGCTCTCTGTACAATATTAAATTATTCATTTAGACCCTAGGCTGAATATGTTTGACTTATATACTGTACCAGTACTCCAAATCAAATTAATGAGGTGGATAAATTATTATATATAATTGATACATTATTATTTGATATAATTAATTTATTTGTTATAATATACGTGAATATTATTAATACTATATTATATAAATATAAATATATCGTCCAACAATAATACATTTACACGTTGAATTAGTTACACCACATGATGGTATATCAGTTATATCTAATAATTTTTTTACAAGGTAATAAATAATTAAATATTCATGCTGCACATTTTATTTCTCAAGACTCCTTTTTTTGTTTTATTTGAAAACTCAAGAAATAAGGTGAATTATGCACATCAACTAACTGCTACTTTAGTGTTGATAATGATATTGATGTCTCAAATTCAAATTTTCTTTTCTCATAAAAAAAGAAAAAGAGAAATGTTTGCATTTTGATATGTATGTATGGTATTCCCTAATTATATAGTTTATGGTTTAAGGTATACTACTAAGTTTAGAATAAAAATCTAAAAATTAAGAACTAAACCATAAATCATAAGGTTTAAAATGATGATTCTAAAAGTGATTAATCCTAAATTCTAAGCCCTAAATTCATTTTCTAATAAATCTTATTAAAATAAAAAATAAAACTTTAAATGTTTACATGGAGTAGGAAAAAAAAAAAGCTGCCTTCTTGGAATTTCCAAAAAATTTCTATTAAAATTAAAAATAGAAATGTAATTACAATTATGCACTTAAACCAATTCACTATCTATATATAGCCATTTTCTTCTTAACCTCTAATTCACTTTATTCTATTTCTAGCCTTATATCATGATGATAATTGATAAATTGCATACGTAATAAATAAGAACTTACAATAATAGCGAATTACTAGTCAACAACGGAGGATTCTAATTGGCCAAAAAACAAAAACAAAGGAGGATTCTATTTCTATATGCGCAGCTTAAGCCTAACACGCATATGGCGTAAGTTAGAATTTAATACACCGTACCGTATGGCTGGATAGTTGTCATTGTGTGACTTGTGAGGACTATAAAACGTGGACAAGTCCTAGACTTGTCTCGTGGCACCGTTGGAAACTTGGAACAACAACTATAAATCATAGCCAGCGAAGCGATAGCGAGAGCAGTTCAACCAAAAAAAAAAAAAGCCAAAGAGAGAGTGAGAGACGCGTCGCCTTCGTCCCCTTCGTTTTCTCTGCGAGGTCGCTCGGGATTCGCATTGGGAAGAAAAATGGCGGATCAGTACGCGCTTGGATGGATCCTGGCCTCCGTGTTCGGCCTCGTTGTGCTGTACAACACTCTGGTGAGGAGGAACAACAATCGCAGAGCTTTGCTGGAGAAGAAGAGAAGCGAGTGTGTGAAGAGCGTGACGATGTCGAACGCAGAATGCAGATCCACGGATGGCGACGTTGACGTCATCATCGTCGGAGCCGGCGTTGCCGGTTCTGCTCTCGCTCACACTCTCGGCAAGGTGATCAAATCTCTCCTTTAAACCTCCGATTTTCATTTTCTCGGTAAACAAACAGAGTTTTTAGTTTTTAGTTTTTTTTGCTTTGATTTAATGTGGAATTCTGATTGCTATGTATGATGAAGCACGCGCTTGAATTCATTTGAACATTATTTGATTTTATAAAAGGTTAATTATATTTGTGCAAGCGCGCGTGCTCTCACAAAGGCATATTCATATAGAATTATTCTCTACTAACCTTTTTAATTTAAGTGTTAACCTTCTTAATAATTTCCCTTGCTTTACATAGACTAGCAGAGCTTGTACATCATTCATCAATACTTAATTGGAGAATTTTTAGTTTAACTATTTCAGGAAAGGCATTTGAACTCTTAGTATCAATTTGCAATCTTTTATATTTTTTTTGTTTGGATTATTGTTTCGAAAATTACTTTTGAATAATTGCTTATCTCCTGTATTGTCTACTAGCTAGCACTGGGGCTTGTAAATGACAGAATGGTGTATGACCATAATGACCATTCTTTTGAAGTGGTCAAAAATAGATTCCTTATTTTGAAGAGTCTAATGTTGACATAGTATTCCGAATAAATGTTGACACAGAAATACATGTGGTAGATAGTACCTATGTTTTTGTCCAATGCCAGTAATTACAATGGCCTGCACTTTAGGGACATTTTGGCTTAGTTTTCTTTTACTTGGTTAAATTTTAGTGAAATATATTTCATTTTAAAATTGCTAAAAGTACTTCGAACTGCAGGATGGACGTCGAGTGCATGTGATTGAACGGGACTTGACAGAGCCCGACCGAATTGTTGGTGAACTACTACAACCCGGGGGATACCTCAAATTAATTGAGCTGGGACTTGAAGGTAGGCTGATTTGAAATTTTTAACCATGTGGATGTATATGTTATGCACCAAGTTTTTGTTTGATAGAAAATTAGTTGGAATTAATCAAATGGTTAATTTTGCTCACCTCCAATTAAAGCAGAAATCATTAGTTAATGGGCTTTGAATTATATCTGACTGCAGATTGTGTGGAAGAAATTGACGCTCAGCGGGTGTTTGGTTATGCTCTTTTCAAGGACGGGAAAAATACTCGACTCTCTTACCCCTTGGAGAAGTTTCACTCAGATGTGTCTGGGAGGAGCTTTCACAATGGCCGTTTCATACAGAGGATGCGTGAAAAGGCTGCAACTCTTCCCAAGTATGTCTTTTTCTCCCTTGGTTGATATAAATTAAATGTTGGTTTCTTTTCTACCGTTTGTTTCCAGTTGTTGACTCAATGACGAGTTTTGCATGCTACTGTTTTCCTTTTTTGAAGACTTACTATTCACTAGTAGTTATGTTTATTTTTTCCTCCTTTAGCGTACAATTGGAGCAAGGAACAGTTACTTCTCTGCTCGAAGAAAAGGTAACAATTAAAGGTGTGCAATACAAGACAAAAACTGGACAAGAGATGACAGCATATGCACCTCTTACTATTGTTTGTGACGGTTGTTTCTCTAACTTGCGTCGCTCTCTTTGCGATCCTAAGGTGAGGTTTCTCCTCTATCTTGTTGGATAGTAAGATTTTTGTAACGTTTATATTTGTCTGCGGAGTAACTAAAAGCAGAACTAAAGGAAGTTTTGTAGCATCTTAGATCTCATTTATTAATTTTGTGTTCTGCAGGTGGATGTACCTTCTTGTTTTGTTGGTTTAGTTTTGGAGAATTGTGATCTTCCACATGCAAATTATGGGCATGTTATATTAGCAGACCCTTCCCCAATTTTATTCTATCCTATTAGTGGTACGGAAGTTCGCTGTCTGGTTGATGTACCTGGGCAAAAGGTTCCTTCCATTTCAAACGGTGAAATGGCCAAGTATTTGAAGACTATGGTGGCTCCTCAGGTAAGCATATATATGCTCCACAGTTCTATTTACCCATGAGATTGAGGACTTCGTTTATGTTTGTATAAAATAATGGTCCCCCAGGCTGATCAAGTGACACTGCTGTTGCAGATTCCCCCTCAAATTTATGATGCCTTCATAGCTGCAGTTGATAAGGGTAACATAAGGACAATGCCAAACAGAAGCATGCCAGCTGCTCCCTATCCTACTCCTGGAGCCCTATTGATGGGGGATGCATTCAACATGCGCCACCCTCTAACAGGGGGAGGAATGACTGTGGCATTGTCTGATATTGTTGTCCTGAGGGATCTTCTCAGGCCTTTGAACAACCTAAATGATGCATCTACACTGTCCAGTTATCTCGAATCCTTTTACACTCTGCGCAAGGTAAGTTATATTAAATTCCGGTGTCTTAAAACTGCTGCAACTGGGGTACTGCAGGCTTGTGCTTTGTTCTGTGCTAACTCAGTCTATATAATTTTCCAATTTGCAGCCAGTGGCATCCACCATAAATACATTGGCAGGGGCTCTTTACAAGGTTTTTTCTGCTTCACCTGATCAAGCCAGGAAGGAAATGCGCCAGGCTTGCTTTGATTATTTGAGTCTCGGAGGTGTATTCTCGACAGGACCAGTCTCTCTACTCTCAGGACTAAATCCCCGCCCATTGAGTTTGGTTCTCCATTTCTTTGCTGTTGCAGTATATGGTGTTGGTCGACTGTTGTTGCCATTTCCATCACCTAAACGCGCCTGGATTGGAGCCAGATTACTTTCTGTGAGTATAAACTGCTTTTCCATTATTCCTTATAGGATAGGGAGGCACTTTTATCTGATTTCTAAATATACGTGTCTTAACTGCAGAGTGCCTCAGGAATCATCTTCCCCATAATTAAGGCAGAAGGAGTTAGACAAATGTTTTTTCCTGCAACAGTTCCGGCATATTACAGAGCACCCCTATCAAGTGAGAAGCAGACGAAAAAGATTGAAGAAATCATAAATTGAAGATATTGAGCAAATCGAGTGCTGTTGGGAGAGGATCCAATTTGCACTGTTATCCACCGATCCTTGTTCAAAGTTGAGGGGGAAGGTGAATGCAAAAAACAGAAAGATTTTCTCTAGGAAATAGATTTTGTTTCCTAGGACTTCCTTTTTCCACTTTGTTGATAATGATAACTTTGTTTTATTCTTTCGCACTGATAACTTTATTGTTTCAGGTGTATATGATTGAGAGAAAAAAAAAAACATTGGCTGGGGACTAGTTTTATGTATATTAAGTATTGTTTAGCAACTGTTTACAACAGAAGGTGTTCCACAGAATTACCAGTGCAAATTTTAACAGAATTGACTGGCGACGGAAATATAAATGTGATTCTGTGTTTTAAGATGATTAGATAAATCACACTAGGGATTTCTATAATTTTCCAAAGAAAAAAGTGTGGTCAAATTAGGACAGTCAAAATAACTTAACAACACTAGACAGTCTAGACATCAAAGAAATGAGAATTAAAGGCTCAAACACATGCCATTCTCCACTTGCTTGGGGAAGAGTTATTCCCAGAAAAAGAACACATGCCATGAGTTATAACCCCAAAGTGATTGATGCCTTCGTTACTTCGTTATTAAAACCAAGGGTCGGGACACATGAAACAAAATTGAATTATATACATTACATATTTTGTGGAAAATAATTCAACAATATATTACAAAGCCTACGCATGGATTGTAGCATGTTCTCCAAATACATCACCCGCCTTTACTTTATGTGTGTATCAAAAAATTATCAATTATTCCCATATAATACAACATTACAAACTAACTCTCAAATTCTTCCTGAATGGCGAAAATTAATCTACTCTTAAGATTTTTTTTTTTTTTTTTTTGTTGCTGTAAACTTATAACGTAAAGAAAAGGTGGCAGTGCCCTGTTGACACCCTGCGTGCTTCCACTTCTCAAAAGTCCCAGGCTGTACCAGCCAATTCACATATTCATGTTTCCCCTCTCTTTCTTTATGGTCTCATAGGACACCATTACCTCTTTGAACTTTGCTTCAGCAGCCTCTGCAACAAAACAGAAGCAATAAACTTCAGAAAACCCCAATGCAAAGCAATGGCATTAAGCTTACAAGAATTGGGTAATGGCTAATGATGCCCCACCTTTATTATCTTGGTTTTGATCTGGGTGAAATTGCTTTGCCTTGGTCCTAAATGCTGTCTGCAAGAACAACAATATAATTACTATTAAACATAAGAGAATAAAATAAAAAACGAGGAAGAAAAACACAAATGGAATAACTCAGTTACTATTAGAAGCTCTTCTATTGACATATAGAATCCAGTAACAGCTGCTTGAACTTCAATCCAACACAGCATATCAGAATTACAACCATAACTCTCATAAACCATCCCATGTTTACCATACACCAACCCCTTCTATTTTCAAAGTTTATATTAAGAGAAAAACAATTGTAATATTTTACTAGTTATAGCATCCCATCATATATCTTTACGGCAAATAAAATGACATGGGGCATGACCCACAAACTCTAAACTACACAACATAACAACCAGTTCCACCAATAAAATTAATACACGGTAAAACACAGAAGCAAAAAGAATTAGCTCTTAACAGTATGCCAAAGTGCAGGGAATACCTTAATCTCAGCATCCGTGTAAGGTGCCTTCCTAAACCTGTCGAAAAAGAAGAGAAGTGAAAATGTCAAGTTTATTTTAGTTGATGACAACAAGTGATCGTGTAAAATGCATGTCCAACAGATTAAGAGGAGATTGGAACATTATCAATTACACAAAATTAAAGTCACACAGCAGCAGTTGTTCTATTTAACTGCTTTCTTCCAAATATAAGTAATAAGTTCAACAAGTTTTCTTAAAAATTCAGCTGACAGCATGTCTATTTAAATCTGATCCAGACAACAGAATGCAAAAGTGAAAATTCATCGATAATATTGCCAATTTGGATTGTGACTAGGTTTCTGTAAACACCAACTTTACCTGTCAAGGCCTAAAACTGAGTAGTGATGTGATAGTAAATAGCTGGCATTTTCTCTAGGAGTTTCCCTGTAGTTACTCCTCCGGTCTTTGAAGGATGTATCAGTCTTCCAATACCAATCCTCTCGTTGGAAATCTTGATGATACGTGGCTTGACCATTTTCCCTCCAGCTCTCGTAGGTCCTTTTGTATTTGTTCCTCTCTCTATTGAACACACTTTGCATACGTCTTATACGTTCCTACAGATGACAAAAAATCATGATAAGAAAACCCATTTGAGTGAATGTAGGAATTCTTCCTATATTGTAAAAAAAAGCCTGACATTTCAAGGCAAGCACTAAGAACTATTCTAATACTGGAGTTGAAAATATTAATTCTGAGCCGAGCAGGTTTTAGGCATGCAATGTGATGACTTGTTTGATGATTCTTCTGCATCTTTAGCAATATACAATCAAAAACTTTGAGTAAAGGCAAAACTGCAATGTATTTTAAAAACGATGGTGAAAGATTTCAATCTTACCAATGTTAAAACAACATAAACCAAGCAGAGTTTTACAATCAAGCTTTGCCGACGAAGAAGAAAATTAGAAAAACGGTATAGATTAGAAAATTAGGTCAGAAAAATAACATAAGCCACAGAAGAAAACTAAAAAAAAATTATAGATTGAAAACTCACCACTCTCTCCATTTCTTCTTCATACTCCTCTTGCATACGACGATTATATTTTTTCCATGCTTCCTCCTGAAAAGATGACCGGAATGAACTCCCACTTCCTTCTTTCCATGATGATCGTGATCTGGTCATCTTTTTTCATGCAATCACAAACATGATCAGCTCCAGTAAGTACTAACTAACTAACACATATACTAACGTTTAAGAAAACGAAAAAACAAAGATTACTTATCAATAAGGACCATTAGCTACATTAACTACGGTCTCTTAAACTTCATTTCAAGCATAGAAATGGTTCACAAATAACAAAATGCTTCGTACTTATAAAATGGTTGATATACACAATTATCATAATGATATCTACCTGAGTATAGAACCAATCAACAGTCCTACGAAGCTGAGTAACCTGCCAAATTCCCACACATTTCTTAATTCCCATCTGCCATAAACGTTGCATTTTGGATTCACATTCACATAAAAAACAGGAAAGAAAGGGTTTTGAGCTTACGGCGAGAGTGGTGGCGGTGGCGCCAATGAACCCAAAGACGAGAATTCCCCAAAGCTTCATGTCTTCCTCTTTCTGCTGATAGGGTCTTTTAGTTGACGGCCATGGCTTATCCCTATTCCGATCACCATCGTCGGCGCTCATTTTTTCCCGAAAATTCTCAAACTTCAATTATCGAATTCAACAATTTACGAAACCCAGCAAGCATGGTTAGGGTTCTACTCTATTTTCTGAAGAAAAAAAAATCGTTTTTGGATTTTTTTGTATTGTATATTTCCACAGCCTCACTCTCAAGTCTCACCGCCTTTTGAATACGACTCTCTCTCTCTCTCTCTCTCTCTCTCTCAATTTCACGATGAAAATGGAGTTGTGGGCATCTGAGCAGAGAACTCGATCCCGAATCTTGATGATGATGGATAGCTGAACAGAGGGAGGGGACTTGGTCTTAAAGCCCATATCTTTATGGGCTGGTGGTAGATTGGGCTTATTTCTGGCTGGGCCAACGGGCCCAAACTAATTTCCCTCGTGAATCAGTTACCAGTTACCACTAAACCCATCTTCGGTTTCTCACAGGTTCTAAATGTTATGTATGAGTTGGGATCGGATTGAACGATTCCTATGTTCTGCTAAATTTGTTGAGAGATTGGGACTTTCTGCTAAGTTTTGGAGGTCCTGGAGGAAGTAGCAGCTAGTTCAGCAGTGCACTTGTATTTGCTGCTGACTTAATTCTTTGTTTTAATTATGTATTTTCGTCAATTGTATCTTATTATATACAGTAGTGCTAGATATACCACATTTTTATACCATAATTTCATACCACCTTATGTGGCAACTTACATGGCATTCATACATTGATTATTATTTATTTGCTGTGGACTTGATTATTTGTTAATTTCTTTTATTAGTTTGGTCAATTGTTTCTTAATATATACCTTGAGAGACCCAGTTTATTATACACACTGCATTTGCCATTCCGTACGTTGTGTCGAGCTATTCATCCTCATCATATATCCCTTTGCATCTTTCCTCACCATCAAAATCTGCATGCACTGAAATTGAAATTGAATAATTGTCATACAAATTACAAACTAGAAGTCAACTGGCATAATCAAATTAAATAATGAAGAAAACAGGCTAAATGGGGACCAAAGCAAATATCAAAGTTAGAACATTATTAAGGTTCAATGCATATATCGAAATTAATTGGTAGGGGTGATTCTCTAATCACTAGTCGTTGATTATTGGTTGACAGACATAAATCTTGAGGGCCAAAAGATGTTAATTAGTTTTTCATTTAGCTTAAAAACTACGGTATTTGAGTGCTGCTACGTGCACTCAAATATATAATTGATTTATTTTTACTCAACCATTAACGTGAATAATTAATGAAATGCATATGCTATGTTAATTTGTTACACGAGACCAGAACATAAACATAATTTGAAAGACAAATAAGGGATAAATCTCTATTTAGGCTTATATTACGGGTGGGCCCAATGGGCCTAAACTAATTTCCCTCATGAAACCAGACCGTTGGATATGAGAATCAGTTAATTAATTAAACTCTCACTCAGCACCAGACAGGTCAGATCCAATGCGGGTTCTTTAGCGGCTCTTCTTCTGGTAATTAATGAATTAATTAATCAAATAATTCGTTAATTGATTTGGTTGCTTTGCTTTGCTTGGTTCCCTATTAGCATAATAATAATATAATATAGAATTGCAAAATCCGAAAAGCCATGTCGAGGAGGCCAGTGAATTCGAATGCGAACTCATCTCGGCGATTCGGGGACAATGGAGGCGGTTTACTCTCAGCCTCTTCCTATTCTAAATCAAGGTCTTCACCGATCTTATACGTCGCCGTTATTGCCGTGGTAAATGAACACTCATTTCTTTTTTCTTTTTGTTCAAAAATTAATGCATGGTTCATTGAAATAATGGTAATGGTTTCTTTTCAGGGAGCATTGCTTCTTCTTGCCTATTCTTACAGCGGCAGAGGTTGGTTTGTACCCTTTTGACTTTTTTTTTCTTTTTTCTTTTTTGGGTTTTCTTTATATCATCGATTTGTTTTGCCTTACTTTGTATTGAATTGACGTTGTGCATGTCATGTATTTGTGATCGAACGTAGGTGGATTTGGTAATCTTAAAGCTGTTGGCAAGGTCGAAGGTAAATTTAGCATATATACTCTCTATGTTTGTTGTTGTTGTTGTCGTTGTTCTTTTCTTTTTAATATAGCCTAGCAAGTTGAAGTTGTTTGTGAAATTAAATCCCAGTTTTTCATTAAGAATCCCAATTTGGTTCATGGAATCATAGTTTTGTTACTTTTTGTTTTTTAATGGTCTATGAACTTGTCATTAATTATGTCACCTCCTCATATGGAGATTTAATTTGGTTGCAGGTGATTACTCATGCACGAATGAGGTCTTACGAGCACTTCCAGTTTTGAAGCAAGCATATGGTGACGTGATGCATAAGGTTTTGCACGTTGGCCCCGATACTTGTACAGTGGTTTATAGTTTGCTAAAGGAGGGAGAAACTGAAGCCTGGGGTGTGGAACCCTACGATGTAGAGGATGCTGATACAAGTTGTAAAGCTCTTGTTCGCAAAGACATAGTGCGTGTTGTTGATATCAAGTATCCACTTCCATACAGACCAAAATCGTTTTCTATTGTAATTGTTTCGGATGCGCTGGATTATTTGTCTGAAAAATACCTCAACAGGACCCTCCCAGATCTGGCAAGGGTATCAATTGATGGTCTTGTGGCCTTTACAGGTAAGATCATATAGTCCTATGTCTACTTGTTAATTCAGTGCATTTATGTATTTCATACGTGAGATCTAATGTTAATTTGTATCTATTATTTGTTACTAACTTTTTGGACACTCTCTTTTTTCTTTGTTCAACCATGTTCAGTGTATTTGCTCCTTAATTTTCTACTTTTCATGCTCCCTCTTTCCTTGCCATTCTTCTTGCTACCTACTTATAGTCACATTGTGGGCAATTCTATGCCCCTCAGTGAATAAATTAATGGTCATTGGCCAACATGCTCTGAATTATTGATGTTCTACAACCATGTAAACCCAATTTCATATGTTTCTGGAATTGTCATATTAATTACAACATATATAGGTCATGAGTTTGGGTTTGCAAATGTGTCACCCCTGTTTTCTCTTGTTACAATTAGTAACCAGGTTGATGTGTTTTAAGAATTTTCGATGGATAATGATTTTTCAAAGGGTTTAATGAACATCTCATATAGAAATAGAAAGGTGATGAAAGTGCATGTGCCTGTTTGGCTGCCATAGAGCTAGTCCCCTGGTTTTGCCTCTTACGATTTTGAAGATGTATATATTTCTGCTTCTTTGAGAAGATTTTGTCTTCTTTCTAGTTGGGAACGTATTCTTTTATTTGTATAAATTAGCAAAACAAAACCAATATTTTTTGTGACTTGGTGAGATATTTGATATTTGCCATGTAGGCTATCCTGGTAAGCCGAGAGCTAAAGCTGCTGAGGTCTCCAAATTTGGGAAGGCAGTAAGTAACCGCTGCTTATATAGGATCCTACTAATCTTGGTTTGTTATATTAATTATATTATGTTATGACTTTTAATGTTCTTTTATGTTGGAATTCTAAATTTTCTTGACTTTCTCATGTGAGTGTAATGTGTATAAGTATTCGATCTTTTCGTTTGGGTGAGGGAGAGACAGACATTTGCGCGTGCACACACACATACACATACATAGAGAGTAGAACCATTAGTAAACTGTTATTGGGGTTCAAATCATTGTTTTTATTCACCGGATAATTGACAAACTGAAGTGTTTTCTTCGGAAGGCTAAATTGAGGAGCGGAAGCTGGTGGGCTAAGTATTTTGTTCTGCTTAGCTTAGAGGAGAAGAAAGCTGCCACCAAGAAGTTTAATCTGGCTTCCACACAGATGTCATATGTCTCAAAATGCCAAATTTTCCACCTCAATTCATTCAATTGACATCTTCACAAATCTGTCAATCTGTGTCTTGAAGCTGCTTGGCACAAGTGATTTAAATTTTTGGGGAATCCATAATTGCATACCATAATCTGTCTAACCTTATTCTTTTATTGGTTTATTCTTAATTTCTTTGAAATTGTTTTTGGGAGTGAAGCATGAATTAGTATGGTGAGTCATGACTCATGAGTGCTCAGATGTGTCAGCCAAGTTAGGTTTTTTTTTTTATCCAATTCATTGCTGTAATTTTGGATGGGAGGTTTACTTACTCTTGTTTGCACTTTAGTTTCTTAATTGTCATTTGTTTCCAGCTAGATTTATTTTCATATATGTTTCACACTTTCACTTTTGTGATATTGATGCTAGTTAGAGTAAAAACCTGACTTCTTGTAATACATTTCTTAGCTTGATATTAATCAATGAGTGCAGAGTCTACAGACACGGTTGTGATAAAGAATTTTATTTTACCTTCCTGTTTGCCTCTTGTCTTCAAAAATTGCAATGACGAGACTGGACACGTGTGACGTTGTGAGTTGTGGACGCAATGGCCTATTCGAAATGGTGAGCCCAATATTTGAAGAATTTGTATTAAAAAGATTAATGGGCCTAGCCCACACGAGTGGGTATCTAGGTCCTCCATCATCCCACAAACAATGGGTTCCCAAACCATTCAACATTTTAGTATTTTTTTTTTTTTTGGTTCATGTGGGATTACTCCTTTTCATGTTCACGTGAGTCACACTTATAAGATAAGTTTCTCATTCACTCGTTTATGATATTGAGCAAGTAGAAGTAGTCAATCAATCTTATCTATCTTCACGTACGGGGGAGAAAGTCATTCAATGTAGACCCAGGAGCCACTTGAATTTTGATTCAAAGTTCACCAACATTAATTGCTAAATTGACCATAGCTTTCTAACATTGAGTACGTATATAAGTACATATATTAAACATAATGTCACTGATTATTTCCTTTAGAATCTTCATCATTTATACGATAACTATGATCATGTGATGGGACTGTACATGTTGTGCTCAGGGTTGTGTAAACATCATATTTCTCCTTTTAGAAATGGGGTAAGGCCCGTAAGGGGTGGGAATAAGGATAACCCCATCCTATCCCTAACCTAATCATGCAAGTCGATGTTATCATATATGCTCTCATAGCAAAACAACAAAAGATAGAAAGCATATGATGGAACAAACAGCATATATCATAGTTGTTTGTAGAAATATCAGAGTTAAAAGAACGGGGTTCATCATCTTGGAAGCTAGATGTACTGCTATTGGTGGTCAAGATAACTGGATAAGATAGTATATATACAGTTTTTCTCAGTACGGCCGGGTCTAAATTTTTTTTTTTGCGAATTTTTGTTACTGAGCGCTTGGTGGTCTAATTTTTTTAACACCGATTCCTCTTCTGATTTTTTAGGATATTTCTTCGACGATTAATCTTATATCTTTTTAGGGTGTAAAATGAGACTTGTAAAATTAAAACATAATATAAAGTTGATAAACCAATACCGAGTACTCAAAAGAAAAAAAAAATAATACTATTGAGCACTTAACCTTGAAAATCCGTAAAAAAAAAAAATAATAATTGCTGACGTCCTCCCTTAGAGAATGACTAAGTATATATAATTATATATAGTTTCAGACTTTCAATTCAGTGGGAAACATTGAACCTACTGCATCATCACAAGTTAGGCTTAAGTGTCGACATGTTCCATTTCAGTCCTATCATGCATTTCTTTCAGTTAGCAAGTTTTAGTAGTGGCTCCCCTATTATAGGAATTTGTCTGTGGTACGAACCATGTCCACTTGATTTTTGAGTACATTTGGTTGTAGTAGGGTTACTAGGCTGTACATATTTTAATTTTCACTATATGTGATGCAGAGTCTGAATGATCGTCGGTCAATTCCATATTATAGAAATTTGTCTGTGGTGCGGACACTACACCCTATGGTAGTGCTCCTATTATAGGATAGGAGTCTCACCAAAACCATGGATATGTGTGTTTGTCACATCAGTATTTAGTATGATGTGATGATGAATATCAAACTCCAAGTACGGCGAGAGCATGTGTTAAGACTTAAGACGCTTAGAGAAATAAGTTATTCCATTTAGGGCTGGACAGAGGAGAACAGGTCTGCCCTCGTGAGTGAGAGATTGACTTTATAAGACAAGGCGCATGCACCGGCCGGCATACTCTGCATTTAATTACTAAGGCAAATAATATATAAGGAAAACAACATTGGCCTAACAACAACAACCACAACGACCAGAATCACCATTTAAGCACACCTCACCTAATATTATGTTGTAATAACTCCCATACATGATTAAAAGCAAAATTGTTGCCTCCATTTAAAGCCTGGTTTGCATAATATTTTGTGCAAGCACTCGCTATTTTTCTAAAACGAGCTTGAAGACTCCCAACTGTTCGATTACTCGAGGAGCTAGATCGAATCGGGATGGTTTATAATGAATTGATCAAACACTTTTTTGCCAAAATACCGTATCTCTTTCATTGACGCCTAGGATTGCATCTTCCGTGTGTTGTAGCAAAGTCTTGCATAAAGCGTAGTTTTCAACATTCGACCACTTCGCACCTCTTTTTTCACCCAATCATAAAAACAAATTATTTTTACAACAATTAAGTATGCAAAAAATAGATGAGTGAGTGAAAATAAGAGATGTGAATGACCTATTTATAGAAAAATCGTTAAACTAGCCGTTAGAATTGTTTCTGATTTTCTGAAATTTTTTAGGATTTTTTATGAATTTTTTTGAATTTTTTATCACATTTTAACGGACAAAAAACATGATAGCTAGACAACAACCATGCCTATTGCTCATTGGCCAAGGCATTTTTAACGGGACTTTAAAAAGCTTCAATGCATGTTTGAGTGCTAGCTAGCTATATATGTAATGTTGGAGAGGGCAGAATAAATATATATAAATCAACATTAATACTAATTAATGTTCCTAGATCGATCTTGTCTTATATATACGTTGCAACGTACTGCATATGTATATGGAAAGCCGGTTTTGAAGGTAGGCGAAGATGACAACCACTCTGAATCTCAAAATTTTTATAAACTTTTTATTTACTTATATATTATTTTAAACTCAAATAGGATCGAAGGCTCCATCGATTTGCCTCGAATTGAATCTCCATAATCTTAAGGCCGATCTTGTGTAGAAAGGCTATATATAGGGGTATAACGCTGGCATGCACGTCCGTACAATAGAATTTCATACATATAGTTCTTGCATCTCATGCGTAGTACCTCATGCACCACATTTTCAACTACAAAATCTGCAAAATTTAAGAATTGGTACCCGTAGGTCAAAAGCATATGCATGTACATCGTCCTTTTTACAACTCTTAACAGACAAACTTGGTATAATTTCTCGCTTGCTTGCAGCTACAATTCGATCAACATAATAAAAAGAGCAATATTGGCCTGGGTATAACTCACTATATCTGGATTCTGGGTACTGTCTTTAAAAGCTACACCTTAAATCGCCGTCTCATTCATTGGAGTTCCTATTTAACTTTTTGACTTCGAACTCCCTATGCATCTCAGTATGTTCTGCTTTCACATCAAAGCTAGTTTATTTATTTTTTCTTTTTTTGTTTGAATACTTTTCAATATAGCTAGTCTTGAATATATCCTTGATCACTCCTTCGAGCTATGTCATGTAGAGCGATCAAGTCAGTCTTTGTATACATATAGCTTCAAATCTTTTATCATGTATATATATATATACCGAGGAAAACATTCTAGTACAGTAGTACTACATACTTCTGTTACCAGTCATTTTTTCCAACTTGGAGGAAGTAATCTAACCAAAGAAAAATTATACCATAAGAACAAAATATATGACACATAAATACATATTTCTTGATATATATTGATAAATTCACCTTTCTACTATTGTGCATGTAAGTATAAAGTTTTCACTGTCAAATAATTTTGTATAACATATAAACACTACTATGATCGACGGGTCACTGCTGACTGCTGCATGAGGCATGTATGGCCTAATTAACCTAACGTGGGCGCCATGTTGGCTGTCAGCCTGTCACAGACTCAAACTAGTATTGGGGTCTTTTCAAGTCCTTAAAGTCATACGATCGAATCAGAGTACTATAATGTGCCTATGGCTGGGGAACCTCCTCATTGTGGTTTCCACATGGCCTCACGGTCTTAAACCACATCAACTCTATCATCTTGTACTACAAACCAGTAAACCACGTGCCCCAGGCCGGCCGGCCCCTATACCCAATTATTAGATCCTCTATCTCTCTCTCGCTAGACTAAATCTTGTATGGGGCATGCCCCAGTACGGCAGCTCTCACATGAGGTAGGATCCATATGGTTGTGGATCCTACCTCATGTGAGAGCTGCCGCACTGGGGCACGCCCCATCGAAGACTCTCTCCTCTCGCTACGCTCTTGTAAACACATGACGTAACACATATTATTGCTATTTATACCGTTTTAATTATATCTCATAATATTATGACCTTCTTAATCATAAGTTAATTTTTTATTTTGTACAATATGATCATATATAATATTATTTTATTAGACTGTGAGTTATAATAATTAATATGCAGTACGCGTCCCCTCACTTGATTTTATCTAAAAAAAATACTTAATGTTCCAATTATTTAAGAATTCTGATCCACAATCGATCTCGATCAGAAGACAATATGAGTAAGAGATTTGTACGTAGTATATACCTATCAACGCATTGACCTATAAGAAAGGTAAATATATGTACTTTTTTCTTGAACAAAATAAGAAAGATGAACAAGTGGCATATGTTTGTAAGCTCAGGTGATGTTGGAAGGGGGCCATGCAGTGATCAGCTACTAGCCTCTGCTATCCAGTGTTCATCAATCAGGAGGTGGAATCCCAAAGGACTACGAGCATAGAAAGAGTTTCCAAAATGAAGAAAAATGTTGGTCTCTTGACTCTTCAAAGGAGTTGCAGAACCAGATGAATCTTCTTATTCTGGCCTTTTGCGTGATCCATTTGGCCATTGCTTTTTCCTTATTTTGATGCTTCTGCCCATTATTAACCCAATTGAGTGAAATTGAACTGAGTGACGTCTTCCATATATATATATATAATCTTGGACCTTACCAAGGAATGCCTTGCTGAAAGAGCAATGATATAGACCCAAATTATTAAAATTGGCAAAAGTACTTACCAGCAAAATGTGGTGTTGGGTTCGTTTATGGAGCAAAAAAAGCATCAAAATTTGGGAAAGAATAACATTGATTCATCAACTGGCATTTCCAAAAGGTAATAAGTTCGAAACAATGTCACGGTTGTCACCAACTAGCTAAAAAACAAGTGACCAAAACTGCACTGAAAAAAAGAAAAAAGAAAAATTCCATATCTCTGACGTGTGAAGTGAGAGCACGACTTTGACCCCCAATGGAGTAGAAATAAAGAGAGAATTAATATTGAGCAGAAAATTAATGGGACTTTTGGCATATTACAAAACCGCGTTAATTAATTCATGTAGTTTATTTTTCAGGGCAGCTCATCATGATGGTTACCATTGCCAAAATAATTAATGTAATGCTTCGTTTGCATGAATAATTGAATATTTAAATCACCAGTTCTAGATTATTTTTCTAAGACAAATCATATGTATGTGTGGGAATTAATTGCAGCTTAAATGTCAAAGAATCAAGAGCAAATCTTGCAAATTGAGCTGTACCTCACTCTAATAACGCGTGTGATTATGTTATAAAGACGACAACAATTGTGAAACGAGTGGAAGCTACACAACACCAACTAGCTCCTTTCCGTCACTAGCTTATTATTATTTTTTTCTCTACAAATCAAATTGGCTTATATATACTTACCAAAAACAAATTTGGCTTATATGTGCATTGGTTTTGTATGTGTAATAACTAGTTAGTTACTTAGGATGAATAGAGTAGTGCTATAGTCACTATCTTATATTCTAATTTTATAAATCTCAACTGATGTGCTAGTTTGTCATTCATTCATTTATGATTCCATATTAGACCTCATTTATTTACAGTAAGTAAGAAAGTGACATGTCATCTGTCACATCAGTTGAGATCAATAAGTTGAGATATAAGGTAGTGCATGTCTCTAGTATTATTGGTGATAGTAATAACTTACAACTAATTAACATCTATTATGGCGCCTTTATGCATCAACTCTTTCGACCGAAAATAGAAACACCAATGATAAATAAAATCATCAACCTCATTAAAAGTAACTCTTTAAAGACTTTTTTTTTTTTTTAATGATTTGGAGAAATCAGAAATTGAATTTAAGACTTCTCCCAATATTGAAGAGATAAATATTACTAAACTAATTACTCATTGGTTAGAGATCTTCCTTTAGAGTTAGATAATATAACATATGATCGATAACATCTAACAAAAATAAAAGTTCTACATATATATACACATTGATGGATGTGCATGCAATCGAATTAATAATTGGTGTTCTTGATGAGGGGTGTTATATATAAATTGGGCACACGTGTAACTGGATCCTCTATGGACTATAATCATCAGATTTTAATTAGAGGTTTCAGTACGTAGTGGCAATTGGCAAGTGGCAACTCAATAAATTAATTAGGGATTTGATTAGGTTGAGAGAAGATAAGATAAGACTTCAGTTGGTTCTCAGAAACTCAGTACGTACCAGAAATATATGAAAGGCAAATACTGAAAATATATTGCAGGGTTTTATTTTTTTTAATTTTTTCCTCCAAGCATTTTGAATCAAACTGAAAGGAAAAAGAATCTCATGGAAGGAGACATACATGAGTGTGAGAAAATGGCCGACCGAAACCGAGGGTTAAATGGGACCCAATATCATATATTGATATGGGTTTTTGGACCAGGACGCAACTCTTGTCCCAACCTGATCTCCTTTTCAAAGGCTTCTGATTGCTCAACATAAGCAAATAAGCAATAAGGAGGAGTATGGACCACCAGGGTCCGAATTCAAATTGGAACACGTGGCAATAGCCCACATCAAGGAGTTTTGTCTAGCAAGCATGCAGTTTGTGCTATATGGAGTGGTGAAGAGCTAGCATGGATGGCATGGACCACCTAACCAACCTAGCTCTTAGGATAGAAAGGGTATATGGATAATGGGGGTGTGTCACCACCCTGCAAAGTACGTACTGCACAGCAGTGAGCTCTTTTTCTAGCTCCCAGTAATAAAAACAAACAGGAATTCAAAAGCAAAGTCTCGGATTGGGTAATTGGGTTACTTGATTTGAGGGTCGGCAGTAGTAGATCCAAGTCCCGCCTTCCATCATTGACTAGCTACTACCGCTCCCACCTCAGTACTACTGCAAATAATAGTCATATATTATGCACAAGCTCTAGCTACCTCTCCCATGTCAATTAATTACAAACCTTTCTTGCTTTTAATTAAGAAATCAAACTATAAATCATGATTAATGAATTAAAGATCCATATAGATTATGGATTCAGATGATGCCGCTACAAATGCAACTAAACAATCAGCATTTGAAACCTCTCTTAACAAAGTAAAGAAAGATAGGCCACTAGCTAGACGACTAGTAGCTAGTTGGTTTCCTTGATTAATTAACATTTGGAATAAGGTAAACTCCTAACCCCTAACATAATACACTTGTTTGACGTGGTTAACAATTATAACAAATTAATTCCGATTGAAAATTCAAGAAATTGATGTGCATGAAAGTCCATAACTCAAAAAGATATTCGTAATTCAAATGGAGATGTTACACTTTCAAACTAAAAGAGATGACGTTGGTGTGTCGGTGCTTAATTCACTGGAAGTCAAAGTTAAGTGCCTTCTCTTCTCTTGGACATATATCCAATATATCCTATATATCCACCTATAATTTTTCACTAATTAATTAATTGTTTAATAAGAGAATGACATAACGACATATGTCAAACTTCCAGCGGAAAATTGTATTTTGATTAGTACGCATAATATTTTGGACATGATCATCAGATGATTCGTTTATATATTAACTAGTTAGTGAATAGTGCTGGTCTTTTAGACAACATATATCGTGGCCTTCAAATAGGTATGTATAATTGAAAATGAGAAGTTCTTACTTTTTTATCTTTTAAGTTTGAAATAAGTGACCAAAACAATTTTACCGAAAAAAAAAAGTGATCAAAACATTAATTTATCTTAGTCCTTTCTCCCTTATTATTTGAGTTAACCTGAAAAACTTAGAAGTTTATACTATTTCGACATGAAATTGACTATTTCATCTTCCCTAGCTCTGTAATACATATTTTAAATAAAAAGTAAAAGACAAAAACATTTCCAAATCAATTGGAAATTAGATAAATCAATTGATGTAGAATAGCTACGTACATTCTATGTCTATATATATCTCGGAAGCAACACTTCTGTTATATATATATATATATATATATATGTTAGTCATGCGCATGATGCACAGTTGTACATAAAAACGATATCAATTACAAAATATTTAAATAGTACGGGATGTATCATGTATACCCGAATACTAGTTAGAGACTTAGAGGTAGCTAGCTAAGTACGTACGTGCAATATTTTAATATATAACAATGACGATATCCATAAAGCAACTAGTACTTACAATTAATTAAAGCCAAGAAAAATTAGAACTAGTACTTAAAGTAGTATTAATAATAATTGATCAATTAAAATAAAGAAATTAATAGACTTAATTGGATCGATCAGCGATGCAACTGCGTTTGCTTTTTGGTCAAAAGATTCAGCACCGTCAATTCATTATTCATATACGGTGTCGGACTTGTGTCTGCTGGGGTTGTTCCCTCATCACCTTTAGCCTCCTATTTATATCCATGCAGCTCTCTACTCACCACAATGCAAACCCCTCTCTAGTCTCGATATCCAACCCAAACCCAGCTTCTCATTCTCTCTCTTGCTCTCTGCCTCTCTGAACTTAAAAAGTTTGTTTTAAAAAGGTGCTTTTACCGAAAGTGCTTAATTAATTAAGTTCTACCTAGCTTTATACTAGCTCGATCGGTTGCATGAAAATGTTGTCAAAGAAAGCAAGTTGCGACTCGCATGGGCAGGACTCTTCCTACTTCCTAGGGTGGCAGGAATACGAGAAGAACCCTTATCATCCACTTCACAATCCCAACGGAATCATTCAGATGGGACTTGCAGAGAATCAGGTGAGCTATATATCTACCTTCTCGATCAATTCTCATCATCACCATCATAAAAAGTTTGAAAAAAAACAAACTAATACGGAAAATAAATAAAATAAAACAAAGATGCCACTTTCATACACTACTTTATGTAGCACAACATATCTTTGTCGCACTTGAAGTGGTCAAGCTAGGCTCGATCACCTTAATTATGAGCAAAATAATATTATTATAATTAGATGGTTGTTGAAAATGATAATCGAAGTTGGTTGGACGTCACTTGTGATATCCATCCAAATGCGCGTGTGCATTTTATTTTTCCAACTACTCATTTAGTTTTTATTTATAATTTTTATATATTTTGAGTCTCTTCCTAATTGTTATGGGACTCCGAGTAGTGACTGATATTGGATGTCGTTTTGTTGCAGCTTTCGTTTGACCTTGTGGAGTCATGGCTGGCACGCAATCCCAACGCACTGGGCCTGAAAAGAAATGGAGAATCCGTATTCAGAGAGCTTGCTCTGTTTCAAGACTACCACGGAATGCCCACTTTCAAGAAAGTGAGTTCCATCAATATCATTTGCAGTACTGTTTCATAAACACTTTGAAGTTTTTTATTTATACATCACGTGCGTAGTACTCATGGCAGCTCTCTCTTTTCACTTGACATAGGCATTGGTAGAATTTATGGAGAAAATGAGAGGAAACAAGGTCAAATTTGATCCAAAGAAGCTGGTGCTCACGGCCGGTTCAACTTCGGCAAATGAGACTCTCATGTTTTGCCTTGCTGATCCCGGCGAAGCCTTCCTCCTTCCCACTCCATACTACCCGGGGTTCGATCGAGACCTCAAGTGGCGTACCGGACTCGAAATCGTTCCCATCCAATGCTCAAGTTCCAACGCCTTCAGAATCACCCCCTCCGCATTGGAAGACGCGTACCAACGAGCCCGAAACCTCAACCTAAAAGTCAAGGGCGTCTTGGTCACCAACCCTTCCAACCCTTTAGGCACTACAATGACTCCGCTCGAGCTCAACCACCTCATTGACTTTGCCGTTGACAAAGAAATCCACATCATCAGCGACGAGATATACTCAGGAACCGTCTTCAACTCTCCCGGATTCGTAAGTATTCTTGAAGCTTTAGCTTCAAGAAACCTACAAGACACCCAAGTGTGGGACCGTACTCACATTGTGTACAGCCTCTCTAAGGACCTCGGCCTGCCCGGGTTCCGGGTGGGCATGATTTACTCCACCAATCCCACCGTTGTGGCTGCAGCCACTAAAATGTCCAGCTTCGGGCTCGTTTCGTCACAAACCCAGTTCTTGCTCTCCCACATGCTCGCGGACAACAAGTTCGCCAGCAAGTACCTGAGGGAGAACAAGAAGAGGCTGAGGAAGAGGAAGGAAATGCTTGTTTCCGGGCTGAAAAGCGCGGGAATCGGCTGCCTGAGAAGCAATGCGGGGTTGTTTTGCTGGGTGGACATGAGGGGGCTTCTCAGCTCCAACACGTTTGAGGCGGAGAAGGAGCTTTGGAAGAAGGTGGTCTGCGAAGTAGGGTTGAATATCTCTCCCGGGTCTTCCTGCCACTGCTCCGAACCCGGTTGGTTCAGAATGTGCTTTGCAAACATGTCTGAGGAAACGCTCAAGGTCGCAATGCAACGTATCAAGGTGCTTGTAGACTCCACCGTTGTTAAAGTCAACCACCAGCAGGAGTTGCTATCGAAACCGATGAGGTTACATAGTAAGTGGGTTCTCCAATTAGCATCGTACGATCGTGAATCGGACCGTTAGTACTACTCCTAAGTCCTAAGTTCCTAACTCATGAAAAGGGAACGTGAAATATATTTCTTTGTTTTGCTCATCAAAAGAAATGGCTAGAAAACGTAGTCAATTATTGTATTAATTTTTTATTTTTATTCATTGTATTTTGTGTGCTACTTTTGATTCGTATATGTTCATGGTCCACGGCACTAATGTAATAAATTAAAAAAGAAGCTATTCTCAATGCTGTATGTAAGTAAATGATGATCATAAAAAGTTCATATCATGTAGAGTGGAGAGTGATGGTAGGTAGACTTGTATATATGTTTGTATGCTTTTTAATGGTACGTATTTTCTTATCGGATTACTTTTGGGCTTTTGATTCATAGCTTTTGGGCTTTTGAGAAACGTTATTTTTATCATATTCATTGCTCACCACTGTGTGCGCTACAAAATCCTAACGAGGATCTCAGACAACAAAAAAATAAAAAAATCACAGCAAGGATCCACATTCATTCCTCTAATAAAAACAGGTCCCACCATTGATAGGACGTGATTGCACAATTTTGATAGTGTGTGGTTTAAATCTTAATGAGTATGAATGCTATTTAAAATGGGGTGTGATTGGTATTAATGGTTGGGAAGTTCATAGGGTGTGGGATTGAACAATTTATCTATGAAAAAGTGGTCACATGATTTACATGTGACTAAGATTGATATAAAACAAATGGACCTGACATAAGAGATCAAACTATCAAAGTGAGAAATTCAAAAAGTTTGAAATTGTAGAATGTAAAAAAATATTTCCGAGATTAAAGTGAGAATGGTGAAAAAATTTAAGAACTATTGCTTGAATTAACACGAAAATAAATTACTAACTAGGTTCTTCAATGTAGTGATGCTGATACCATAACATTGAGTTTCACAATTTTTGTCATAGCAAGGCCTTTAGAAGCTAATGGGCCCCAGTTTGGGCTCGACTACTTTAGATAGATCGATTCCAGTTTGGGCTTCTCTCGTACTCGCTTAAGTTCCAGGCAACAATTATCCCAATATTTCCTAGTAAAGAAAAGAAGATAAGTCAGAATATTTATTTGTTCAACACAAAAAGTATCCCACGAGTATCAGCCAATCACACGCTTCCACGCACATGTGATTTTCGAACACGAGCATCAAGCAGCCGAGCGCATTTCACTACGGTATATCCTGATGTAGCGTAACACGCACGCCAATGAGAATTACAGAAAATTCTCTGAAATGGAAGGGGCAGTTGGTGTCGATTCTCAGCAATAATCACTTGGACAGTTGGACCGGTCCGTCGGTGTCCGCCACGTGGCTTTGCCGTTGCTCCCGCAAACTCTATTATTATTAGATAGAGACATAGACTGAGTGAAATTATACAAAGGACGTGTCGCTCCCAGACACCTTTTACGTATTTGCGCTGAGACAAAAAGTTGGTTCTTTCCAACTTCTTCGCTTTCTTTGTTTCCCCCAACAAATTCTGCTTCGTCTTTTCGGGTGAAATAATTAGGGTTTCTGTGATTTTTGCCTTTGGAGTTTCTGTGAAGTCGAAGCGAAAGCGCGGGAATGCAATGGCGTACAAGTTTTAATTCCACTGTGACGTTGCAATTCCGTTTCGCTTTCTATACAAGAAGACTCGCTTGGATCACTCGGCGAGTTCTCTGCGAATTACTCAGGCTGGTTCAGGTACTCGTTTTTCTAACTCTCTTTGATCTAATTCTTTCGCATTTCGACTCTTACTTTCATTGTAATTTTCGTAGGAATTGGAATTGGAATCTTATACTCTTAAGCCTGCAATTTTGTTTTTCTTTGTTATGTATTAGTACGTCCACCATTTACATCACAATTTGATGATGTGTCCTGTGTGCCACTATGGTTTCCAGTAGATTCTTTCTGATCTTATTTATATATAGTTGGTTTAGGTGTAGATTACAAGCATCATGAATCATGATCATTTAGTGTGTAAAATTCAACCCTTTTCTGCTTTTCTATGTTCTTGGCATTCTTGCATATCATTTTAGGTGAAGCAATGTGAATAACTCTGTTTTGTCTTAAGCTAGAAATCTAATTGAATTTGGTATATTAGTAATGGAATGTTGATGTATGGATTGTTCTTTTGAATTTAGGTAGACAAATCGACGTATGGACGTTGCAGCAGCTTTGTTGTGTTTCGGGTTATGGGTGTAATCTGGATGTCACATGTCTTTCTTCTTGGGTAATGAGATATTTGAAGCTTGCAGATAGTAGTGGACAGAAATGAATCTTTCAGCTCTTTGGACTTCTGCTGGAATTAATATTGGTGTGTGTGTGGTACTTTTTTCACTATATTCCATATTGAGAAAACAACCGAGCAATGCTCATGTCTACTTTGGACATGTCTACTTTGGACGAAGACTTTCAATAAGCAAAAGGCGAAGCGATCCATTCTGCTTGGATAGATTTGTTCCTTCTGCTGGTTGGTTAGTGAAAACCTGGAAAACAACAGAAGAAGAATTATTGGCTACTGGTGGCTTGGATTCTGTGGTTTTTATGAGGATGGTAATTTTCAGGTAAGTAGACCCTGCCCAGATCTTGCAGACAATGATTGATGCCAAATTTTGTGCCTTATATTTTACATGGTGAACCTTGCATTGAACATTATAGTAGTTCTTGTGCATCAAGATCATTGTTTTTCATAATATAGGGAGGCATTGACTTTTAGACACATTATAAGTTAAGAAAGATGCCTTATGAAAAAGAAAATAATATATAAAGTACAAAGTGCTACCTGATCTGAGTATGGAGGTTGAAAGAAGATTAATCATTGAGATTATACATCTTGTATTTATCTCAAGTACTTAGGGTTTCGCATGTCTATTTTAATTAATTTACTTCATCATGGTTGCCTCCTACCACCTGCAGCTCTGAGTGTCTTACCTACATTTAACAACGATTTTATTTTGGTGCATTTATGAATGTACTCTTTTTCTGATACATCTGCAGTTAATTTATGATTTTTGTTTGTTTGTAGAACAACAAAATCTACCTACTGGTTTGATGATTTCTCACTTCAGCCTAATTCTTTATCTATTTACAGTTTTCGTATCTTTTGCATTGCTGCTGTCATATGCGTTTTTACTGTGCTTCCGGTGAATTATCATGGGCAAAAGATGACTCACCAGGAAATCCCTAGAGAATCCTTGGAAGTATTTACCATCTTGAATGTTAAAGATGGTTCAAAGTGGTATGAAATATATACTCTCGATGATTATACCAATTTTCAAAGAAAAGATTTCTATTATATTCAGTATAAATGTACACATATGAAGGTGTAGACATTTCTGGTCTATGCCTGTGTATCTTTTGTTTTATTATTCTCAATTTTTATGCTTTAAATTAGTGATTTAACTTGTTACAGGGAGAAAACTAGTTTCTTATCGGTTATTTTCTTTGTGTTTTAATTCATGTCAGGCTCTGGACCCATTGTCTCGCATTGTACATTATTACCTCTGCAGCTTGTGTTCTCCTCTACTTTGTAAGGATGTAAAACCCATCTCCTCTTTCTGTTGTTGTGGATAGTATATCATTTAAAAGGTTCTTCCTCTTGCTTTTATTTCTTATAAATATTAATATTTTAAGACATTAATTTTTTTCATCTATTGTGGGTTATTTCGTAGGAATATAAGACCATCACTAAAATGAGGCTGACACATATTACTGGATCTCCTCCAAATCCAAGCCATTTTACAGTTGTTGTTCGTGCTATTCCCTGGTCAGCGGAAGAATCATACAGTGATTCAGTAAGAAATTTCTTTACAAATTATCATGCATCAAGCTACTTGTCACACCAAATGGTGTTTCGATCTGGTAAAGTTCAGAAATTGATGGTATGTATGACGCTTGAATCTTCTGTTCCCTGAATCTTTTTTTTTTTAACTTCTTAAAATCTTTATATTGCACAACAGTCAATTGCTTTATTAATGGCTTATAATGTCAACTGCTAGCATCACCTGCATTTAGACCATTATGTGGTTTAAGTTAGACCATTATGTGGTTTAAGGTAGCTGTACAAATTATATATGAAATACTGAATATGATGCCTGTTTTTTCTGCCATTCATGTGCATCTTATTATGCCCCATAAAAAATGTGAATGTCTCTTACTTTTTTTTTTTTTTTTTTTTTTTTTGGGATTTGTTGCTTGTATCTTTATGTGTCAATGAATTTGCAAATTGTAGGAGTTACAACTACAGCCATTTGACTAATAATCAAGTCTTACAAATTTTTTTTTGGTGTGAATTCAATAATGTCTATAATTCCTAGACTAGAGTACTAGACAGATGATATGGAGATTTCAAATTTCATATCTTTAGAAGAAAACACAGAGTAATATGGGCAGCCTGCAATAATTCGAATTTTACTGTATGATTTTAAGAGTTGCAGGGCATTTTGTGTTGGGAATTAGGAAAATGTGTGATTTACAATTTAAAACTTGAGTTTGAAATTAGGTGAATGAAATAAAATGAGATCAAATGATTCTATGTTGTTGGTTTTATGCAGTAATTCAAGCTATAGAAGGTCACGTACAAATGCAATATATTCTTGCATTTTATTTCAGTATCTGTTTTGAAGCACCTATATTCTTGAGAGATTCCCTCTTAAGGGAATACCTTTTTCAAAAACTAAAAAAGTTATAATACCAATACTGATTTAAGGACTCTTTGTTGTGCTGAATAGTGCTTTATGGTATTTCTTTATTTATTTTTTATTTTTTAGAAAGTTTAATTTTACCCTTGGATTCATAAGTTGGACTGTGAAGTTCATATTTATAGTAAATATAACACGACTAAATGAGTCACATAATATAACCTCGTGCTTCTGTTTACATTCAGCTATCAATTTTTTTAGTGCCTTGCATAATTTGGATGATCGTTCTCTTACTTCATAAATTCATATTTCAGGTTATTATTTGATTAACGTATCATTCCAATTTTTTTGGGGTTATTCATTAAGTTGGGACTAGAATTATGATGATGCTTGCTGATGACACATACACTTTCTAGTTGATTTACAATATTTAACTGTGACGCCTTTACGGATGATGTCCTGATCCTTTGTCTTCTATTTTTTAATGGAAATTTATGATATGTTTAACTTTGCAGAGCGATGCAGGGAAGATGTGCAGCATTTTAAATGCTTCTATGGAACATACCCATAAACCAGGTTTGTTTCATTGTGGTTTTTGTGGAGGACCTCCTGATTCTTTTAAGATTCTCTCGAATGAAACTGAAAGCGCAAAAGGGAAGACATTCCTTATTGGCAATGGCATTGGTTTGGGAGGAAGAAAAAAGGTCACACAAGCTCTGGCCTGAATTGATTTTATGAGCTCTGGTTTTCTATCATGTATGCTGTATGCATATACAACAAGTGGTTTATGTATTGCTTGATTCTTTTGCATCTGATCTGGTTCCCTTAAACTGGTTTGCCAACTGTTGAGTTCTTGACAGACTCTGTGATACAGTTTAAAGCAGTGCTGCCAATATCAGTCCTATGAAAAATATTGTGTTGCTGTTAGCATTCTTAGTATCTTCATGTAATCTTGCTTTAGTGTCCTCTCTAGATTTTTCTAGAGGGATGGCCAGGTACTATTGTGAGGGATAATAGTGCCCTGAGCATGATTTTGGACTTGACAATTGTGAAGACAAAACTATCTTTCATGTGATTAATTTTGGTAGGCTTTTTAATTTTTAGTTTGTGTGATCAATATTTGTGTGAGAGTGGCTAGTAGCTACTATGTAGCTATTTTTGAAATTATGAAAAAGTGTAAGTTTTTACTTACTATAGTACAGTATAAAACCACTCTCTAGGGCCATTCTTTATCATCTATAAAAAAAATAGAAATTAAAGTTAAAGTTGAATGATTAATTAACATCTATGTGTGTGCGTGTGTGTGTGTATGTATTTTATGTGAGTTCAATATGTTTATGTAATTTACCAACACATGTATATATGTTCCTCTTTTCTTTTCCGTTAAGGTTTTCCTATGCCATTCTTTCCCGTAACTAGCCCATTTGTATAAAGGGAAAGTATGACAAAACCTCAATACATAGGCTCTCACCCAAAAGAAAAATGATACGAGACATCTTATTCTGTGTTTCTGTGTGTCAATGGGAGAGAACGGCAAAGGGCTGGTGTAGATGGTGGTGCAATGATTTTGAAGGAAATATGGTGTTATTGAGTCCCTAGGTTTGGCATGAGGAATATCCCAATATAGCATTCTTTATAACCCTTCAAACTAGGTTTATAACATCTGATTTACTTCCAATTTTATGAAGCTCAATCCATTAATGTCTGAAATTAAAATATTTACTATTTCATGTGTTAAGCATCATTGAGTTTGATCAGTGAGTGAAGCATATAGATTTGGTTACCTTTGTTTTTTATCAAATGTACACACACACACACACACACACACATATATATATATATATATATATATCTCTGGCTACCTCAGCCGAAAAGTTTATTTAAATACACATGAAAAGATAATTCTTGTCGTAGAGGTGGAGAGCCCCCCGCCCTGTCCCAATCGTTCCACCCACTCTGAATTGTTTGGTTTCTTGAGTGTTACTTTCTCTTAATTTTTGGTGGAAATTGCAATATTGTAGCCTATAATATGTTGGGTCTTTCATACAGGTGTGTGCTGCTGCTTTTGTCTTTTTCAAGACTCGCTATGCTGCCGTTGTTGCTTCACAGGTTCTTCAGTCATCAAATCCCATGTTATGGGTGACAGAATTGGCTCCAGAACCACTTGATGTTTATTGGTCAAACCTTTGGATACCTTTTGGACAATTGTGGATCCGCAAGATAGCTACACTTCTGGCTACTACTGCCTTTATGCTTGTGTTTCTTATTCCTGTCACATTTGTTCAAAGCTTGACTCAACTAGAAGCTCTACAAAAAGCATTTCCATTTCTAAGAGGACTTCTTAAGAAGTAAGTAAATGAGGGCACATGCATTTTGTGGTTGCATTTTTTTTTATGCTGTGTATCATGGACATGGACCATATTGGGTTAGTTGTATATACCACCCTCAAACTATCCTTGTTGACACTTTGCTCCCCAGACTGAAATTTTTGACACTTTACCCCCCAAACTAAGTTCCGATAAACAGATTACCCCAAAACTGTTAAAAAATCAATTTCCCCGGTAGTTTTGCATACCACCCCATGTTGGTACTATATGGCCTTCTGCCTGAGTGCATTTTCGTGTTAATCATCAATTCAAGCCGAAAATGAGAAGCTGAAAATGAGAAGACGAAAATGGCCTCAGACATAAGGCCACGTGGTGCCAATGTGTTTCATCATTTGTTGTAAGCTTATAGTTGTAATGCATAATTATAATGCATTTGTTGTATTTATTTATTTTGAGTTTTTGCAGATTTAATGCTATCTGGATTCCTTTTTTCATTTTGGATAATTATTGTCATGGAGATTGAAGGACGATTGGTCCCACTTTATATTTCCAAATTCCAATGAATTTGACACATTTGCATGAAAACTACTTTGTGCTCTTGTGCAGGAAATTTGTAAGCCAGCTGATAACGGGCTACCTACCAAGTGTGGTTCTAATTTTGGCTTTCTACATAGTTCCACCTGCTATGATGCTGTTTTCATCAGTGGAGGGATCTATCTCCCGTTGTGGAAGGAAAAAGAGTGCATGCATCAAAGTCTTATACTTCACAATCTGGAATGTCTTTTTTGTTAATGTTTTTACTGGGTCTCTTATCTATCAATTGAGAGTAGTTAATAGTGTGAAAGAGATACCTGGCCAACTTGCCAATGCAGTTCCGGCACAGGTGATATGCCCTTGATTATTAAATATGTTTATCCAATGTATAACTTTTCTGATCCAGTTATGCTAGTCTATTGGACTGTTACATGTGCGTACTGTTTTTTCTTGTCAAGTTCTGATACAGATATACTTTGCAATTGATAAGGGTTAACTTGTCCATTTGCAATTGTCATCTCATTTGAACTTCAGGCAATTTTAATTTCAATTACTGATGGTCATAAGGGTTAGCAAAGTGATTTAGAGTGTGATAATGATTTCGAGTTCTTGTGTCAGTAATGAGATTCTTATACAAATTAAAGTTTTTCGGTCTTTTTTATTTTAGAAGGTGTAGAGCGTTAGTATTATTTTTAATTATGTTGTGGTTTCAATTTTGCAGGCAAAATTCTTCATGACTTATGTTTTTTCATCTGGTTGGGCAAGCTTGGCATGTGAACTCATACAACTTTATCCTCTTCTTTGCAACTGGATCCGGAGGTTCATATTTAGAATGAAAGATTACTCTATTGGCCCAATGTCTTTTCCTTATCATACAGAAATTCCTAGAGTCCTGCTGTTTCTGTTCATTGGTTTCACCTGTTCCATATTGGTTCCCCTAATATTGCCATTCTTGCTGGTTTACAGTATACTTGCCTACCTTGTATATCGAAACCAGGTGAGGACTCCTCCTATCAATGCTTTATAACCTTGTGCATTCCATGGGTTTAGCAGCATTTTTTATATGCTGTTCCTATATTTTATATGTAGCCAAGGCGAGTAATAGTGATTTGGTATTTTTATGAGGTCATAGCTACAAAAAATTTATGCAAATGCTATGTATAGTGAAGTTGCACTTACTTTCCTTTTCTATGCTCTTGGCTATTTAACCACACTGTAATTCCATGTCCCCTTACCTGTGCTGGTTAGCAGCCTCCTCTTTAAGTAGGAGGGTAATATTTGGGACGTTCTTTGTATCCTGCTGGTTGTGTTTAGCTTTGGAATGGCAATCACGTGGTAGAAGCTTCTTTTCTGATTTTAGTTGATTAGGTTTCAAGGCAACTATGATGTGTTAAATTCATTCTGGTTACCTTTAATATTTAGTTCATCAAAGTTGCTTGAAGGCCATTTATTTTAGGTGCATTCACAGGTGTTGTAGACATTTTATACAAGTTATAACTGTGTTCTAGCATTCCTTATTTTATTGCTTTTAATAATTTGTTCGTCAAAGTTGCATGAAGTCTATTTTTTTAGGTGCATTCATGATGTTGTAGACATTATATACAGGTTATAAAAGTGTTCTAGCATTCCTTATTTTTGTTAGGTCTCTGTTCTGGCCATCATTTACTTTTTTTTTTTTTTTTCTTTATTTCTAATTGAGTTCAATTATTTTCCTCATTCCATAGTTATTTATTCTTATTATTTTCTTTGGGGGAACCAAATAGGGGTCTAATGCTAATCTTAAAATGTCTATTTCAGATTCTTAATGTGTATATACCAAAATATGAAAGTGGGGGACAGTACTGGCCAATGTTTCACAATACATCCATCTTTTCATTGGTTGTCATGCAAATAATTGCCTTTGGTGTCTTTGGATTAAGAAGATCACCAATTGCATCAGGTTTCACCATTCCACTGCCTATTTTGACTCTTTTGTTTAATGAGTACTGTCGACAGCGGTTTCGTCCAATATTCAAGAACCATGCTGCAGAGGTAGCAATTCAAAATGGGTTTTTTTTGTGTGTGTGTGTGTGATCATGTCTCTGTATCCCTTCCAAAGTTTGATAAGTGGGTTGTTTTCAGATTCTTATTGAGATGGATCGAAAGGATGAACAATCTGGGAAGATGGAAGAGGTTTACCAACAGCTGCATTCAGCCTATTGCCAGTCTCCTGTAACTCCTGATGACTCGTGCAGTCCTGGACGCTCAGCTGATCATGAGAAGGAGGACGGCGATAAGGATCCAGAGAATGTGAAGCCAGGTTTGATTCATCTAACACTTGGAAGACCTCCTCTATCCGGATTCAATGATGTAATTGCTTGGTTGTCTTTGCTTCTCTCTTTTCAGGGAAGGATCCTACCCAAGGAAATCCAGCATGGGATGTTATCTCAATTTTGAATGGAGAAGAACCTAAGCCATAAGCAATATGAGTTTTTTGGTACATAATTGACGTCTTTGTATGCCAATTCGAGTTGATGCATTATAATCACCGTAAGGTTAATGGTGCCTGCTCGAATGAAATGCTTGGATGAGTTATATCTCAGAGAAGAATTTTATGTTTTGGCTGGAAAATCTTTGGAATCGTTGTACAGGCACAATTGTAACAGGTGGTTGCAAAAATGCAGAGCTCCACAACCGCACAGTCAGGCTCTCTTTTTTTATTTTTTTATTTTTTTTTATACTGGAACTCCCAGTTTCTTCTGTATGTGTGTGAGAGTGGGGAAATCCAAAAGCAACTCTATTTTGTACTGTTGTAATTGTGCGAGCAATTTGGAATAGTTGTGTATATCGTTGTGGCCCTTGTGGGTGTTTGATATCATAGAATCATAGTGATGTTCAGTATATTTTAAAAACCATGTGTTGAAAGAGTTGGTTGAAAACCCAGTAGTGATGCAAGTTTCATTATTTGATTCTCTAAACAACAGATTGAATGAACAGCATAGATTAAGCACTTCTTCAATGAACAGAACCAAACTAAGATTCCACATCCATGGCCAATGAAGCATCTCCTTCATCTCTTTTTTTCAACAGACCTCTCCAGAGCCACAAAACTTGCATGAATCCGCCGTTTGCAACATGCAGAAGAAACACCCGTGCCTGTATTGGGAGACCAGCAGAGACAAACTTCACAGCAACAAAGAAGCAGCTGATAGCAAAAAAGTGCTTTTCGAATCCATTCCCTTGTGAGCTGGGAAGCACTTGTTGCAATGCCTCTCTCAAAATGTCAGTTACAAAGCAGCCAACAAAGAGACCAAAGGGTATCACCAATTCCCTGTTCCTGGAGATGGAATATATGATATCTGATAAAAAGCTGAGGACGCAGAAAGCAATAAGGGACCATATCAATGCTTTCTGCCCAAGAAAAAGCAGCCGCTCCAGCAGTGTATTTGCTGCTTTCTTCCATGGAAGGTCCTGAACTGGGACAGGGATGGCTTCCCACAGCTTCTCCTTCACAACACTGATTTGCAGCCTCAGCTTACTTTTATTGTTTGGTTCACCAAACTGGGTCATTGACACTACTTTCATACAGGGGAAGGATTGCTGAGGGACACGTGGCAAGAAGCACCTTTGGGGTCGAAAGGGTTTTTCTTTAAACAGATTAATCTGAAAGAACAAAAGAAAGAAGAAGAAAATAGAGAATTAAAGAATGGAGTAACCAATCAATTATCCATATATGAGATCCTATCCATTAGATATAAATTAGTGGCTTTCAGGTGAGTTACCTATAATTTCAAAATTCGAGTAGTTGGAATTTTGGGAGAGAGAGAGAGAGAGAGAGAGGGTACCGGAAATTTGAGAGTTGAAGACGACGTCGACAGAATAGACGCCGGAATCGCCATTGACGCTATCTGGCTTTGTCCTCTTTATCACCTGCGTTTTCTGCTCATTCTCTAGGGTTTAGCTGATGTCAATTTGGCCATTTTCACCTATTTCCCACGATATTCTCAACGCAAAATTCACTGGCTTTTTGAAGGTTTAAGGAGTTTGGGCCAGGCTGGTCAAGGTTTAAGGAGTTTGGGCCCAAGATAAATGTACTAGGCCTTGTCATACAACAAGAAGGTAACGATTTGCTAATCAACATACTTATACAATACTGATTCTTCCCTCATCGGCCCAACAGGAAAATTCACCTAAAAGTCAACCAACAAGAAAAACTTTCATGTAAGATAGGTTACTCAACTTACTCTTATTGCTTTGTCTATACATGATGGAGAGAGATAATTACTAAGATATATATACCCATAATAAGTAAGTCGTTTAAAAGAAAACATAAAAAAGGGGAAAACCTAATAATATATAAAGATGAAAAAGAAATAAAATTGTACGGATTGATATATACAAAAGATTGATCAAAATCTCAGTCGGATGTTGGCCAAAAAAAAAAAATCTCAGTCGGATGAAGTAAGTATTATTGGACCAATAGGTGATTAATAAGTATGTTGAGGGTGTACGTGTTAGGCAATCCCTTAGACCAAAAGCAAAAGAGACATATAAATACAAATAATTAGGTGCGATGATGAATGGTGAAGGTTTTAAACTTCGAATTCTCTACAGCTATAGTTCTGATATCACGCTAGACAATTACTAGACACGACTAGAGCATGAGTGTATAGGTAATATTTAGTTTTCGCCACACCCATAGCCAAGGTCCAAAGGGTGGCTTATTTCACACTCCAATTTTTCTAAGTTACTGTCATCATCTTCTATTCTTATCCTAGTTTTGAAAACCAATGAAAGAGCACCCTCGGCGGCTAATTAAGCTCACTTATACTTAATTCATCAGCCTTCACCTCGTGAATGGTATATATAATTTGAATTAGAGTATATATCCAACCCATCTGCAGTACTGTGCAGTAGTGTACCTTTGTGATGATATTATTCTGATCATCCGATCGAATTCATTAATTAATTTTCATAATAGAAAACTATAAATATACTTTTGTCTGTCAGGTCCAACATTAACAAGACAAATCGTTAGAATTATTCATGTTAGTGAGTGTCATAGTCATGTATTATTCAAATAAATATATAATTAATATTTAGTGTAGGTAATTAATTTTGAATGAATGATATATATATGTTTGCATTTAAATATGAACAAGGGGTTGATTACTTGATTATAAAATGAAAAAGCAGTGACAGAAGTCGTGTCCTTTGGCTATTGTCACTGCTAGGAGGCTCTCTTTAGGCCTCAATCACCGATGTTTCTGGTGTTTATTATGGTATCGTCATCAAGTTCACAAGAATTCTATGCCACTGCCACTTACAATTAATAAGTCAAATTTCATATCTTGGTTTTTTCTTTCAGGACTTTTCTCTTCTGTTTCTTCTTCGTGGGGGATATTCCTTGTTACTTTACAGGAAGAGATTGGATCCATCTCTATATATATATATATATATATAATATATAGGCTTATTTTAAATTCACATATGCCTAGCTTCATCAGAACTGTTAATGTCTATCTCCTTAATTTGTTTGCTGGACTTTGTGTATGTCCACTATATATATGCTTAATTAACAATATTGTAATATACTATACTACAAGCCAGACAGATAGACTATATATCTTATGGTATATATATATATAGGTTTTAGATATCCCACTTATGAGCTTTTGATTATTAATTCCAAGAACTTAATTAAGCCATTAGAATGTGAACTGACAATTATGATGTTTAATTTTAATACTTAAAAATGGGAGAACGTACAACCTATTTTTAGTTACAACGACCTATTTTAGTTACAATATCTTATTTTACACCTTGTTGAATATTGCTAGCTATAGGCTATAGCTAGCTTATTTTACACACTATGAATTTGAGAGTTGGTACGTACTCGATCTAGTTAATGGGACCAACATATTGAATTGCTAGCTAGCTAGCTTGATGAAGCAGCTACCCATTTCAAAATTCGTCAACCGATATATTCTAACAAAGCAAGACCATATATATATGGCTCACCAAACATTAATTGCAAATTTGCAATGTCATAACAGAAAATAAATATTTTAGTCCAAATGTTACAATTTACAACTGTAATCCAGTACTTTTGTACTTGTAGTCAGCCAAGAGATAAATGAGTCCATAAGATAATGTACTTCTTTGACCTTTCCATGAACATAATTAACAAATCAAGTCCTAATTACAAAGGCTGCCTTAGGTTAGGCGTAGCATGCAGATGCTATCTTGACTTATATGTATGTGCACACAAAAAAATCTGGTAATAATTAGTCTCACAGAAGGAAGACAGCTCAATTTACATATAAACTAGAGCTTAATTAGTCAACTTTGGGGAGAAGACGATCATCAACTAAATCTGATTATGAATTTTATATGCATTTGAATCCTAATATGTTGGCAGAAGCAAGAAAAATGTGGTTGAATTTGGAAAAGTAGAAATTAAGGAAGCTTAATTAGTTGGTTAACAAGAGTCAAGAGTTGGAGCCTGGAAGTAATAAAAAAATTGTGGCAGTTAAATAATAATCGAAAAGTAAAAAAAAAAAAAAAAAAAAAAAAAACTATATTTGCAAATTAACATCGATCTGCCAGCTGCTGCCTGTAGTCGATCATCCAAAAAGAGAATGTATTGTTATATGATATTGATTGAAGTTGAAACAAATACAATTGACATCCATATATGGCTCATACCAGAAAGCTAGCACATGCAACTCTATTGACTAGAATTGATAGTTATTACATATATAATGGTGCTTAATTGTTAGGTATCAATCGGTATCGAGCTTATTGACACCTGTCATTTCAAAATTTATATATAGTACTCAAAAAGGTCATCGATCCATCTCATCAGCTAAAGAATTGATCAAAAGGCCAAAATTTGTTTATGATATATCCTTTGTGATGTCATGCCACCTCATTCTCTCTTATGCAGACATATATCAATGTGAGATATCTCAGCAGGCCACTCAAGCTTGTTCGATCTCGATCATGCAAACTTCAAACTGCAGATCAAAGCTACTGTACGTGGCTTTGGTCGATGTATATATATCTGCTTCTGTGTGCGAATGAATATAATTAAGAAAATATTTAACAGGTAATTAAATAGAAGATGAATTGTTCTTTAAGACAACATTAATTGTTGACCGGCTATACATTTGCGTACGTACGAGCTACCTATCTAGGTATATGGCTGAATGCATTGTATATATGGAGGGGACCATTCTCCTATATATATAAATATAAAGTGACCTTTGGTAGAAATGTGTACATATATATTAGATCACACAATTCTCCCAATAGTCACGTACTATATATATAGAGTTTCACCACTTCAGAGTCTTAGCCTTAGGGTAGTACGAATATTAAATTTTTAAATCTAACATGAATTATTAATTTAGTCAAAAATAGAAATTTTAACGATGATATATATATATATATATATATGCAATTTATACAGACAATTAAAGACGTTAATTTTACTTGAAATATTCAAGAAAGTTAGAAATATATGATATCGATCTGTGAATGGAAATTAGAGCTTCATTTCTTGCAAAACATTGTGAAATCGTAAGCATATATATGTGTATCAACGAATTGACACGAAAATATCCCTGTGACTTTAGTGCGTGATGAAGCAAACTCAACTATAATAAAATTTTTCAATATGCATCATCCATGGGACATTAATTCGAACGTAGTACATATTTCATCTTTGCATGTAGTAATTACATTTTCCTTTCTGATTAATATTACAATTTCATAAATATATATATATATATATTTATATGAAGTATTAAAGTTTATTTGAAGAACTAGCTAGCAGTTTCAGAACAAAAAAAAAAAAAAAAACAGAGTTAATTGACTTTAAGTACCAAATCAGAATGTTTTTTCATATAGATAATATAGATAAAATATTAAATTAAAGCATATCTTTTAACTTGAAAATTCTTATATATAATGTCCATATGACAAATGATGAACATATAATTAACCACAATTACTTAGTTTACAAAATTTAACTCTCATCTCTCTCTCTCTCTCTCTCTCTCTCTCTCTCTCTCCACATAAACAGATGACATTGATTTGTGAGCCTTACTATATATAAAATCTTGGAAGCATGTTCCATATATATACCATTTTTAAAGCTTAATGATCAGAAACATGTGTTCCAAGAAACTAGGTGCCTTAATCCCTGTCAGGGTTTCGAATGAACATTGTGAGTTGTGACCAACATAAATATTAATAAATGCTTGCAAAAAAAAAACATACCCTTTTTCTTTTTGTAAATTTGTTTCAAGAACTGCTGATCTCCCCCGCCTTAATCAACAGAAACAAAAGACACCGAAACATGCTCTTTCAATGAGATCAAAAGCTGGAGTTGATGAATCAAATTTGTACCAAGTACTAGCTATTGCCAAATATAGGGCAATAGCTTGAAGCAGCTCCAAAATCTCCTAATTCAACATTAACAAAGAAATTCAGTCCGAAAAAATTACAGTAAAAAGGAGTAGCTAGCTAGCTCTCAATCGATCAGCACACATCACATATAGTAGCTAATTAAATAAATTATATATATAATATATATAGTAACCATTAATTAATAGCACAATCATGGAAAAAACAGACATATTAATCAGTGAATGGGGTTTATTAGCTAGGGTTTTAACTTCTTAATGCCTGTTGCTACCAAATCTCTATATTATTACAATTAATGTACAGATCAAGATGTTGGACGATCAGATTATTGCACGCCAGGATAAGTGATCAAGCCGTTGAAACCACATTCTTGTGGTTGGGGCATCATTCGCTGCATGCATTGATCATAGTCGTCTGAGGCAGTGGCCACAGGAGGACAAACCAGCATCTCACCCCACCCAATACTTTCTCCATAAGTTGTACTGTTAATTCTCTCATTCATCAACATCAAGTCTTCTCCGTACAAGAAGTCAAGCCCCTCCAATCTCTTTGGGTTGTTGTACACCATGTCCTTAAGCTCATTCAGCAGATGACAATTACTACTTTGCCCTTGAAACATATTGTGCATACCACCACCTCCCTCTGTAATACCGCTGACGCTGTAATGGGTTTGTGCAAATTCATGAGGACTGATGTTGGTCAGGGCCATGGGACCAGAAGACTGCTGTTGATGATAAATTTGTTGCGAGGAGCTGGGAAGAATATCAACTGGGAATTGAAGACTAATATTATCTTGGATAGGAGGCTGCTGTTGATCAATATTGTGATGATGATGATCATCTGAATTGAATCTCCCTCCAAGCTTGATGAGTAATTTTCTGATGGATGCGTGGTCGTTAAAAGAGGGCTCTTGTTGGTTTGAGAAATTATTAGGTAATGGTGCGAGCAGTACTGGCAGCTCTGGCCAGTAAGGGTTTTGGTTATTATTGCCATCATCTGCAGCTGCTGGAAGAATAGAACTATCCCCACTACTACTAGTACTCCCTCTTTTAATTAGGCCGCCACCACCGCCTGTCCTACGAGCCGCCTGCTGTTCCTTGCGGTGCTTACCCAGAAGCTTCTTCTTCAGCCTTGTGTTCCAGTAGTTCTTAATATCATTATCAGTTCTTCCTGGGAGTTGTGCTGCAATTATAGACCACCTACGTGCATATACCCAAGGAAAACAATTAATTAGCTAGCTAGGCCCATATATATGGATTATTATAGGGCATATGTGCGCACTGAAACAATTAATTTATATATATGATCCTTCCTTACCTAGCAAGATATATAGGTAGCTAGCTAAAAAATTGTAATTACATGAATTAATTAACGTGAATCGAGGATGGATATGTATGTGTACCTGCTTCCAATACTTATATAGAGGCTGCAAATGATGTTGTCTTCCTCTTCAGAAAAGCCTCCATGTTTGATGTTTGGGCGGAGATAATTTAACCATCTAAGCCGGCAGCTCTTCCCACATCTCTTAAGCCCTAATTATTCATCACAAATTCACAATTACAAATGGATACGTACATAATTAACATGTAAGATCGATATAACTAGCTAGCCAGTTCCATCCCTAACCTTTAATTTGATAATAACTATGACACTAGAGGAAGAAGAAGAATATATATATATGTACCGATCTTTTGAGGCAAAGCGATCCAGTTACCACCGGTGCCATGCTTTTCGATGTATGACTTGAGCTTGGCATCTTCTTCAGGAGACCATGGCCCTCTCTTCACGTTGGCCTTGTCACAGCAAGGAGCTCTTCCCATGTTTCTGCTTTCTTGGAATTAGCTTGAGCTCTACCTAGCTTAATTGTTTCTATGGCATAAACAATCAATCAATCAATCCACAATATTAACAACTAGAGGTTGGAGAGAGAGAGAGAGAGAGAGAGAGAGAGAGAGAGAGAGAGAGAAAGATTAATCATTAATTAAATATATATAATTCAATGGTGTGATGAAAAGGGATAACCATGGCTCCTGGAAGGGGGCCAATTGTGGAATATAAAAAGGGTGTGGCAAAAAGGAAGTGTGTTTGTTTGTATAGAAAATTGGGGGAAAAGGGGTGTGTGCCAGAATGGATGAATGGGAGAGGGAGGATTTTCTTCTTGTCTTTCTAATTAGTCCAGAATCATTTTATTTATATCATCAGGGATTCAGGGGCTGCTCATTCTTTTAATTTCTTGGAACTACAACTTCAACCAGATTCTCACTATCTTCTGCCCACAGACAATATTAATATAATTTCCACATTTTTATAATAGCCCCATATATAATATATAATTAATACATTTGTGTTGAACTTGTTGCCCTATCTAATACTACCTTGATATTATTTTAACCGTATCACAACTTTCATACTTTCTAAATTAATTTAATGGTATATTTATTCATTTTGTTGGAAGAGGTTGTAAGTTTCATTTTTATGTTATTTACATCATACATTATTTATGATTCTTGCTTATATTTTTCTATTTATAATATTGTGTTTATGACTAAAATTTACAATGTTGTTTCAAGCTTTTATGTAATCCTTTTTCAATATAAAACGTAAATAGTATAAAACTCTAAATCTTAAAACAACGTTGTACGCTTTAATACAATGTACTGTATATACCTACCCACACACGTTATTTTGAAATGTAATGTATACGATGGTTACATACATCAACATTTATGTGGATATATATATAGGTCTAGACTCTAGACTCTAGGCGCGCGGGAGTTGTAGAAGCAAAAGGACAAGCCGTTAGCAAAGATTGAAAGAGAGTGGAAATTAGTGTTGTTCCTTTTTGGTAGGTGACCAAATGGCCAACAAGAGAAGAAGATTTCAAGACAGAGAGAAACCAAATTTAATGATATATATAATGATATTGATAGTTACTTCGTTCCCAGAAACTACTGGTTTCCATAGAGCTCACATGCATATATGCATAGAGGATAAATACTTCTCACTTCTCACTGTCAGTGCCCGCGACCATGCGGCTATCTTTATGTGTGGTGCAACCTGCCACAGTGCCACGTGGAATTACAAAAGCAAGCATGTGCTGATTTCTTGACCAAATCTTTTTTTGGCCATTGGATTTCTTGACCAAATTGAATTGGTACGTACATACGGTTTTATATGTAATTTTCAGTGAGTGATGAATGATGATGCCATGCATGACATCAAATCAGAATACGCATGTCGCTACAATTCTTGAAATTCATTTTCGCTTTTTCAGTGCGTCAATTTCATGTATTATATATCCCTAAAGTTACAAACAAAATCAAATTTAAGATCTATCCTTCATAGGTATGCATTCTACAAACCCTCTTTATCATATAATTGGCATGCATACATACAAACTAGCAGTCAACGGGCATGGCAAAATTAAATGAGGAAGAAAAAAGGGTAATTTGACCACAAAAAAAGAAAAGAAAAAAGGGTAATTGTAAATGGAGAGCAAAGCAAACATCAACGTATACGTGGTTAAGACATTATCAAGGTCCAATGTATATACTGAAGTTGGTAGGGGCCAATTGAGTGTTAAATCACCGGCGTCACTTACTTGACCTTTGCTGGTCTGCTCATCTCATTTATGACTACCCAAATGACGTACATCAGTTTCTTTTAATTTGAGAGACTAGATCGAAGAGGTCAATTAGTTTTTCTTTTAGCCTAAAAACTGCAATATTTATTACAAATAATGTTTATTTTCGAGAAAATTTTTAAAACATCGTATTATAATCAACTTATCATATAAATAACTTACGCAACGAATAGATACGAGAGAACGAGTATCACCTCTCTTATCTTTAGAATTTTTACTAATTTTAAGCAAAATGTGAACCATATATTAGTGATGAATGCATGTTATGTTTAATTTGTTAAAAGTGCATAGAATTTGAAATGCATATCAGGGAAAACTCTGCAAAACAGTATGAAATTTTATGGAAACACAAATAGAAAAGGTTGTCAAGACTCCCACTAGCTAACAAAGTAACAATTAATAACGAACATTTATAACAATATATACAATTAATATCATATATAACAAATTAAGTAGATTTTTTGTGCGTATATGTATACATACAAGGACAAAGTGTGTTTAATAAGTCACGATCAACAAATATCTGTTTCTCTGTGTAGATGACATAATTTCCAATCAGTGGACCTACATGTTTGAACCATATTGAGTAGTACTATTTTTTTGACAATCTTGTTCCACATTAATTCAGTACAGCTAGCTAGCTGCCTAGCTCAAGGCAACTTCTTCCTTCTCCAGGCTTTATTAGCTTTTCTCTGTTTGACATGAACAAAAGCATCTATATTTTAATTAATTTGATGCACATAAGCGCACAGGCACGGTGACCAAGTTAGCTGTATCTCCACGCAACTTTTATATATATAAACCTGCAAATTAATCTCTTTTCTCATAATGTATGTTTTTCAAACAAATTTGTCAACGTACCCCTTTTACACGTACGATTACATGTTTGGTTAATTCAAGCTAGAGTCCATGTTAGAGGAAGGTCCCTCTGGTAACGCTCGAGCTTAGTTTCTTTTGTTTTCATCACATTCCAACCCTAATCAAAATTAGTGAGTGCATTACGTACACACAAGCACTAGTACTTTGGGGTTTAGTTTCGTACGGACGTCATGAATGGCCAAACTAAATTCCACTTTCCTTTTTGTGGGTCAACATTAATTAATTGTGACGTTCAAAGTTGTTGACTCCAGGCCAGTTGATAGTTGATTCCTTTATATATCAACTAAAATTTCAATACCTCCCCATGTATTCCATCTACCTTGTATTTGCTTAACACATCAGCAGATGTCATAACCTTATTCAAAGGGTAGTGCACTTATTAGTTATTATGGAACAAACTTGAGTTTAAATGAGAATTCACAATCACAAATCAATTAAGTTGAATAACAAATTCAGCACCCCATTTTAAAAAATGAAAATAACAGATTCAGCAGTGTGCACTAGCCTTGTGTCCCAAGTCTTAACAGAATTGATTAAGGGAAAGTGAATTGCACTCTCTAGATAGGCCCAAACTGCATACATGAAGATTAACCAAAATCCATCACATTCCCAAAATAAACTACTGTTTTGTTGGTCTTAACATCAAAATAAACTTCATGGTCCTGGTAATTCAAGTCATGAACAAAAATAAAGAGCCAGGATGAATGCCCCTTTATCAACGACGCCGCTTCTTGCATGAAGGCATTGGTGTGGAAGGGCCTCCTAGTTGCTCTGACTTCTGAGATGAACGCTTTCCATAAACACGAGCAGGTTCTCCTGACGAGAGGAATGCAGCTAGCATCAAGAAACTGCTCATCCTCCTCAAATAACTCTAGATTTTCTTTCATGAGCAAAAAATCCACTTCATTCTCTTTAAAATCAAACATAAATCCGAATTGGATAATCTTGCTCAATGCATTTGTTGCAGTAGGTCTTGCCTGTGCTAAGAGTCCTAGAGCAAGTTCATCAGCAAAAGAAGAAACAAATTCTAGATCAGCTTTTCCACCCTCATACCCTGATTTATCAATGAGCAAACGCCTAGAATTTTTCTCCCAAAGAACCAGCTTTAGTTTTTCTACTTCTACTGTTGTACTCACAGATGTCATTAGTCGGTAGCAGACTTGAATTGGTTTGTCACTCTTATACACTGACAGAGCAACTATCAATTTTGCAGCCTTGTGTCTCTCTTTCAATGGCATATTCACCTGAGGACCAGAAAGAAAACTCAAAATAATTTTGATTAAGCCCCTCCCAATCAATCCATTTTTCCAATCGACTTTTTCCCAATGCTCTAATGATAGTATGCCATTCACATTGCACTCAACTGACTCAGAAAGATTTCTAACTCCAAGTAAGCCATAAATTTCATGAAGTCTTCTAGGAGGAACAGAAAACAAGCTGTTGCTCTTGGGAAACCACACAAACATAGGAACCTTGTCAAAGCTGGAGAACATTTTCTTTAGTTGCAAGTCATCAGCAATGAATACTTCATCCCTGCTGATAAGATATATTTCCTCAGCCATGGACATTGTGGCGGGTAGTTTAGTCAAGTTTTTCTTTAGAGTATCTTCTAATTCTGGATTCCAATTGTCTACAACATATTCCAAAAAGGAGCTACATTCTTCCAAAGTCACTTTGTCATTACCCGTCAAGGCCCAACTGTTCCATAGCTGCAAGTAATCATTGATTGAAGGATTTTCAGCAACTCCAAAGGCAGAAGAAAAAATGGGCAGGAGCTTTTTCTTGTAAAACTTCTCAAGACTAAACAAGCGGGAGACAAACAGATTTTTCCTATCATGAAGTACACAATCCTGAGAATTAACCCATACACCTGTGCCCTTTGGGTTAGGTACCCAGACCTGTGAGTTGTATTTATCTAGCACTTCTGGACACCTGTGGAACTCAATGAGGAAGGTATAAATCCTTGTTATTAAAGATGTCTCTGTATAAATCCTTCACGCCAATACCTCTTAACTGATCCTTGAATACAGAAATGTCAGTTCCGTAAAACTTTTCATCAATGATTGGTGCATTCTTCAGAATACTTTCCCAGGCCGGATCAAACAGAATACATTCTTCTGGCATTTTGTAACCATTCCTGGTCTTCAAACACCTGCTATGTGCAATGTTCTTGAGAAAGTCACCCAGTAAAGGCTCATCTGGACGGCTTGACATCAGAGACTTGATGCACTCTAGCAATGATATAAAACCGTCTGCAGTAAGTAGTTCATCTTCAATAGGGCTGGAGAGTTCTTTAGCTACAAAGGGAGCTCCTCCTTCAAAATCTGTGATGACACCCAACGTCTGGAGTTCATCCCTGAACTTATATATGCCAATACCATAATACACATCATCTATGAGAGGAAGATCAACAAACAACGAGATTGATCCCCATTTAGAACTGAAAATAATTGATTCACTAGGAGTCTTGTAGCCATGGCGTATTTTCAACCACTTCAGTTCAGAGCACTGTAACGACATTGTTTGACTCAGTTCTCGGATGCAACCTAACAGTGCCATCACATTGGCAGGAGACAAGCTCGAAGAAGAAAGTAGAGAATTAAACTGAGCACCAATCATCTCGGTTGATCTAGAAGTATCAACCGCCACTCCTATTGCATTCGATTCATCAATGAAATGCATAATTTCATTCCCATAATACAATTCATCTATAGCAGGGACCTGAAGAACACTCAACAAAGAACTCCATCTAGGATCAGGAAGAACAGTTTCTGAAGGGCATTTAAAACCAAAATTTGTCTTTATCCAAGGTTGACATGTAATCCTATTAATCAAGCCAGCAGCTCCAGACCCCATGCGTCTGATAAATTTAAGAATCAACAAACAGCAACTACTAGTCATAGAAGTCAGATTTTCAGATATAGTCACATTCTCTGCAATTAATTTTTGCACCTCCTCCATATCATATATAACTCCAAGTAGCCATAATTCAGCTAACAAAGAACCTAAATTTCTTCCATAAAATGCTTCATCAACAATAGGAAGATTTGTAATCCTTAAACAGGTTTCAGCTTCTATCCCAGATGGGAAGAGAATAGATCCCTTAGGAGCATTATAACCCTGATGAGTCTTCAGCCACTTCTTCTCCTTATAAGAGCCAACCAATCCTTATCAACCATAACTCTTGCTCTAGAGAAACTAATGAAAGTCGGCAAAGACAACATGCATTCTTTGCTCATTCCAGGAGAAGCAAGAGACATAAAGCTATTAGTAACCAGTCTCTGCACATCATCTGATCCAATCCCCACTCCAAGAAATTTCAGTTCATCTTGATAAAGAATGATTCGATTCGTATAAAATTCCAGGTCTAGGATGGAGATATCCTGCAGAACATGCTTCATCATATCAAAAATAGCTTTTCCTGTTTCATTTGGAAGAATGGCCTGTCTTGGAGAACAATAACCTGAGTATGTCTTCATCCATTTTCCGTATTGAATGCTTTTAATGAATATTTCAGGTAAGGTTGAATCGTTGGTTCGAAGTAATCTGATCCAATCAAGCAACAAAAAAGCCTGATCACTTGACAGTTCATAAGATGCTATCTGCAACACCACGTGTGGAGGACACAACTCTGGCAAGTCCACGGCATTACTATACTTAATAAAAAAGTGAAGAAGCTCTCCCTGAGGCACAGATTCTCCCAGACACAGACTACTTTTAGCATACACATCCCCTATATCAATGTAACCTTGTCCCACAAATGGATTTTGAGGTCCAAACAACTTCACCCATTTGCTCCTTGAAGCAGAGACAAGAGTTACAGTTCTTCGCATTCTGAGGTGGTCAGTCCCATCAACAACTGGGATCCTCTTGCAAAGATCATATATGTTATAAGCATCGATGAAGCTTTTCCTGTGGGAATGATAAAGGAAATGGACCAAGGTAAGTGCAAGATTCTTATCCTGTATACGAGGATAAATCAAGGAGGCATAACCATTTGCCGAACAAGATGTCACTCCTGCATTTCGTGAAAGCCAATTGCAAATAGAATTTTTTCTTGTGTGATTTAAAAGAGCTTTCATAGTGCTATTGGGCAAGAAATACACATTATCAGGACATCCAAACTCCATATTGCACTTGCTCAGCCATGTGTGAATCTTCAGCGCCATAGCATATCGAATCTTGGGCACCTCTTTTGTGGGTTTTGTAATTGCACACAATTCCAACTTCCCTTCCCGATTGATGTATTTAAGAAGAGGTATGGTTTTAATAAATTTCAAGAACATGTTATCCCTATCATTATCAGCAATAAAATCAAGTAGTTCAATGTAGTCATCATCAGATACTTGCGACACAAGATTTCATGATTTGATGCATAATGCATACCAACTACTATTATAAGCAGATGGCACACCTAGATAGCCCAGAACTGCACTGTATTTTTGAAGGTCCAGAGATGAATGCAAGACTTTCATCACTGAAGATAAACCGCTTAAATCAGCCCTTTTGCTTTTAATTCGAACCAAGAGATCCCTAAATTTTGGCAGTATCTGAATTGCCTGTCGAGGCATGAAGAAATACCTCTCACCAGAAAACATTTCACAAGGCACTATCTCTAGACCTTGCAACCTAGTCCTAATGGACTCTCTTAAGTTGTTAAACTCAGGAATTGGTGAAGCATGGGCTGGTAAAAACTCAAATGCTTGACCCACTGAAGGAAATAGGGAGAGCTTTCTCACACAAGATTCAAAAGCATTAACAAATGCTGACGGGACACATTCAAGAATTCCCAAGTTCCATATGTTGTCCAACAGTATAGATTCTCGTGAAGAAGCAAGGATGAAGGCAGCTTGAATTACAAATGGAAAGCTTGTGACCATTGCAGTGGGCAGGAAAGAAAATATACCAACAAAAGAAGTACCCCTTCTCAGTCTTTCTCCAAATGGGAAAGCAAGGGTAATCACCCATTCCTTCACATCCATCCTTGTACTAACTCTATTTGCAGGTTTTACTGGGAATGCCTGTCTCCACAAATATTACTTGCACATATCCTCAGTGGCACACCTTTTTTCTTTAACTGAAAGTTGAACAACATGTGAACGGGCGCTTTTATCACTTAAATCCATATGATCAGTCTCACTGCATATAGAAATTGTCGAGACATCATCAGCTACGTCAGGATCACACCCACGTACATATAGCCGCTTTATCTTGGATAAGAAAAGGAGAAGCTCTGGGTGCAGCTCTGACAGCTGTGATCTCACAGCTTCCACTTTCTCAGGCTTTAGAGGAAGGATAATTGTACTTGTTGGCAAGACATCGTTGAGACCATATACATCAACTATGCTTGATAGAGAAGGTTCCCCACTAACCCATTCAGGAACTATATACCCAATACCACAATCTTGGTTTGGTTTTTCCATGAATCTTACACGATATCCATTGCTAAAAATGTGAGGCTGTGAACTCACAAGAAACACTTTTAAATCCAATTCCTGCAAGCAACATTGGTGTTATAATTCAACTTGATAATCAATAATTTAGAAAGATAACTAAACTCTTATACAGGTGAGAAAAAAAAAAGTGAATTGAATAAATAGAATACATTGAGAACTACCATTATACATTCAACACAAATGCGTGTTCGAAGATCTAGAATTAAAAAACTGAGGCTCTTTAAAGCTTTTTATTTATCTTCATTTATAAATAAAAAATAAATAAATAATTTTAGGGGTCATCTTCTAGACTTCTAGTGATGGGAGTTTTGTATATAACCTGACTATTTCGTCAAGAAATGGATAAAAAAAATAAAAAAAGAAAACTATCTAGTCAAGAAATGAGGAATACATAAAAGCCTGGAACAAAATAGTCTTAAGGCAGAGCTTATGAAAGATCTTGATCACAAAAGGAACACCAATGCAGAATCTCAACCATAGAATAGAATTGTTTGACAGTTTGACATATCAAGTCCAAAAAAAAAAAATTGAATTAATGAAAAACAAACCAAGCCAATCACATAGAACACAGATTCAATTTTCAGGTCCAAGATAAGGAAACTACAAAGCTAAACCCTTAATTACCTATTCCTAGTTGCATGCTCCTAAAACACATCCTAATGGCCTTCCCACTAGGAATAGAAGAATTAGGAAAGATTTCCATAGAGTTCTAATACCAAATTCTAACAAAAAGTTTATAAACGTCTCAAAATGAAATATCATTCTTATTCCTCACCAAACAAAAAAAATAGATCATTCTTATTTCATAAATTACCTTTTTAATCACTGCTGTTTCTTCCCCTTTTTTGTAGAACGGCCTACGCTGTAAATGGAGTCTATGTTCTGATGGGTAAAGCCAACCTCATTATCAAAAACCAGCAGAGTAGCTGGTGCTCCAGTCCCAATTATGTCTTTCTTAGTGAGCACAAATTCCAGCATAGGTTCTACACCTTCTTTGTATTCCTTGTCTTCTGCGTTCTACAAATGAAACCCGGCCAGAAAGAACAAATAGAATTTTTTACTAGAAAGGAAAAGAAGAAATTATTTTTAAAAAAAATGAAAGAAAAAAAGAAAGAAAGCAAAAGACCTGTATGAGCTCCATTATGAAATGGATATCTTTTTGGTAAAGTTCAGCGGAGAGGCTAGTGACCGCATGGTGAAGATCGAGAGTTAAGGGGTTTGGTTCTTTCTTCCCAATGGAGAACTTTTTGGTCCTAATCTCTTCTACGTGAAGCTTAGCAGAATGTAAAGCTTCAATAATGTTGGACCTTTCCATGGTTTCGTTTCTCTACAATGGTGTACTCAACATGCAAAGTTGGTGTACTCAACTCAACAGGCACAGGGAGAACAGAGAAAGCGCCAGAATAAAAACCCCTAACAATACAAATACAAACTAGTATAAGAAATATAGAAATTTGTGAGAAGGGTCATTCATTAACTCATAAGACAGAGAGAAACATACCCTTTAAGCAACCCCAGCGTTTTGTAGCTCCACCAGAACAATGGACCACCTTGGTTTCTTTTGCTTTGGAGGTTTCAGTGAGAAATTTGGGTAGCAGATGAGATCGAGAGAAAAGGTAGCAGGGGTTTGGTGCCTGTGAGAAAGGAGAAAGTAGTAGAAGGAAGATGCAATGATGATGATGATGATATATGTATCTGCATGCAAATTAGACCTTTGACAAGACTGATCAGGGACTGACTCGTTGAAAAACGCTCCAAATTATTTTTTGAGATTAGAGTTAACCAGTGACTTACTCGTCTTCTCTCTTCCTTCTGCACTCGTTACGGCTCTTCTTGCTCTTCAAGGAATTGATGTGCTTTTTTGTTTCTCTTGGTTAGCACAAAAACTGTATTCTATATTAGAAGAAAAATTAAAAAAGTGAATGACTAAAAGAAAGGGCGTTTTAAGGAAACATAAGTATGTACTTTTTTTTTCGACAAAATTACGTACCTTGCTCGTCAAGGAATTGCGTGCTTTCATGTTTTTCTCTTTAAGTTTGACACAAACACCAAATTCGATATTTGAACCACATTCTTAAAAATAATGTTAAGAAAGCACATAAATCTATACCAAGTAATTAATGCCAACAAGAAGCCGCTGAACATTCTTCCACTGTTGTACTCGCAGATGGCATTAGTTTATAGCTTACTTGAATTGGTTTGTCACTCTTATACACTGACAGTATTACTACCAATTTTGCAGCTTTGTGTCTCTCTTTCATTGGCATATTTACCTGAGGACAGGCAAGAAAACCCAGAATAAGTTTGACTAAACCCCTGCCAATTAATCCATTTCTTCCATCAACCTTTTTTTCCCAATGCTCTAATGGTAACATGCCACTCACATTGCACTCAACTGCCTCAGAAATCTTTCTAATTCCAAGTGACTCATAAACTTCATGAAGTCTTCTTGGAGGAACAGAAGACAAGCTGTTGCTCTTGGGAAACCACACAAACAGAGGAACCTTGTCAAAGCTAGAAAACATTTTTTCAGTTGGAGGTCATCAGCAATGAATACTTCTTCTCTGCTGATCAGATATATTTCATCAACCAAGGGCTTTGTGGCAGGTAGTCTGGTCAAGTTGTGCTTCAGAGTATCTTCCAAATGTTGATTCCAGTTGTCTACATTCTACAACATATTCCCAAAACGAGCTGATTTCATCAACGGTCACTTGGCAGTTGATTGCCCTCAAAGCCCAGCTGTTCCATAGCTGCAAGTAAGCATTGATGGAAGGACTGTAAGCAACTCCAAAGGCTGAAGAAAAAATGAGGAGAAGTTCTTTCTCGTAAAACTTGTCAAGAGAAATCAAGCAGGAGACAAACATATTTCTCCTGTCATGAAGAAAACAATCCTGAGAATTAACCCATGCACCTGTACCCTTTGGGTTAGGTATCCACACCTGAGAGTTGCATTTATCTAGATCTTTTGGACCCCACTGGAACTGGTTGAGGAAGCTATAAATCCTTTGTATGCAAGAACGAAGTTTATAGATGGAATAGTCTTTTTTGTTTGTAGTTGTTAAAAAAAGTTTGATAATAAGAATTGATTAGGGTAGGCTAAGTGTAATTTCTTTGAGTACTATCAGCATATCAACAAATTACTGAAATTACTACACAAAGTCATGACGAGTTCCATCGACTAGTAAGAAATAAACAGTACCTCTTCGAACAACAAACAAGACAAGGCCCGAACTGCAACTGCACATATACATTAATTCATTTTACAGTATAAAGCCATCTTAAAGATCATACATTAAATATTTACATGTCAGACATCAGACCCATGTATAGAATACATCAAAATAGAACTTCATGGTCGTTCATGATAATCCAAGGAAGAAACAAAAGAGCCTGATAAAACTTCATGAACAAACAACAAAAGAGCAAGGGTCAATGCCCATCACTGACGCCGCTTCTTGCTTGAAGGCATCGGTGTGGGAGGGCCTAATCGCTCGGACTTCTTACACGGAAGAAAATCCAACAAGCGGAATGCATCATCAAGAAACTCTTTATCTTCCACACGTAACTCTAAATTTTCTTTCATCAGCAAAAACTCCACCTCATTCTCTTTAAAATCAAACACAAATCCAATTTGGATAATCTTGCTCAGCATATCTGTGGCAGTAGGTCGTACCTGTGCTAACAGTCCTTGAGCCAGTTCGTCAGCAAAAGAAGTAACAAATTCTAAATCAGCTTTTCCATCTTCAAAGCCTGATTTATCGATGAGCAACCACTGGGAATTCTTTTCCCAATGAACCAGCTTTAGTTTTTTCACTTCCACTGGTGTACTCGTAGATGGCTCTAGTCGATAGCAGACATGAATTGGTTTGTCACTCTTATACACTGACAGCATAACTATTGAGTTTGCAGCCTTGTGTCTCTCTGTCAATCGCATATTCACCTGTGGACCAGCAAGAAAACCCAGAATAATTTTGATTAGACCCCTCCCAATCAATCCTTTTTTTTGATAGACCTCTTCCCAATGCTCTAATGATAGTACGTCATTCACATTGCACTCAACCGACTTAGAAATCTTTCTAATTCCAAGTGACTCATAAATTTCATGAAGTCTTCTAGGAGGAGCAGAAGACAAGCTGTTGCTCTTGGGAAACCACACAAACAGAGGAACCTTGTCAAAGCTAGAAAACATTTTTTTCAGTTGGAGGTCATCAGCAATGAATACTTCTTCTCTGCTGATCAGATATATTTCATCAGCCAAGGGCTTTGTGGCAGGTAGTTTGGTCAAGTTGTGCTTCAGAGTATCTTCCAAATGTTGATTCCAGTTGTCTACAACATATTCCCAAAACGAGCTGATTTCATCAACAGTCACTTGGCAGTTGTTGCCCCTCAAAGCCCATCTGTTCCATAACTGCAAGTAATCATTGATGGAAGGACTGTAAGCAACTCGAAAGGCTGAAGAAAAAATGGGGAGAAGTTCTTCCTCGTAAAACTTGTCAAGAGAAAACAAGCGGGAGACAAACATATTTCTCCTGCCATGAAGAACACAATCCTGAGAATTAACCCATGCACCTGTACCCTTTGGGTTGGGTATCCACACCTGAGAGTTGCATTTATCTAGATCTTTTGGACCCCACTGGAACTGGTTGAGGAAGCTATAAATCCTTTTAATTAAATCTGTCTCTGTAAGTGACAAAAGAATCCCAGAAAGAAGAGAACAAACATCCAAAGGATCTACCTTCACGCCAATATGTCTTAATTGACTCTTGTAGACAGAAATGTCAGTTCCGTAAACATTTTCATCAATGGTTGGTGCATCTGACCTCTTCAGAATCCTTTCCCAGGCTGGATCAAATAGAATACATTCTTCTGGCGTTTTGTAACCATTCATGGTCTTCAAACACCTGCTTTTTGCAATGTTCTTGCGAAAGTCATCCAGTAAAGGGTCATCTAGAGGCCTTGACATCAGACACTTGATGCACTCTAGCAATGATATAAAACCATCTGCAGTAAGTAGTTCAGCTTCAATAGGGCTGCAGAGACCTTTAGCCACAAACGGAGCTCCTCGTTCAAAATCCGCAATGACACCTAACATCTGGAGTTCAACCTTGAACTTATATATTCCAATACCATAATAGACATCATCTATAAGGGGAAGATCAACAAACAACGAGATCGATCCCCATTGTGGATTGAAAATAATTGATTCACCAGGAGTCTTGTAACCATGGCGTGTTTTCAACCACTTCTCATGCAACAACCACTGCAGTTCAGAGCACTGTAAAGGCATAGTTTGACTAAGTCCACTTATGCAACCTAACAGCAACATAACATTGGCAGGAGCCAAGTTAGAAGAAGACAATAGGGTGTTAAAATGAGCAGCGATCATCTCAGTTGCTCCAGCAGTATCAACCACCACTCCCATTGCATTCAATTCATCAATGAAATTCCTAATTGTATTCCCATAGTACAACTCATCTATTACAGGGACCTCAAGAGCAGTGAACAAAGAAACCCATATAGGATCAAGAAGAACAGTTTCTGAAGGGCATTTAAAGCCCAAGGTTGTCTTTATCCAGGGTTGACATTTTATCGTCTTAATCAATTTAGCAGCTCCAGATCCCAAACATCTGATACATTTAAGAAGCAACAGACCACATTCACCATTCATGGAAGACAGATTTGAAGTTAAAGTCACGTTCTCTGCAATTGATTTTTGCACCTCCCCCACATCATATGCAACTCCAAGCAGCCTTAATTCAGATAAGAAAGAACCTAACCTACTTCCATAGAATGTTTCATCAACAATAGGAAGATTTGTAACTTTTAAACAGGTTTCAGCTTCCATCTCAGATTGCAAGAGAATAGATCCCCTGGGAGCATTATAACCTTGATGAGTCTTCAGCCACTTCTTCTCCATGATAACAGCCAACCAATCCTCATCAACCATACTGCTCCCTCTAGAGAACCCAATGAAAGTCAACAAACTATATGTGCACTCTTTGCTAATTCCAGGAGAAACAAGAGACTTAAAGCAATCAGTAACCAGCCTCCCCACATCATCTGATCCAATCCCCACACCAAGAAATTTCAATTCATCTTGATAAAGATTGATTCGATTCATATAAAATTCCAGGTCTAAAATGGAGATATCCTTCAGAATATGCTTCATCATATCAAATATAGCTTTACCTGTTTTGTCTGGAAGAATAGCCTGTCTTGGAGACTTAAAGCCTGCGTATGTCTTCATCCATTTTCCATCTCGAATGCTTTCAATAAATTTTGTAGGAAAAGATAAACCCTTAGTTCGAAGCAATCTGATCCAATCAAGTAGCAAAAATGCTTGCTCACTTGACAGTTCATAAGATGCTATCTGTAACACCACATCTGGAGGATACAACTCTGGTAAGTCCATAGCTTTACTATACTTGCAAACAAAATGAAGAAGCTCTTTCTCAGGCGTAGATTCTCCTAGAAATAGACTACTTTTAGCATACACATCCCCTATATCAACATAATTTTGTTCCACAAATGGATTTTGAGGTCCAAACAACTTCACCCATTTGCTTCCTGACGACGGGACAAGAGTTTCAGTTCTTTGCACTCTGACATGGTCAGCCCCATCAATAAATGGGGTTCTTCCAAAAAGATCAGATATGCTATTATCACAAAGAAAGCATTTCCTGTGGGCGTGATAAAGGAAATTGGCCAATGTAATTGCAAGGTCTGGTTCCTTATTTGATACATGATTGCAAAGCAACAAAGCATAATAATATGCTGAACAAGATTTCAGTCCTGCACGGTACGAAAGCCAATTGCAAAGAGATGAACTTCTCAAGGAATTTGTTTCTTTCTCTTTGTTAACACTTTTCGGATAATTTAAAAAAGCTTTCTGCGTGCCATTGGGAAAGAAAAACATATTATCAGGACATCCAAACTCCATATTGCACTTGCTCAGCCATGTGTGAAGCTCCAGGTCTGTAGCGTATCGAACCTTGGGCCCTTCTGTTGTGGTTTTCATGATTGCACACATTTCCAAGTTCCCTTCCTGATTGGTGTATTTTAGAAGAGGTATTGTGTTAATATATTTTGATAACTTTTTCTCATTATCAGCAATAAAACCAAGTAGTTCAATGTAGACCTCATCAGATAACAGCACAGGATTGCAGAAGTTTATGCATTTTGTGTACCAACGACCACCAGCAGATGGCACACTTAGAAAGTCCAGAACTGCATTGTATTTTTCAAGGTCCAGAGATGCATGCAAGACCCTCTCCATTGAATTTGAATTGCTTGAAACAGCCCCTTCGCTTTTAATTTGAACCATTAGGTCCCTAAATTTTGGCAGGATCCGAAATGCATGTTGAGGCTGCAGGAATAAACACCTCTCACCAGAAAACATTTGACAAGGCACTATCTGTAAATTTTGTAACTTCGTTCTAATGGACTCTCTTAAGTTGTTAAATTCAGGAATTAGTGAAGCATTAGCAGGTAAAAATTGAAAGGCCTGACCCTCTGAAGGAAAGAGGGAAAGCTCTCTCACACAAGACTGAAATGCTTTAACAAAGGCTGATGGGACACATTCAAGAATTCCCAAGTTCCATACGTTGTCCAGCATTATAGATTCTCGTGAAGAAGCAAGGATGAAGTCAGCTTGAATTACAAAGGGGAAGTTCGTGACCATTGCCGTGGGCAGGAAAGCAAATATACCAACAGAAGACGTTCCTCTTCTCAGTCTTTTTCCAAATGGAAAAGCAAGGGTAATCACCCATTTCTCCACATCCATCCTTATGCCAACTCTATTCCCAGGTTTTACTGGAAATGCCACTCTCCACAAGTAATACTTGCACAACTCCTCAGTCACACGGTTCTTTTCTTTAACTGAAAGTTGAACAACACGTGAATTGGCTGATTTATCACTTAACTCCATATGTTCAGTCTCACTAAATATAGATATTGTGGAGACCTCATCAGCTTCTTCAGGATCACACCCACGTACATATAGCCGCTTTACCTTGGATAAGAACAGGAGAAGTTCTGGGTGCAGCTCTGACAGTTGTGCTCTCACAGCTTCCACCTTGTCAGGCTTTAGAGGAAGGATAAAAGTAGTTGTTGGCAAGACCTTGTTGAACCCATATACATCCCTTATGTCTGACAAACAAGGTTTTCCCTTAACCCATTCAGGAACTACATACCCAATACCACAATCTTTGTTGGGTGCTTCCTTGAATCTGACACGATAACCATTACTAAATATGTGAGGCTGTGAGCTCACAAGAAATACACTTTTAAAGCCAATGCCTGAAAGAAACATTGGCATTATGAGTTCAACTTAGTAATCAGTAAGTCCGAAAGATAACTAAACTAATGCAGAATGCGCAACATAGTAGAAGGTCTAGTCACTGTTGTCTAGAAGTCGGTGAACTTTTTCTTTTTCTTTCTTATAAAAAAAAATAATACTTGAAAGGGTCATCTACTAGTAGGCATAAAAGCCTGGACCAAAATAGTCTAAGAACTTATGAAAGAGCTTGAACACAAAAGGAACACAAATACAGAATCTCAAAATAAAGTGTTGCAGAAAACATTGTTGAGCAGTTTATTATATTAAGTTCAAACAACAATAGAATAAATGAAAAAAAATTGAAGTCAATCACATAGAACACAGATTCAACTTTCAGGTCCAAGAAAAGAATTACAAAGCTCAAACACATAATTACTTATTCCTAGTCACATGCTCCTAAAACACATCCTAATGGCCTTTGAATTAAAAAAGATTTTCACAAAGTTCTAAATTTCTAATTCCCAATTCTAACAAAAAGTTTAAAAATTCAAAAAGAGATATGTTTGTTAATTACCTTTTTCACCAATAAAACCTTGCTGTCTCTTCCCCTTCTTTGTAGAACGGCCTATGCTGCAGATAGAATCTATGTTCTTCCTTGAAAAGCCAACCTCATTATTGAAAACCAGCAGAGTAGCTGGTGCTCCAGTCCCTGTTATGTCCTTCTGGGTGAGCACAAATTCCAGCGTTGGTTCAACCCCTTCTCTGTATTCATTGTCTTCAGCGTTCTACAAATGAAAACCCAAAAAGGAAAAATATAAGTTTTGACTAGAATGAAAAAATTATAAATTATTAACTAAAAGAAAAGCAAAAGACCTGTATGAGCTCCATTATGAAATGGATATCTTTTTGATAGAGTTCCGCGGAGAGGCTAGTCACCGCGTGGTGCAGATCGAGCGTTAAGGGGTTTGGTTCTTTCTTCCCTATGGAGAACTTGTTGGTCCTAATCTCTTTTATGTGAAACTTAGCAGTGAAAGAAAGAAAATCTTCATTTGTGGTCCTTGTGGAGCTTTCTATGGTTGCTCTCTGCAATGGTGTACTCATCATGCAGAAATGGTGTATTGGTGTACTCAACTCAACAAGCAGAGGAAGCGCCAGAATAAAACCCCTAACAATTACAAGATAAAATGAGAAACATAGAAATTTTATTTGTGAGGATGATCGTTCATTAGCTCAGGAAACAGAGAGAAACAAACAGAGCATACCCCTCTAAGAAATCCCAGAGTTTTGGAACTCCACCAGAACAAATGGGTCACCTTGGTTTCTTTTTCGCTTTGGAGGTTTCAGTGAGAGTGAGAAATATGGGTAGCAGATGAGATTGAGAGAAAAGGTAGGAGGGGTTGGTGCCTCTGAGAAAGTGGTAAGCAGAAGAGAGAAGGAAAAATGTAATGATGATGATGTATGTGTATCTGCATGGAATTAGACCTTTGACGAGACACATCAAGTCGCCGAGTTAGCCAGTCAGTCAGTGACTGACTCGTTTGAAGACACTCATTATGGCTCTTTTCTTTTTTCAGTCTTCTTGCTCTTCAAGGAATTGATGTGCTTTTTTGCTTTTCTCTCCTGGTTAAGTAGTTAGTACTAAAAACTTGAATATACGAAGTTAGCGTGCTACGTCGAAATTTTGTCTTTAAAATAGACGAGATAAATATTTTGGACTTGATTGCAATTGTTATGAAAATATAACAAACTACGTGACCAAAGTAAAAAATGATTTAAATTACATAGACTAAAAATATAATTTGACCTTTTTAAATTTATTAGTTGATTCATAAAAGTTTTTAACTAGTCGATTATTAATTATCGAATGATAAGTAAAAAATTATAAGAAACTGATATATTATATAAATGGGTGAATGGTAATTGCATAATAATCTGTACATATTTCTTGGTAAAGAATGGATGAGACTTTAATTTGTACATCTTATTAATTCCCACTGCAATATTTTGAAATGATTGAGGTGGGTTAAAGAGCTCTCATTCAATTTCAATAATCCAGCCTTTCTTATCCTCAATATGACCCGTTTGAATTCCTATGAGGGTAGAGTACAGTTCTGGACATACACTGTGAGCACCTGTTCTGTATTCCATCCTGCATATCAGTCAATTACAGCAGCAAATGTAAGATCAAAATATTGCTAAATGTTATTTTTAATAATTTTTATTTTTTCAAAAACAAAAAAGGAAAAAAGAATCTGGATGATCCTAATCCTATGTAATAGCACACCTTTTGTTCTGATATGTAATGCTGCCCACAGGAGCAACACCAACAGCAGTTCCTGTGCAGAATACTTCATCTGCATCCTTCAATTCATCCACTGGAATGGCACGTTCCTCGACCTGTCACACAGTTGGGGAGGCAGTGTTAGAATATGTTCGTAAGAGATCATAAGTTACAAAGTTTTAATATAGTCATATTATAAATCACAAAACTGTTTGCATTTTGGAGGCCAAAGAGTTTAGTCGGCTATTACAATCACCTGGTAACCGTGATCACGAGCGATTTCCATTATGCTTTTTCGAGTAACTCCTGAAAGGATAGTCCCAGCTGTAGCAGGAGTTGAAATAACATTGCCCTAAAAATGGAAAATACATGCATGAGATGAGACCTTCATGGTATTTTACAGACAGAAGTACAGAACCATAACTTCATGGTTACAATAATATATATAGTATAAGGTGGCAGACAGAACCATAACTTCATGGTATTTTACAGACAGAACTATAACTTAGTGGGAAAGTTACCTAAGAGCGGTGATTAAGGGAAAATGTTTTTTGGTACAAAACAATCAAATTCATGACAGGAGAAAAAAGACAGTGTAGTCGATTCATCGGATAAAGAGTAGACATTAGACGCCAGCTTAGACCTTGGTAAGCGTTTATATATACTATAAAGAGAAGCTGAATTAATGGTACCTTCACAATGAAAATGTTGCAAGAAGAGACCTCCTCTAGATTTTTATTATTTACTGAGTCAAGATATAATACATCAGAAAATCCTCTGTTTTTTGCTCTGGATAGTGCCTTCAAAACCTACATATGAATGACAAGTTATAACAGGCAGTGACAGTCACACTTATACTTCCATGAAAGTTAACCTTTATTCAAAATTAGCTTCTTCAAGACTTGAACTCTATGAGAGAAAAATTGCTTACTGGAGCATAATTGGTAATGCTTTTGACACCTCCGGCTCCACCGCGAGAGGAACGATCATACTCCTCCTCGACGTATATGTTCAAGGGTGCAAAACCCTCCTTTTAAAAGAACATGAAGAATATAAATCTTCCATAGCTGCTGGTGCAGCAAGCTTAAATTGAAAAAGACTTGCTAACCTTGAAATAATTGCGGACAGGGGAAGCATATACAAGGAATGTGTATTCAGGTGCTGGGGCCAAACCCAATATCGGGCCACTTCCTATAAGTAGAGGCCTAATATACAAAGACCCTTTTCCTGGAGGAGGAACCTGTTTTCAGTGGCACACATTTATAAAATTGTAAGTAACTTACACACAAATTCTAGACCACAGGAAGAGAAGTAACTCAGAAACAAACAAAGCTTCCAATGCCAAATTAAAAACAAAGATTACCCAACACTTGTTAGCTTGAGAAATTTGCTTCACAGCATCAACAAATTGATCGATGGAGGGTGAGGGCATGCACATTCTTTCAGCACCAATCCTCATCCGGATTGCGTTCTGGTCCGGACGAAAGAGAAGGAGATTCCCATTTTCTTTCCTGTATGCTTTTGTGCCTTCATACAATCCCTGCTTACATTACAGTCCCAACAATGAGTTTATTCCAAATCTAATTATTTTTTATACATTTAAGCATGAAACAATATGAATCTTTTAGGATGAAATTAAAGGCTGGAGCTTAATCACCTGTCCATAATTTAAAACTCCAGCAGCAGGGTTTAGTTCAATATTACCATATCGATTAAGTTGGCCTTGTTCAAATTCACCATTTTTGGAACATTTCATAGTGTACATGTAATCAGTTGGCACTATAGCAAATCCAAGGTTATCCCAATCCACATCAGCATATTCATTCTTACTATGATTACTGCTGTACAAACAATGCAGAAAAGATCAAAAACATGCATAGACATGTGTGCATCACAGACCAGCAGTGCTTAAAAACATTTAATGGTATAGAAGAAATTCTCAACCTACCTGTATACAGATGGTTCACATGCTTCTTGTGCATTAGATGCAGCAGATGATCCCAAGCAACGGTGAACTCCAAGCTGCTAATATGACAAAAGGGTACATTAATGGTGGAGTAAAAACCAGTACACAGAATATTAAGCATTAAAAGAAAAACTTAAAAATGTGTAACTCTACAAGGGCCCTACATATTTTCGGGTCAACAAATTTATTGTGCCAAATATAAAACCAGAAACAAGAAATATGACTGCTACTTATTGAATAAGAAACTAACATAAGTTACATAACATATTCATATAGTTAAAAATAACAGAGGAAAACCCATGTAATCAGAAAACAGAGGAAAACCCAAGTTTCATTCTCTAATTGCCTCCAGGTATTATATTGATGGTTATTTCAGAGCAGGGAAGGAAAATATAGAGAAAATAAAAGAAAATAAAAACAAAGGTTGAATGAAATATAATGAACCTTGGATGATGAAGATGATGAAGAACCAACTCCAAGAGATCGAACCAGTTTTTGAAAGCATGTGGTCCTTTGAATCATGGTTGATTTCGTTCGTCCTTGACCTCTCAATTTCTCAAACAACCAATCCACTTGAATATGACGACTAGTCAGACAGAGTATCCACTATTCAAGGCGATTGAATTGGAATTGCAAGAGATAAGACTGAGACAGACAGAGAGAGTTGGCAATACAAATACAGAGTGTCAAAATGCAGAGAAGGATGGGCAGGGGAAAAATAATAAATTATAGTCATAAATTCAATTTAGACACGTAACTATATATGTTATTTCAACGGGGTCCACGAACTTTCAAATATTTCAAATATACACCTGATTTATTATGTAAATTGAAAAATGAAATTCCGTCCATCAATTTATTGAGAGATCAGTTAAATGTCAGCTTGACTTTTGCTAACGGGGATTAATTGGCGACGTGGCACCAACTCAGCATACATTTCCAAGAAATGTTTGGCGAGAAATGTGGGTCTGTGTCGCTCATTTGGCGAGAAATGTTTGCTGAGATAGCGCCACATCGCCAAGTAATCTCGGTCAGCAAAAGCCAAGCTGTCATTTAACTGATCTCTCAACGAATCAATGGACAAAAATTCATTTTTCAATTTAGATAATAGATCTAGTGTATATTTGAAATATTTTAAAGTTCATGGACCCCGTTGAAATAGCTTATATAATTATGTGTCTAAATTAAATTTATGCCTAAATTATAATACCATGCCATTGGCATGGAGGAATACAAATGACACGCAACCATTTAAATTGTATTTTCTAGCATTGGGTTTTTGCTTATGTTTATTTTGGGCCGACACTTTTTGCCAGGTGCTGTTATGAAATTTCTATTTTTATATTGGTAATTTTAATTATGTATTGAAAGATAGTAACTAATTTCAAATCGTTAATCTCATTTATATTGCAAATGAAAATTTCGATGCGCATGTAAGTGACATTTTAGATATCTTACTCCACCTGGATACTTATATAAGTCTATATCCACCCTTATACGCAATCAGTAAGGAAAAATAAAAAATTTCAATGTCAAACTGAATATGTTAAATAACAAATAAGAGTTTAAATAAGCATCTAGGAGGACTAAAATATTTGAAATGACAATCATGTACGAAGCACTTGCTTTAACGTCGAATTTTTCGTCAATATTAACAATTTAAAAAATGTTAATTATTTAGATTTAATTACTATTATATAGAAAATACATGACAAAAAATAAAAAATATATGACCAAAGTAAGAAAATTCCGTGAAACTATAAGAACAAAAAATGTCATTTAGCCTATATTTTAGAGCAACGGTGTTAGGTTTCTACTTGTCATGGAAAAGACAGTTGACTACCTTAAAATAAACATTTAAAAAAGAGTGAGAGAGAGAGAGAGAGAGAGAGAGAGAGAGAGAGAGAGAGAGAGAGAGAAGCACGTAATCTTCCAACGGTGAGGATGCCAGGTCAGATCAGACGAAGAGAGCTAATCGGATTGGTGGATGGGAAAATGCATGAACTGGGCATGACTCGTACTACATGTCGTTCAGATACGTACGGTCACCGTGGTCCAAGGGCCAGAATAAGCCCATATTGCAAATTTGCAAGTGCTAGACTTTTATTTATTTATTACACTATTTATTTGCACCAATTAAAAGTTAGGACTAGGCTACTGGGGGTTGGTCCATCATATCTCGCCAGCTATAATGAACTCCAATTCAAAATTCTTCCTACTTAAAATACTGTCCCCATACATTATGCATCTAACATGTGGATCACGCGAAGTTAAAATATTTAAGCTACATCAACGTTTATTTATTCTACAAATTATTCTGTCAATATTCACAAATGAAGTTTTGTCCTTAATTTAGTTCCTACTTCAAGGTTACTGTCCAACCCATTTTGTCTTCTGCAAGACCCATCTGTATATTTGAAAGCGCCTGGTACAGTTGCTGAGACACGCCACCAAGTCCTTGTTTTTGGTAAGACACCCTGCAAAGAGAAATCTTAAGTCTAGGACTTGCTAATAAAAGCCATGTAAATTATGACCACACACACTGGTCATCATAAGACAAGTGGATATATATATATCATCAAATCAGGGAGCCAAAATAAGAAAATCACCTTTTACCCATGTAAGTTATGCTGCCCACAGGTAATAAACAACCGGCATTTCCAGTACAGAAGACTTCATCAGCTTCAAACAGTTCCTCAACTGACACAAGACGTTCCACAACCTGGTATTGGATGCAAGGGCCTGAATGAGTATTCGGGGTCTCTTTGTAAATCCCAGAAAAGCTGTGGGGATTCAGAACTCAAAAGAATAGAGAATGAAGCTAAAAAAGTTTACCAAGTAAAAAGTAACATGTGGAATTCCTAGAAACATGAAAATATAAGTGGAGTAAGTGCTGTGAACTCATTGATCAGAAGATAAACATAGTATACAAGGCTGCTTCTTCTACATTGCAAACTGTCATGGCACATAAGTAGACCTTGTTCTTTCAAAACCAACTTGCAAGAAAAGGGCATCCTCATGCATTATATCCCAAAATACTCTATTTTCCCGGGACATTTGGGGCATAACACAAACTCTGATATAGATAAACATAATCTTCTTCCTTGCATCATAAGTTAATTTACGTTTTTCAACAACCAGTATTATTTATGATAATTAAAACTCACACTGCACATGACAACTTACCATCTAAAGGGGAAAAAAGTTAAAAAGTACCAGTCAGAAAGGCAGCCAACCAAGATTGGAAGTTGGCAACAAGACATGCATGATATGCTCTGGTTATATACCAATCACAAGGCCTGATCCAATTAAGCTAGACATTAGCATGTGGTTCCAGCTGAAACCATTGCAGATTGATGACAGCCATAGAAGTAAGGAAATAAAAAGATGCCCACAAAAATTAAAGATTGTACCTCTTCAGACAAAATTTATAGAAACAAAAATAAAGGATTGCAGGGAGAGACTCAGAGACCTACCTATAATACAAGTAGAATACATTTTCTTTAATGAATTAATTACCACCCAATCATCACAGATTGTCACCTCAAATACATACCTTGTAGCCATGGCTGCGAGCAATTTCAATTATACTTCTACGTGTAATGCCTGGCAAAATTGTCCCTTCTAGAGCTGGAGTGGAGATTATCTTATCCTATATAAGTTCATTTTTGTGAAACACATTAATCCTTCTATGGTCCAATAGATAATATAGCCTCACAATCCCACGACCATTTATATTATGGTAAAGCCAAAAGCCAGAACGTACCTTCACTAGAAAAATGTTAGCAGTGGAAGTCTCTTCAAGATATCTATTGTGAACAGAATCAAGGTACAAAACATCAGAGAATCCGCTTGCTTTAGCTTCCACCTGTGCCTTCAAAATCTGTTGAAAAAAAAAAAAAAATTCATAGATTTCATATCAGTCTTTATCAAGTTAAGCACCTAGGTACTATAAACCCTCGACCAATGAACGCATCTTTGACTATATTTCGAAGGTAGCAATGTACAGTAAACTGCAATAATCTGAACCTAGCTAGATTTTCTAGTTTTTTTGTGAATGCAACAGTCAGAATGCAAATTGACCATAATGTACCAATAGGAAGACCAATTAATATCTAAAAAAACAGCCACTAAGTTCTATGTGAATACTTAGGTTTTACCGCAGCATAATTTCCTATGGCTTTCACACTTCCAGCTCCACCAAGGACTGCACGATGTATTTCATTTTCAACCACCAAATCTATTGGTTCCAAGCTCCCCTGTTGCCACCAAAGAAATGAAAACTATGTTACAGTTGAAAAAGTAGTAGATACCTTATGAAAATAAAGATCAGTTTTAACAAAAATTAAACAATCTACCTTAAAATAGTTCCCCATGGGAATAACATAAATCAGAAAGATGAATTCTGGAGCAGGTGTAACATTAAGAACAGGTCCATTCCCCATAAGTAGTGGTCGGATATGTAGAAAGCCTTTATTTGGCGGGGGAACCTATAGTAAGGCACTGAGCACTATCACTAGACCAGACAATATACTGCAAACAGAACTTTTCATAGCAATACAACATATTGTAGCTTTACCCAACGTCTATTTGCCAATACAGTAACTTTTACAGCTTCCACAAACTGCTCAACAGTTGGTGCAGGCATACACATGCGATCTGCACCCATTCTCATCCGCAATCCATTTTCCTCTGGACGAAATAGTAACACAGAATTGTCCAGCTTCTTGCACGCTTTCAAATCTTCAATTATTCCCTGAATAGAAAAGAAAAGGAACTTTACAAAAATTGATTTTAAATACACGCATACATATGCGGCGCAGTCATAAGCATACATTGCACAATGTAAAGTACAAACTTAATGTTGTAAGTTTGTAACATAACAAATGCATCATAGACTTCATAGTTGAACCATCAAAATCTGAATAGTGCCAAATTTCAAAGCAGGTCCTGAAATTGAAAAGTGAGAACTAAATTAAGCAGGCATTCATCAGAAGACTAACCTGGCCATAGTTCAAGACACAGGCTGCTGGGTTGAATTCAATTCTTTCAAAACGTTGTAACCCACCTTCTGAAAAGTTTACATCTTTGGAACACTTCATAAGAAACATATAATCGGTTGACATAGGGTTGTCAAATCCAAGGTTATCCCAAGTTGTATCAGGCAATTCAGACGTTTGCCTATTCGTTCCAAAAAAGAAAGAGAAAAAAAAAATTGGACACATTTATGTTAAACAACAGAGGGAAAAAAATGGGCACCATTTGCATAATTCATGATTAAAAAAAAAAAAAAGCAGAAGCATAATCGAAAGCAAATTTAGATCGAATTGACAAGGCATTTCGAAAATATATACCAGTCTTCACAGCAATTCTATGTATATTAATTTATAAAATTATTCAAATGCAAGTTAAACAACAAAGAAAAGGGAGTGAATTAAGGGTCGTCCGTACCCATAAGCATCAGATAGAGATGGAGTGGCTCGGAGGCTTGTGGTGGAGGCGGTACTGAAAGTCACTGAGCCGAGCGAAGACGACGGCGCAAGTCGTCGGAGCTGCCACAATTAATACACACATCTGATCAAATCAGCAGGACACCAAATTTAATATATTCTGAGAAAATGTGAAAGACAAAAATGAAAACAGACGAAAGGATTATGAAGTAATTAAGTGCTTAATTAATTAGTGCCTTCGCCTTGAGAGTTGTTGAGGCTGGTAATGCGAATGCGAGGGCAATTGCGAAGCTGGAAGCCATCTCTCTCTCTCTCTCTCTGCGTCTCTCTGATCAGCTACGCATGCGGAGTTTTGATCGGAGATTCAGAAAATCGATTTGGCTTTTCGGGACAATAACAAGGCTTGGATCACTTCAAAGTCGACACCTTTCCGTCTCGGTTGTTTTGTCCGAGACGTACCGAATCGCCGCAAGACACGCACGTGAGCCGTTAAAAAATTAAATAAATTTTGGGCATGGGCTCATGGTTACTTGGATGGGCTTGGTTCTGGGCCTTAGTATCTAGACTGGATACGGGGCCGTATGCTCTTCACTAGTCAGCATCATGAATATTAGGGCCTTCGTGACTGCTTCGACCTCATCAGTCATCACCAAAAAGGTATTTAATTAACACTACAAAAATAAAAAAGGAACACAAAGAAAGTTAAAAGTTTATACAAGGGATTACTGTAGGGGTATTTCGAGTCCTTCATTGGGATAACTCAAGTCGTACCTTGATCTTTTTTGTGGTAATACCACACCCAAACTATTGGGGTTGTTGCAATGTACCACCCAAACAAGAAAAAATTTACAATCAACCATTCAAACTATGCTTTGTTACATAATTTCACACCCATATTTACAAAACTATTAACACCCAATATAAAAAGAATAACATCTCACGTACCCTATTAAATTCATCAAATAATGTGTTCGTACAAATGATGCTATCATCCTTGTTAGAATTAAATAAAATATCTAACAAATAAATAAATAAAACATTGCAAAATTTTGAATATGCAAAATATTACCAGTTTTCCACATTATCTGATAAACATAAATTATTATTTTTTTCATTGGAGGAAATCAAAACTTAAAGGTAACCTAATCCTAACTCTTAGATATATACTTTTGTTAAAAAAAATAAAAATAAAAATTAGATTGTACTTGTGAAGTGAGTGAGTCACTATTAAAAAGGTCATCCGAAATACAATGATTAAGTTCATCGCAGGAAGCCCAAAGGCCAAAGTGATATGGATCCTAAAATATATATTGTGATGGAGATAAGGGTCGAGGAGGCACATGTCATGCCTGCTTGGGTTTGGAGTGGAGTATGAGTATTAATTGGTTGACTAGATGTTCAAACTGAACACGACAAGTCTTTCATCAGCTTGTTGACAAACCCTAGCTAAACCCCATTGCACTTGCACATATATGATATATGATATTGCCATATATATTGATTATGTACTCAGTACCAGAGGTGTACGTGGGCCTGTGGGGGTTGCTTCATTATGCGAGAAATCCAATTAAGCCACTCAATCTTGACACCCAAAACCAAGCAGCCCAGGCGTGTCTACTCACGGGTCCTTGGTGCTCCTTTTCCTACACCCCTTCACAAGAGCCCATATTTTTGTGCATGTGCATGCTTCATGTCGCTTCCAAAACCCATAAGGAATTAAGGAGGGTGGGTGATCTTCAATGGAAATCGATTTTATTTTCAGTCCCACTATTGACTTATAAGAAATAATATTTTTTTGTTTTTGAATTGTGGCTAAATCTTGTAAAGCCGGCACGGAAATTGATTGTGTGGTATGTACCGAGTTGTAAATTTATAAACTTTAGTTTAAAGTTTAAACACCCACAATGAAAAGACATACGACTTTATCTAATATTTATGAGTTGCCACTTGCCACTTGCCAGTAATTATATGTATCCGAAATGTACCAAACCAATCGTTTGGGTTTTTCTGATTGTCCAACAACATCTTGTAGAGTTCTTGGAAGGATGATTGGGAGTCACATTCATTTAATTGGGTGAGGTGGGAGCTAGTGCTGACTTGGTTTCTCTGCATTTTTTGGGCCAAATGATAGATGCTTCAATTTGAAAACTTAATCGATCAGTCATTTAGTACTCCCAGTACACAAATAGTAAGAAGCAGAAGTTGAAGGCAATCCGAGTGGGGTAAGCAAAGCTTTTGCTTTCGGAAAAGTCGGTGGCTAGCTGATGCTCTCATAGTGATCATTTTCATGAAAATCAATGAAGCTTATGTTACTCTGACTAGACTTGTGTTGTCCCACTTGGAATATATTCCCTACCTCAATAGCACAGATTTGACATGTAATTCTCCAAACATTAGCACTATACTACTTATGGCCTCGTAGCATCTCTCATCATTTCCCTAATCCTATTAAATTAGAGAGGTTAGGTCATATATCTTGGATTGGTAAATATGTCACATTTATCATTTTATCATTTTAATTATTTTAAGATATTGATTTCGTATCATACAGTTTGATAAGGAAAGATTATTATAAGTTAATTATAACGTTATTATACTGTAAATGATATGAATCATGAACTCAACTAAGAATTAATTTAATTAATAATTCAAATTTACAGTCCCGACAATATAAGTATCTTAAAGTTAATAGAAAACTGCATTTTTGTATCTGGGATATATGAAGAGAATTAAGTAGATGTGAATGATAAAGTTTGTAGGTGGCTGGTAATTAATGACATAGATTGTTGTAGAGAAATGGAGACAAAAAAGTGGTAGCTTCTTTGAGTTGACATGGATGGTTGGTATGGGAAAAGATCGATTAAGATTAAAAGGTAGGGATCGATGGATGTGGGAAAAGCCAAACACGAGCACAGTCCCACACACCCACTGGTCGGCTGGCCTTAAAGCCCGGAAGGAACACATCTAAACCTTATCTCCAACACCACCCCTACCTTGTTCACATTATCACATCCTTCATTTGCCACCTTAATTATTGTTAATTAGGTCTCTTCTCTTCTATATCAAAATCATCATCTTTTAGAATCAATTCAAGTATGCCACATCATGAAAAATCATTGGTGGGGTCCCCTTGCAGCCTTTCTACGTGTCAGCCCTCTCCATTAAGACATGTGGGCACTCAGTTGGAATTATATATATAGTAGCAACTCAACTAACTAGCTAGTTGGGAAGGTACAACTAAATATTTGTACAAATTAGTGTCATCGATCTATTAGTTAGCTAGGGATTCTTTGCCGTTTGTAAGCTTTCTTTTTTACTTTTACTTTGAACTTTGAAGTTGGGGTTATTGATAAAGGATAACTCCTACTATTGCTGATAGCCTATCCTTATGTATCCTTATGTGGTGCTGCTGTGTCTGATCAAGATTTAGTTGCTAGGATTAAGGAATAATTTGGTTGTATGTATATATTCTAATTTAAACCCAATTATAGACCCTTATTATTATTCTCAATCATCTTTTAGACAAGAATATAAATGTGTCCACTGCATGTGTCAAAGTCAATACATATCTATTTGTTCGCACGTAAGCAGTAGAAACTTGTCAATGAAGTCTACTGGCCTTAGGATAACGATAATCCTAAAGCTTTAATATTATTTATGACATCTAACCAACTTTTTCATTGCCTTATAAATTGTTACGTCCATGTCCTTTTTGAAGAAGTATTTTCTTTCAGAAATCACTGTTAACCCTAAATAAAAAGAAGGAAAAATTAAAAAGAACATCACTCTGACGGTTAGATGTCTCACCATCCATATTATTATGAGATTTTTTAATTATGACTCGCACAAAAGATGCATTGAATTTATAGATTCGTCGGTGGATTAACCGTACAAATGCCTATCATTTCTCATCTTCACAAAAGATGCTGTCTGGAAAAAAGTCAGATGGCTTGCAAAGTTGCAACTTGCAAGTGATATAATTAATGAATATGGGTAAAAACTAAAAAGTAAAAGTTTCTTTTCTAAGTTAATTGTTAGTAGTTAAATCGTTATTTCTTATTTTAAGAACAATTCTCTTTAGTCCAGCATTTTTATCAACTTTATTCTAAATGGATGTAATATATCAAATGAGAATGTATAATCAAATTTGAAGAAACCTACAAGTACAAGTGTACAACCAGCTTAATTGAAAGAGTTCAAATTTAAATATTTGAGGTTGGTTCGATGATTATAAAATAATTAAAACTAAACTAGGTTACCACTTACCAGTTCGATTTCTTATAATATAATAAAAATAAAAAAGTTTGCAATTTAGTTGGTAAAAGTAAACAAGCTAGCTAGGATGTTCTATTGATAAATAAATAAAAATAAGAGTAGTAAGCAATGGCTGTGTTATGGGAGTCTGGGAGAGGCATTTAATTGGGTGGTCTGCGACTAGGTCTACATGCAGGAACACAACTGATTGGTCTTCATCTGACTCCTATAAATGTTGTCTCCCTTGGAAAATAAAAATAAAAGAGAGAAAAAAAACCTTGTTATTTACCAAAAGGGGAAAAAACTGAAATTAGCTAAGTAGCAGATACCAATAATACCATCTTTGTACTTGTACCTCAATCAGTCTCTTGTATCCCAATAATTATTAGCTAGCTAATTATGTTTATCTGAAATCATTAGCAAATTATAAATTGTTAGGATTTCTAGGAAACAAAGCTACTGTACGTACAATGTCAAAAGCAAACGGATTTGTTCAAACTGCAAGCTACCACATTTGCTAGCTAGTACGTACATATGGAATAATCGAAATCATATATATCAACACACACTTGTACATTAAAATTGCATGAGACCCTCAAAGTAAACCCCTCTTTCATACGCATTGTAAACTAAACTTAATCAAGTATGTTGTAATTAGGGTTAAGTTAACGGTAATATCAACTAATGAATATATAAATATTTGTTAATTGTAAATTGAAGAAAACAATTTTGTTATAAAATATATGTAAGAGTCCATTAATATATAGGTACCGACATCTAATTTTATTAACCAAAACCACCTAAAGCATCATTCTTCATTTGCGGACCAACTACCAAAAACTCATTCTTCATTTGCGGACACCACACCACCACTAGATTCCTAAATACTATGCAGACACTACACCACCACCACTAGATCCCCAAATACCATCCGAAAATAGACATAACAAAAACATAACATGCAGACATCTTCCAAAATACCAGCATCAACACATCACCAAAAAACAGAAACAGAAACTGCAAGTCCGCAACTCCAATAAACTGCAGTTTCAACTCTAATAAACAGCAATTTCTGCAGTTTCAGTTCACTTACAATTTCAGAAACTGCAGAAAAGTTTCTGCAATTTCAGAAACTGCAGAAACTTTCAGTTCAATTGCAGTTCCAGAAACTGAAACTACAAGTCCGCAACTCCAATGCAGTTTCAACTCTAATAAACTGCAGTTTCAGTTCACTTATAGTTATAGAAAATGCAGTTTCAGTTCACTTACAGTTCCAAAAATTGCAGACAACTGCAGTTCCAGAAACTGAACTAAAAAAAAAAAAAAAATCAAGAACCTACTACTGATAATGAAGGCACGAGGGTGAAGCTGGCTTCCCCAATAACTTTATATGCGTTGTTATAGTGAGGAACTTGGCTTGTTCTTCGACAACGTCGCGACAAGGTCGGGATCTGAGTCAACATCGGGGCTCCGATCGGGTATAAGGGTTGCTGTGTGTTCCGAGCTCACATGGATGAAGAGGGAAGAGGGAAGAGGGAGGAACTCAGGGGTGGTCCTCTCGTCGCCATCCATGACCGAATGCACACACGCCGTCAAAGAAAGTTGCAGCGAGAGAGTAAGAGAAAACACACAGAGAGTGATTGGGGAGAGAGAAATAGAGTGATGAAAGAGGAATAGAGTGATGAAAGAGAAGATAAATTTCAGAAATGAGGGAAAGAGAGACACGTGAGAGAGTTTTGAAAAAATTAAAAAATTAGCAACCATTGGATTGCTTTGATGGCTAATACCAATTGGTACCAACTCAAAGTGACCTGATTGTTAATAAAATTAACATGATTATTATATATTAACAATAATGATATTAGAAGTTAAAAACCATAGCAAAGATGTAGTAATGAGTAATTATTTCTATACGTAAAGTATTGAAAATATAATATATATATCTCCCTCTCCAAATAGCAGGAGAAAAAGTGGGAAAGAAAAGGGTAAAAGTGAGGGGTCATGATCATTAATTCTCTCTCTTTATGGTGCGTTCTTGTGTACACCCACATTCCATGTGGTTCCACGCATGCTTCACACATTCCATACGTTGTCGTCCTATACACGTATATCACATACACAACTTTGTAAATTTGTAATAGATTAGTCATAGATCGAGTAGCTAGCTTTGTGATGGTCAACCTATGAGGACAGAGAGACATGGGGGGTTGAATTTATTGTTATAATTCCACAAACCAGAGTATTCGTCAATCTCGATCATTTTTCTTTAATCCCTTGGCTTAAAATAATCGGATCCCACACCACCGTCCCCAAAAATACCTCTTCTTCTTTTTCTTCTTCATTCATTTCATTCTCCAACAACAACATAGCTAGCTTCAACATAAATACTTTACAAACCTTGCTATAGCTTGCTTTGCTGCTTCAACAACATATACACAATATCATAGCTATATATAGTAGCTAGCTAGCTGTTTATACACAAATGGGTCTCTATGATGCTGCTAATTGTAACACTGGCCTTGGTCTTAGCTTAGGCAGCTGCCACGTCGACAACCCAGCAGATACAAGTTCACAGGCTGATCATGATCACCAAACCAAGAAGATGATGAAAATAGGCTTGAAATTCGACAACCTATTGCCGTCTCTCACACTAGGCCCATCAGATCAGACCACGTCCACTGATTTGCACCCACTGCAGGCGGATCAACAGGCCTCTACTAATTCTCCAAGCGTCGCCGTTTCATCATTTTCGAACTCATCCAGTTTGATCATCAAGAGGGACAGATCATCAGACTTGGGAGGTGAAGAGGTGGAGGTAGAGAGAGTAGGTGAGGAATATGATCAAGATCAGGGCAGTCCCAGAAAGAAACTCAGACTTACAAAACAACAATCTGCCACCTTAGAAGACAGCTTCAAAGAACACGCCACTCTTAATCCTGTATATATATAAATAAAACATCTATTTCACTTATTTGGGAACTGGGTAGCGATAGCTCTATATATGATTTGTCGGATATTTACACATAAATTAAGCCTGAATTTTCTTTTTCTTAATTATAATTTCCTTTAATTTCTATGATCAGAAACAAAAGCAAGAGCTGGCCAGAAAGCTAAATCTACGTCCGCGACAAGTAGAAGTCTGGTTTCAGAACAGAAGGGCTAGGTAGGGTTACCTGATCATTATCATCAGCTTATTAACTTTAATTCCCAAGATGCATGTTATTAATTTGTTGTTAATATATGTAGGACCAAGTTGAAGCAAACAGAAGCAGATTGCGAGCTGTTAAAGAAATGTTGCGAAACCCTGAAAGAAGAGAATAGAAGATTACAGAAGGAGCTGCAAGAGCTCCAATTAATGAAGCAAACAGCAGCAGCAGCACCATTCTATATGCAGTTTCCAACAGCCACTCTCAGCATGTGCTCTTCCTGTGAGACAATTTGCAACGCTACTACTAGTAGTACTGGTGATCATCATCATCATAATATGAATCATGGGTCTTCTACGATGAGTCCGTTTTTAATTGGATCCAAGTCGTCTCACTTCTTCAGCCCATTTACCCACCCATCTACAGCTTGCTTATTAAGCCCATGATGGATTGGATTTGTATAGAGATCGATCAAGAGAGATCGATTTAATTCACAGAGATGATCGATCGATCAATTCTCTATCTTAATTATTTACATATTTGGAAATATATACTTATTTAGTATACGTTTCAGCTTGATTTCTTGCTTCTTGTCCAATATAATTAAATGACAAATGATCGATCTATTAGTTTGATTTGTACGTAATGCCATGCTTAATTATTGATTACGGTATGAGCCACATGTTGTTCTTCATAATTAATAAATTATATGGTTTAATGCGAATGATACATACAAACCTCCTTGATTAGCCTGTATGATCGAATTTCAGCAAAATCGGTGGTCCCACGGTGGCCGGGGACATATATGATAGATAATTAAACTGAGGTATATATATTTAATTATATTTAAATAGTCCGTTAAGACCTCTAATTTCTTGGTGCATTTCATAGCGCATTCGATTCGTTTTTCTATAATATCAACAGAAATGGATGTGTCCTTAGTTTTTAATTAATTGAAAGTTTGAGTACTTATTTAGCCACATAGCTACCCTGAATGGAATTGAAATCCACATATATATATTGTTGGTGTTGATTATTATTTACACTGAAAACAAAAACGATGACAAAGATGAGAGCATAGAAGGTTCATGCATGGCTTAACTTGTAAGTTTCTATTTTAATTTTTTAATTCTTCATATTACAGAATAGAATATAGTATCTAGCATGGACTTTTGTCTTATGTTGTTATTGCTAATTAATATGAAAGGAGAAAATTAGTCATATTTAGTCGTCATTTATACCAACTGCAATTTTAATTAATCTTCGAAATTATCTTTACCATAAAAGAGTTCAAATTAAATACTGCAAAGTTGGCCTGTTGAGTCAGTTGGTGATGTGCATCATCCTATATATCTTGTAATCTTCCATATAAGAAGGAAAAGAAAAAAGAGAAAGAAAAGTTAAATCTTTTGTAATAAAGAAAGCAACAAAGAAAAAGAAAAGTGATACTTTCCGACTCTTACACAAACCGACTATTAATTTATTTAGCGTAATCCGACAGTGATAGTTTTGGAAGTAGCACGCCTAGCTAAGCTTGCCAGGATGAGTATTTACAGGTTCAATTTTTGTGATTTTCATTTTTCATTTTAGAAAATAAATAAATTTGTTGTATGCTCACTAAAGATAGAGTAGGATACGGTAAAAGACAAAGAATGAGAAAATAAGCCCAAAACAAGCCTAAGATATGAGTAAGACCTAGACAAAGATACTACTGCTACTGACAAATATTACAAATAAATTTAATAATGTGACTTGTGAGTTGTGAGCAATGACAAGTTGGTTGCCACTTGCCTGCGAGCTAGCTTCATCTGCATGTACGTGCTTTTTAGACTTCAAATTTTAATTTTTTGGAGGTATTTTAGTTTTGTTGTTGTCCATCTCGTCATTATTGCCCATTGATGCAATCAAAGGTTAATAACCTAATTAACAGTATGTTATCATAATTAATTAATTATGGCCATAATCATGCCTGGTGTGTTGTCTCTGTTCCTAACTTCATACTGGCTAGCTAGCTAATTAGTTAGTGCCAACACTTGTATTGCTCCAAATCTGATGGAGAAGGAGTCGGGGAATTAGAGTTAATTGCATGCTTGATGGCAATGGTAATTAGGTAGCCTCCTTACCAATTAGGAAGTAGATCGAGCAGTAGCTATATATATATATATATATACAATTAAAAATTCGTCTAATGTCACTTATGGACAAAATGAAAAATTGGACTATACATACATACATATATATATATATATAGGACCACTAGATTGGGTTAGGTCTAGGCGACTAGCTAGCATCATGTAAATTTCATATACAAGGATATTGATGATTGTCGATTAACTTGATTTGAGTGCTAGGCTGCTATCTTGTTCCGTGTTAGGTTGGGTGAAGGAGACAAATCTAGCTAATTCGAAATATGGGGAAAAAGATATTCTTCTCTTCCTGTCTTTGCCAACATTTGCACAAATTTTTATTTACATATTTATCCTAGTGAGCATGGGACAGTATCATGGATTCGTGACTTCACCAAGTGGCAAGCTCTGCTTATTGGATAATGACTCGTAAAGTACTCCTTTATTAGTGTCCGAGGCTGCGCTACTTCTTGGAATAGAAAATTGGAGCTCGTTAATTTTTGGAATTTGGGGTGATATATAAATATATTGACGATGATTTACACATTTTAATTTTACTCAAATTCGTTATATTCTAGACCAAAAAAAAAAAATCCGTTATATTCAAAGGTTGAAGAAGATCGAAGCTGTATGACATATAAATCCCTACTATAAAATTTTATAGAAAATTAATAACTTTATATTGAATTTAAGCTTTACAAATATTCATTTTTTAATTCTGCATGTGAGGAGTTAAAGAGTAAGTGATCTTTTCTTTTGAATGAGACAGTAATCCTCATCAGTTTTAAGCTGATTAATTTGAGCTGAAGTTGGGTCTCCAATTGAGCTTGAACCCAACCCAGACTGAGTCACGGCCTGGCCTCAGGGGCCCAGAGGTGGTCAAGCCACTACTGCACGATGGGCCAGACATGTTCGGCCAGATTTGGTCCCACACATTAGACCTAACCTAGGGCCATACTTTAGAGCCTAAGATCACGCACATAGTTGTTAGCCCAAAACCACTCAAAATTTTCAGTTCATTACTTCTGTACGTATGTAATGTTGAAAATTTTGCAATGCTAGGGTAATTGCTAGTGCTTCTTTTTAGGGTGACAACCAAGTTGGAGATCTAGTACATATAGCTACTACCTGTAATATTAACCTAGCTACTTAGTAGAGCCAGCTATTGGAAAATGGCTCAAAATATCAGTGCAGCTAGCTTCTAATTAAGCCCTGGGCTGTGCTTGGGATTGGAGATGGAGGAGGGTCAGCCTCTCACAAGCCATGTAAATTGTAACCTAACCTAACCAACCTCTTTTCTCTTTTGGCCAAGGCGCCTAATTAACTCAAACCCATCAAATATGTGTCAGTCTGCTGCATTGGAATAATGGAAGCCAGTTATTCTAAGAATTGTGGATTCTTAATTTATTCGTACATGTCCTTTCGAAAAAGTGTAGAGTCTGATTGGAAGTTCGGAACTGAACCAACCTAAGCTTAATTCAATGATGCTTTGTTAACGAATTTTCGATGTTATTTCAAATATATATGATTTTATATGTAATTAGTTATGCCGTCGATCTGCCACCATAGACCAGTCCAACTGATTGTCCAACTTAATTAATTGAAAAACAATCATGCATGCATATATATGCATACAAAGCATGCACTACAGATGCTCAGAACTCTTGTTATATTTCACTCCTATAATTTGGCACGTACACAATTAGAGGAAACAATAAATATTTTAGTACTTCTTCATTAATATCATCCAGGAGTTAACGTATCTTAACATCCCAAAGTGATCATTTAAAAACCCATAAATATTGACCACAATATATAGCAATCAAGTGTCCAGCTGACTACAGCTTACTGAAACATGTAGACCACTAGATCGATCACAAAATTACAGTAAATTAACAAGTAACAACATAATTAATTTGTAACCAAATAAAACAAAATATACATATCATCCCATTGGATATATGTATAGAACATTACCCAACTCTAGCGACAGAAATCACAAACCATGACTTTGCAGTTTTGCTTTGTCTTCGGATACGAAAACGAATGAAAACCCAACTTAATTTCCATGTGAGCCTGCACGAATGTAATGATTTTCATGGCCCCAGACGGTAATGGCCATCACCTATGTAGTGTCCATCCATATACAGAGCTGCATTCTGTGGATGTATGCCATCCATCACCATGAACTGCATGTCCTCCGAGGGTTTCCAGTGCCTCTTCCTTTGATTTATGAACCAATTGTTTATTTGCTTCTGATCCAAACCCGTTGACTCCGCCAATGCCACCTTCTCAGATTCCTGCACAGACATAAGCACAATATCAACATGCACCAAACAATTCATTGGATATAAGCACAATATCAGAGAAATAAAGGGGGAAACATGCATACGTACCGAAGGATATGGCCACTTGTAATGTAACTCCCACCAGCTAAGAAGCTTTTGCCTGGCATCTTTGGGCAATTTTCCTTTCTTCTTTTTTTTGGAGAGCTCTTGCTTCAGGCTACTTAAGTAACCACTGTACTTTCTCAAGAGGTGGTTCTTGAGCTCTCTGTCTTCAGCTCGGGGATCAATCTCAGGTACTTCTGTTTCTCCACCACTATTCTCCTCATGTTCTTCTTCAGATGATCCAATTCCTCCTTCACATTTGTCCTCTGTGTGTGCGTATATTAATTTATACGTACATGTAGTATAAATGTACCAATCAAGTAACCACTCAAAACATTGTTGCTTAACTATGTCTAATTAGCACGTAATTAAGCTATAGAATGATTTATTAAAAATAAGTACTATGAAACATCATGAAAATTAATAAGGCACGTGAAGGAGAGAAACAAATTAGGTCTGGACCGCAATTCAATCCTTGCAAAATGAATATATGGGTTGTGCTCCCAAAAAGAAAAATCCTTAAGAGATGAATTTTTTTTGTAGTTTTTATTTTTGTCTATGAAAATGAAAGAGACCTCAAATCTCTCCAACCTCTTTCACCCAATATATGGGGCTAGTTAGGTTGAATGCACGCATGCACCACCTATCCCTAATTGAATGGGATGTGAGAGGCACAAGTTACCTAATATAGCCCTTCTTAATTAACTAGCTAGGTTTCTTATATATTTATTTTGTTCACTATCAGAGATCATTCACTATACAAAAATAGTTTTACAAGTTCAATCAAGGATTGCCATAGTGTTCTTGTTCATTTGTATTGATTTCATAGAAAAATTAACAACAAGAAAAGGCAACACAAACTGTCTAGCTAGGTGAAGAAATATGAAGACTGTGTGGAGTGATTAACAGACTGATTTTTTTTGTTTTTTAATTTGGAGAGGAAAATTTGAGTATGGAATCTCATCCAACATTGTGGAATAAATACTACTAAATCGGTACCTATTTTCAATATTGACAAATTAACAAAGCAATGTCCCCATGTTCCCTCCCAAAACACCATAAACAAGCAAACCCAATTGGTGAGCTTTAAAGTTTTAAACCGACTAAACACACCACCATTAAAGACTAAGACAAATTTCCTCTTCAATGCAAACTGGCAATATAATTAATTCAAATGTGGGGTATAGGCGTATAGCTACATATATAGCTAGCTAGCATAGAATTTAATAAATGGTGGTAGCTAGTCGTATTTATACTTCAAATGAATTCTGACAAATGTTCGTACATGGTGTAGCTAGTTGATTTAAACAGCATCCTATGTTCTTTACTAATTATTTGTTTTTTTATAAGGTTTGTTTATTCAGGTATTGTAAAAAATACCATATTTAGCAGATCTAGTGAGGATGGAGCTCGGGAATGAAAGACAATGCTATCCATCTCGAGGTACACATGTCTAAATTATAGTCTATAGAATCAGATTTTGATAAAACAAACGGAAGGTCTTGAATCTAGGTAAGCAACCCTAAAAAGAATGAGAATTAATTTGTCAGACACAGGCTTCGTAAATGTAACCCATTTTAGAGAATCAAATGCTTGCTCAGTTCAGTTGCTCTCATCATCGATCAGTCATCACCACTATATATATATAGAATATAGTACATGCACCAAGTGAGTTTTGTCTTGATTGGTCCTCCTTTCATTTCCAATGTGGATATATTTTAAAAAATCTATAAAGCAAGCAAGGAAATTAAGTCTTTAGCATACTATTAAGCTCGTGAGTAGGTTACTAATTTTAGTTAATAAATCCCCTCGTCAAAAGGGTATAGCCGTATAGGTGGTTACTTCTTCTTTGTCTATCTCCTTCTTTGTTAATTTGGGTCTAATTAATAAAATTACTTGTTCAAATCGCCATTGGGAAGGAGGCATTATTGTGATGGACTGATGGGTCAAAGTTCTTCCTTCAACCCATAACAGGATTTGAAAGAGATACTTCGAGGTCTGACAAGTTTTACGCTACTCTCAATGAGAGACAAAACGGTAGGAGGACTACCGGCCAGTTTTTATAATTTTAAAGACCAAACCAAAAGAAAATTAAACATTTATTTGTATTAAGTTATTAACAGAGAATAATTAATTAAGGATTAATTACCAGCTGAGGAGGAGAAGATCCGCAGAGGAGGAGTAGAAGTGTTGCCGCCAAGCATGTTAAGCTGAGTTTCAATTCTCCGCATGAAATCCATTGCTTCTTGTATAGGCCTTGTTAGTTCCTCCCGATATTTCACCAGCATATCGCAGTAAGCTTCCTAATTAATTAGTCAAATATCCATAATTAATTCCTCAACAAAACAAAATTAAGTGAAGAACATATAATTAAATAGGATGACCCATATATCACCATGAACTGATCGAGTTCTGGGTCTTTTGAAGTCTCTCTCGAAGCCACCGAAGACCGCTGTCGAGCCTCGAACTCCTGGCGAGCAGCGGAGAGCCGAGCCACCACTTCAGACGGAGCTCCCACCTACACACACACGCACATATATATATATATATGCAAGTCAATTTAATGTAACAAATTAATTAAAGATGTAATTTAATTAAGTAGCACCTTGTCTATATAATAGTCTATATATGTTGTTGTTGGGTCTAGCTAGGTAGGTAGTTAGTTACTTAGTTAGCTGTTATTAATTACCCTTTGGCAATCCATGTAGGCTTCCAAGAGGTTAGAGTAGTGAGGGTGGGCGATGATCTTGGCCTTGATGGCCTCCACTTGGTTGGAGCTGGAGCTCTCATTATTTTGATGATCCATATGTTGTTGTTGTTGGTGGTGAAGCACTTGTTGATGCTGCCCTCTTGACATTAGTAGAGGATTGTTGTTGTACTGAAACTTGTGATGACTATGCACATGTTGGGAACTGCTGGCAGCTTCTGTTTTCACGATTGGGTGGTGTGTGAACTCACCGCCACCGCCTGATTGAAGATGGAAGGTGTTGATTGGCATCTGATGATGATGATCATCATCATGAGTTGTATGACTTGCTCTCCCGTAATTGCCTCCCAGATTCGGCGATGCGTAGAGGAAATTTCCTCTCCCACCTCCTGAATTGTTGTTCTCATCCATTTGATTATATTCTTCCATTTCTCAAGAAACCCAGATAGTGAAATAGATGGTTGATCGTTCTAAACACCTAAAACCCTAAAACCAACAAGCCCATAACGGATAAAAGAAGAAACCGAAACCCTGGAAGCATGACCAAAAGGAAGGGAAGCTAGTTAGTATTTATTTGCAATGAATACATGGGATATATTATGGAGGCCAAGAAGTGAAGCTAAGAAAGGAACTAGGCATGTTAATTAATTATAATTAAGGAGAAGATGAAGGGTTTGTTGTGTTGATGATTGATTGATTGACATGGTGATGAGGGGAAGAGTGAGAGAAGGGGGTAGCGTGGCCGGAACAGGCAACGGCTCCGGTACCTGAGGTTGAGGTGGCTGTTGCAGCTGCAGAAGAAAGATACTTTGTTTTTGTTTTGTTGAAAGAAAAAAGAAATATTTCGAAAATGCTTAAAAGCAATGACGAATAGCTTCTAGGAGAAACTAGCGATAAGGCAACCAATGGATTTGTTGATTTTTTTTCTTTCCATCTAGCGTTGATTTTTAACCTTTGTTTCACGGACGTTTCAATTTTTTTGACTCTTTTATTTGCTGGCTTTTCTATGTAACTCGATTTAATATTTTCTTCATACTTTGTCCTTGAATGTTTTTATAACATTCGGACACTATTCTAACCTCTTTGTTTTTCCCCTTTCTATAGCATTATTCACGTGTTAAAGCACTTTCTTTTTTATAACAAAGAAAGTTTCTATATTCAACAATAATACAATGTTTTAAGATAAACTTCGGATATATGCAATCATTTCACGAGTAACATATTTATTCATATTTTTCGATACTTATAAGAATTCAAATTTAAGACATTAACTTTACAACTTATTTCATACTCGTTTCTCTATTACTAGACCACCTATGAAGGGCTTTGAGTGTTAAGTTTATCAACAAAAAGTAAAATTGTAGAATTCCTTGAACTACCTTAGTTTGCACCTAGAAACTCCTAGATGCATACATTTAGATGAAATATTAGTTTTGTTTCGCCTGGAATATATGGTTTTTATTGCCCTTCTTTTCGGGTATATAGTTTGTAGCTTTCCCTTTCTTGAGTTCAATAAATTCCTGTTTCTTTATAAAAAATATATATATAATAAGATATTTCTTTTATTACAATTATCTTCGTTTAATTTACTTATTAGTTTATCACTAGGAATATATAGACTAGTTGAGCTCATCTTATCCCTCTTCATTAAAAAGATTAAAAAATGAAGACTCACCCATACCCCCGGCCATTATAATCTTGCACTTCCAATCATTAATCTCTCCTCAGATCCAACAAGCACCCACAAAAGAAAATTAGGAACGAACATATCTTGAATACGTACAGTTCTCTCAGTTTGTCTCATTACCTAAAGCATACTAATGACAGGCGCAATTAAAGGATAAACATTACTAAAATAAGACGATGCTCTATCCTGTGTACCTCCAACATTATGAGATAAATACTAATAGCTAGTTAATAATTAATTTTTCTAATAAAGAGGGATCTAATAATTATTTGATAATTTGAATCTTGTTTGTCATAGTCATATTTATATTTCTTTTGAGTATATAAAGTTTGAAGGTAAAACTTTAATGTTCAATCTTTTATGTTTGTGTGTGTTCGAGTTTAAGGGTACGTTGTCCCATTATTTTTGTATCATTAGGCCCTTATTGATGTGTAAAGTAATTCAACAAGAGGAGTATTATTTGAAATTCAACGGCTATTATTGTATCTTGTATGCCTCAAAACTCATCCCTACTACCTATAATTTGACCAGGTACACATAGCACATGCAATTCAAATATGGATTACTTTGCTTGCTTTCATTTTCTTCTCCTCAATCAATAATATCAATATAAATTATAAAATGAATTTAATTACTAAGTCATATTTTTAATTAATAGTAATGGTATGAATTTGATATATAGGTGTTATAAACATAATTTGTTTTTATGTATAACTGTGTAGAGATAAATACTAGTTATATAACAAAACATAATAACAAATAAAATATTGAGAATAATAATAAATAAATAGTAAGGGGGGACCTCCCTTTCAATCTCTATATTTCTACCATACACCCACATATAACCACACTTTTAATCTTCAAATATTGGTGGATTTACTTTTCTTTCTCTAAAATATAAATTTTCCATGTTTGAGTATAAATGTATGACATGGCATTGTGAATGTCCTCTTCTTTTTATTTTTTTGGCCACATGAATGTTCTCTTCTTAGAGAGACTAATCAGGTACTAAAAAATACAGAGGCCAGATAAGATCCGTACGTATGTTAGAAATATACAGAGAGAGGAGTACGTAATTTCAACGGTCAACAGTGAAAGGGACCTACCTGAGACTGAGAGCTCTTATTCTTGTGTTTGTGTTTGTGTAATGTATGCAATGTATGTAATGCAGGAAAACCACGTGTCTGAACAATAAATGTATGACTCAATATGCGACGCAGCGAAAATAGTCGTAGAAAGAAAGACCGATTAACTTTAACTGTGAATGACACGTCGTTATATTAATGAGATGGTTTGGGTGTGGGTACGGCGTCGTTTGGTTGGGCTTGCTAGTTGCTACCAGTACCAGATATAGCTGGCGGCGACGACCACCTGAATCTCAGGGTCTCTCACCCGCACGACGCACGCCCCCAGAGAATGAATTAGAGAGAGTCCCCAGTGGGCCAGTAGTGGGCCAGATCAGGGCTTTCTTTATAACGTAACAATCCCCCCGGGAGTCTCGCGCTATTAGTACTAGTACTACAATACTACTAGCCGTGGGGGCCATATTGTCAAAGCTTTGTTTTTTTTTTTTCCTTTTCTTTTTAACCCCTTTCTCCATCTCCAGACTTCTGAGAGGTGGTGGGATTGGATTGGATTGGACATTTCTTCACTTGTCACTCACACTCTGCACTCACACTGCTCTCTTCGCCTCTTCCCCATGCACACTAACACTATTTCTCTACTTGCATCACATTCACTCAGGCCTTATGCTTTTACATAATTAGATATATATATATAATATATGTAATGTAAATCACACTTGACAATCACAACGTACATGTTTATGATATATATTTTGTTTTTTATTTAAATTTTACATGAGACATGTGACATGAGTAATTAATGAATTACATGCATGTATATAGTAGTATATATAGTAGTAGTACTAGAGGTCTTTACTAATTAATTGATTAATGGTGTCGAATCGATCAGCACAGTGTCGTGGCAAGTTCTGGTCCCAACACCAATAGATGCACCATGGGGTTGATTAGATTGGGGTCACAGTCACAGTTCACCTGTCTATTATTGGTGCTTCTCTTTTTGCCCATCACATCACCATCTTCTCCATCATCATATGAATGAGCTGTTCCTGTCAACTCACTCACAACTTTGCTCAACACACCAATATAAAAAATCACAAAACCCTTTCATTCTTTAAAATAATATTGCATATGTTTAAATTTTTAATGCATGAAAAATGTTTGGGTTCGGTCGGTAACAGTCGTTTAAGTCAATCAAAAGCTGAAACGCAGAGTTCTTTTTATTTAGTGTTAAATATAAAAATGGTTCACGAACTTTATAGTGAATCTCAATTTGGTTCACTATCTATAAAAAGTGTCAATTTGGTCCACGAACTTTGTAAGTTGTATCAAAACAGTACAAACGTTAACTTTCATCGAAAAATTTAACGAAAACTGGTCATGTGCACAACAAGTGACCACATTTTCAGAGGCATTTTCGTCCGTTCATCACATTTTTATGTGACAAATTTCGTTAATTTTCTGATAAAAATTAGCGTTTGTACTGCTTTGGTACAACTTAAAAAATTTGTGGATCAAATTGACACTTTTTATAGTTAGTGGATTAAATTGAGACTCATTGTAAAGTTTGTGGACCATTTTTGTATTTAACCCTTTTATTTATTTTTTACCTTTTCATCTAATAATCATTAATCAGTCTCTCATTGTAAATCAATTTATAATTAAGAACAAAAAATTAAATAAATGTCATTTTACATGTAAGGAGACAAATACAATTTTAATATGGGTCTCAAAAAAAAATTTATTATAACAAAGAACACTACTTTTAATACGGGGAGCAAAACATATTCTGTAGATGATATTAATACTTTGCTCTCATAATATCGAATTCTGAAGACTAAACCAATCAAAATGATATTAAAATATATAATAATATCAAATGCTGACATTAAATGTGAAGTGATTAAATATTGCTCATACCTGGAAGAATTACAAATCTCGCATAATTTTGCAATATTGTTTATAATTCTTTTCTTTCTGAAAATGGTTATTCAAATTTGAAACCTTCTTAGCAAACTAAGATATATTAAAAAAAAAAATCTATAACTAAACCAATAACCATACTGATACAAGCATAATCTGAACAAAAGAAAAATTGATACAAGCACAAAAGTGTTCATGTTAATTAGGCTTAATGTAGCACAACTAAATAGGACAGAATAGGAGATACGTTTAAGTCTAATATAATTATATAAAGGATGGCATGACCCATTTTACATTTCTAAAAATTAAATAACTAGACTTTTGGTGGACATATAATTTTCAATTCATTAGTAGTCGCTGGAATAATATTTTTTAATAACCCTACATACTAATTTGATACGTATGAGGCAGAAACAAAGAACGTGAAGGAAAGTGTTGGTCCTGTGGGACATGATTATAAATATTTCACACACATGCACTAGCTAGATAATATACTTTAATACTTGCTTAAGCAACCAATCAAACTTAATCAAAAGCATCCAAAGAGATAATGTTTTGGTTGTGATTCCAGATTAACAGGCTATACGTGGAACCATATTGTCCATGTACAACTTCGGTTTGCAAGATCAATTAATTTAGGATTATTAATTGGTCGATCCATTAACCCCCACTCAGATTCTTAGCATAATGTGTTTAATTAATTAACAAAATCATTAGTGATGACGATTATCATTTGCTTTATTAGCAAGGTAAAATATTCCACTTTTGTGTCTAATTACAAAAGTAAAGAGGTGGTTGAAGGGTTGATAGGTAGCAACTTAATCGAGTCAATAAAAGGTCCTTTTTTTTAATAAGTGAGAAGATGGATGTTTCAATCGTACAGTGATGAGCACTAAGAATTGACTAATTAAAGGAATAAGAGGTATTATATGTCTAATTTAAGCTTTAAGAGTCAGATTTGATGGGTCTAGAAAACCAATATTAGCGTAAACACAAATACTTTAATAAATAAAGGTATCACGTTTCTCTCTGTCTTTATGCATGGAAGGAATCAACTAATTGCAGTGTCTTGCATTCTACCACTGATTGGTATTGAATCTCCTGATTGTTAGCTAGCTTGAAATTTACACATTTTTAATTAATTTTCTAAAAGTTTTAAGTTTTCTACGGTTAAATTTTGTATATATAAGTATATAACACTAACTTCTTAACAAGCATTTTTAATTGACCTTCCCTTTATTTATATAAATAACTATTACATTAAAAAAGTAATAACTAGCCTCTCATGTGCTATGTGCTTGTCAATTGGTATTTTTATTGTGTCAATTAATAACGCCCACTATATATGTACGTATCAATTAATATTTTATACTTTTCAAGTTTTAACAACTATTTGATATCTCCATATTTTAAGATAGTGGGCTGTTTTTTTTTTTTTTAATGGTTGTATTTTACAATTATGCCTTTATTTATTAGTTTTTTTTTATGAAATTATTTGTTGAATGAAAGGTAATTTAATTTATCTCATTTTTTGTAAAATCTATAATACCAAATTCTTTTTATGACTTTATATAGTAAAGATAATAAATAATTTCAAAATTGTGATTTCATTAGCTTATTTGTTTAAAATCTCTAACAACCATTATCTCCAATTATTAATTAAAGGATAACAGGACAGAATCTGCTTTCACATGTATATTATAAAATTACGTAACCCAGACAGAATCTGCTTTCTTTGTGCACTTTGAATGTTCATGATCATAATCATAATTATTGTGCTTGCTATCAGCCCACTCCAACAACCAGGAGAATCTGAGTCACATTAAAGCTTACTTAAATTACCTTAAATTTTTTTTTTTTGGCCATTGAAATTACCTTAAATTTAAATATGCATAATAAGAATGATTAGCAATGAGGGCTGCTATTTGCACACTTTTTTTTTTTTTTTTTGCACTCTTTTGTAAAAAAAAAAATTAAAAATCAAAGGAAAACACACACTCACCCCTCACCCAACACACCCCTTACTCTCAGACCAAAAAAAAAAAAAAAAAACACACCCCTCAAAAAAAAATAACACACCCGACCTCCTCCCTCCCCTCCACCAAGCCCCAGCCCCGTCACACCCTCCCTCCAGCCCCGACCCAGCCCACCTCCTTCCCCTCCACCCAACTCGACCTCCTCCCTCCCCTCCACCAAGCCCCGACCCCGTCGCACCCTCATTCCAGCCCCGACCCAGCCCACCTTCTTCCCCTCCACCCAGCCCCAGCCTCGGCCCCATCGCACCCCCTCCCACCCAACTTTGTCGCACCCTAGCTCCCTCTAGCCTCGACCCACCTGGCCCACCTCCCTCTAGGTTCGGCGGATATATGTCGAATGCCGTAGGACACTCAAATTTTCGGCAAACCAGTACCGAACGAAGGAGAAATCAGAGAGAGAAAAGGAGGGACGGAGGAGAGAAGAGGAGGAGGTTGGGGTGAGGTCGGGTGCTACTTGTGGTGATCGGGTGAGGGAGAGAGGGGGTTGGGTGGGTGGGTCGGGGTTGGAGGGAGGGTGGGTGGGTCGGGATTGGAAGGAGGGTGCGACGGGGCTGGGGATTGGTGGAGGGAGGGCTGCGTGGGTGGGTGTGGTCGGGTGAGGGAGTTCAAGGGGGGTGTGTGTGGCTGGGTGTGTGTTTTTTTTTTGGTCTGTTGATGGGGTGTGCAAAAGAGAAAAAATGGAGTTGGTTTTTGGGTGTGAGAATGAGAGATGTGTCATTTTCTTTGATTTTTGATTTTTTTTTATAAAAGAGTGTGTAAAAAGAAAAAAAAAGGTGTGTAAATAACAGTCATCTCGGTAATTTACTACTATAGAAGCGAGACACATCTTAATTTATTCTATGGCGAGTTGGCGACCCACCTGTTCATGATTTTTAGTAAACCCACTTGCATGTATGCCACGTGGAGGTGTAAAAAAAACTAGTTAATACTGCGTGTAGGTGGACCGTGGACCTCTTAAGCGCGCTTTGTTCGAGTTCTTAAAGCAGCTTTTGACTGCACCTAAACAAAAAAACCCTAACATTTTCAGATAAACTATTGGGATTAAAATTGAAGAATATAATTAATCAGTAGTAAATGATGTCCATGCATCACCGTATAAGTACTGAACTCTTACACGAGAACACTGTGTTATGTGTGTCCCTTCTTTAAATTCTCTGATTAAGCCGCTTAACCAAATCATTTTGTGTCTTGTGGTATTTGTCAACTCATTTTGACTAATAGAATGCTTTGCTAAACTATTTGGTTAAACTTAATTGTCACCTGTCACTGAGGTCACTTGTCAGTGAGACCAAAATCATTCTCATAGAAGAAGATATATCATTTCTATACATATATATATATATATCATTCTCACATATGTATATGCATTTCTAGTTAGTTTTAAATTAAAATTCAGAGCAAAAACAGAAATAGGCAATGGAAGAAATATGCATGATCAGCTTAAATTTCCTTTGAAATCTTTGGAAATTGTTATCAATGTACGTTGCTCAACTAAAGTCATCGCATATGATCCTTCATAAGATACTATGTGTGTCTACTGTCTAGGTTCAATGACTTTCTTCACACTACACACTCTATAATCTATATATACTCTGGCCAGTAGACATCCCCAATTGTATGCTTTAAAGTTAATGTTTCTGAGTTGGTCAAAATATGCTAGAGATAACAAAAATGTAATAATTAAAAAGTGTGAACTTGTCAAGAGTTACAAATAGCGTTCAAAATTGATTTGTATATATGACAGAATTTTTGGTTTTTTTTTTTTTTTTCCTTCTTGTTTTCAAGTTCATGTTGACTAATAGGCAATAGCACTATTTTTCTTTTAAAAATAATTAGAAATAAGTTACTAGATATGCAGGGCAGCAGCAGATGGACAAGACAATAAACAGTAGAGCTATATATAAAGGGTAAGGACTAAAGACCCAGGAGGATTTTTATTTTTCTAGGGCCTATATAACATAGGGTTTAGGGTATGAGTAGTTCACTTCACAGGACCCATCAGACTGAACAGAAAGTTAACACACAGTAAAATGACTGTGGATTTGATTAAAAAAAAAAAAAAGGACAATGACTGTAGAATTTATCTAATTATTTAATCAAAATTGAAAATAGTAAATAATAAATGTGTGAGACTGTGAGTGTGAGTGGGGGGTGTTGGTTAATGACAGACAGGAGGTTCACTGAGAGCGTGTGGGAGGGTCCCACAAACGACACCGTTTGGGGGAGGGCGCGCGAAAACAGCGCGGGAGCTGTTTCCCAATGCAGTACTCCTGCGCTGCCACTGCCACTACACATCATAACTCTCTCTCTGCCACTCGCCCCCACTTCCTTCTCTTCCCACACCATTCCTTCCTCAATTCTTTTATTAAATTTTAATTAATTTATTTTGTTTTTAAACTTTCTGATACGTCTGCGACCCACCCAGCAGAGCCAACACCCCATCATATCAAACGTTAACTCTGCTGCTGCTGCTGCTGATGCCTGATGCCTGATGCTGACAACCATATCATATCTCAAAACTCTCTAATCACAAATATATTACATATAAAAAAGAAGAGGAGGGAGGGCCGGCTAATGTGCACCACGGGCTAGCCTTACTATGCACCCATGTGGGGTGTGGGATCCACTGGAACCAGGTATTTAGAGACAGGGATTTGACTGTGTTTGGGTCCTATCATCATCATAATCATAGTAACACTACAGAGAGAGAGAGAGAGAGAGAGAGAGAGAGAGAGAGAGAACTCCAACTAGTATTTGTCATAGTCTCGTAGACTCCTAGTAGTAGTAGTACTAGTACTAGTAGTAGATGGTGGGGGGTCTATCAGATGGATGTGATGGCTTGTGGGCCATTCCTTTGGTAAAGGTATTTTGAGTTTGGGCCCTTCTTCAAGAGGATGAATAATTTGGGGTTCCCAAATTCCAAGTGATTGTTACAAAACTATAATATGTATATATATGTGGTATGCTTAAGGTAGTTCGTTTGATGTTGATGTCACGCTTTATTCCCTGCAGTCAATGTGGAAGAAGCCTAAACAGGACCTTCACGGGCTTAATGGGCTTTTATTTGACCTAAAAGATTGGCCCAACTGATAAGGCCTGTAATGGGTTTTGTTATGGAGAGCATACACTTGAATGAGACCCAATGGGCTTAACAAAATGGGTTTTGTCTAGCAAAAGCTGTTGTCTTTGTTGGTCCAACCCATATAAGCCTACTTTGTTTGTTCCTTTGTTCTGTGCCTGCTAGATTCCTATATATTTCAGTACAATTCTGAAATTTGTAAGGTCTAGCAAAAGAAACAAAAGAGCTCACAATCACAACCAAGAAATAACAATATCATATCTTATTTCTTTGCCCCACAATTACAACCAACATGCAAACAACCCATACATATGGAACATTTTTTCTGTGTACAACCGTGACAACAATGCAACACAAATTTGACAACATATAAGATATGAAAACAATGACATCTTTATTGTGTTAAGCAGCAAACCTATAGAGCAATGGACACCTCCTGCGGGGACTCGCCCTTGTCAACAACAAATGTCTTTAGAAGTTTCTTTGAGCCACTAACAATTTCTATACTGTATGTTCCTTGGAAGCCTCTAAACCTGAACTCTCCCTGTTCATCAATATGACCATGAGCATGAGACAGCCACTCTTGTTTGAGAGCCAAGTAACGTTTTCCAGCTTCGTTGACATCACCTTCTGCATTCACTAGATGTGAATTGTCCCGACTCATGAACAACTCCCAGAATCCCCACAGCATTATGCCTTCCACTGCAGGATTGGCAAAACCTTCCCGAAGCATCACTTCCAAATCGTCCGCTCTAACATATTCGTTGCTGGATGACACATCAAGCTCTGTAAACCAGATTGGAAGGCCAAGAATACCCAATTTGTCAAGAGCAGAACAAACAATTGGCCCCACTGGACTATCTATATGTCCTTGGATTCCAATTCCGCCCACAGGCGCACCTTGTAGTTGCAAATCAAGAATTTGTTCAATGTATTTTTCTGGTGATGATCTGGTATCACATCCATCCTCAACATGATAATCATTCACAAATAGGATGGCAGATGGATCCAACTGGTTTGCAGTCTTGAACATGTTGGCTCTGATATCTTTACCCAATCTGCCTTGATAGAATGAGCCATGCAGCATCTCATTATTGACATCATAGTGTCTGAACTTCCCTTTGTACCGGGTGAGAAGATCTGTTAATCGATTTTGGACAGCAGTTGCCAAGTCATTTTGGCTCAATTGTTGGATCCATTGCTGGACAGTGTCCACAACTTCCCAGAAGATACAGTGACCTCGAGTTTCTATGTTGTGACTCTTACACAAGTCCAACAAGGCATCAGCATCCTTGTAATTGAAATTTCCTTTTTGAGGTTCAGTCCAATACCACTTCAATTCATTTCCAAATACAGCCCAGTTGAAGTTTTTAACAAAAAAATTGACAAAATCTTCATTGTCAATGTTTGTTCTGCTTATGCATGTCCCAAATGGAAAACTGTTTTGCAATTGTTTAACGTTCAGAAAGCTGCCAAATGGGCTGCTTGAGTCCAATCCTGACAATTTCAGGATAACATCACGCTTACGGATCTGTGTGGCAACAAATGAGAGATACTCCAAATCAGAACACATTAGGGAAAAGCTAATTCAAATTGTCTATATACTTAGGCTCTAATTGAGGCAATTCTCAGTTAGACAAGTTTCATGATCTTGTAATTATGTTATACTGACAATACTTAAATGATGCTGACAAAAAGAAAAAATGAGAGAACACCCCATTTACCTTTTCAGTCTGCTTCTTCAAATATCTAAATCTAGCTTGTCTGTCAACGGGGAATATCTGAAGTCCAGCAACCATTAAGTCTACACCTGGAGCAGGACCTTGGATATAAACCATAACTTTTGATGGTTGCTTCTCAATTCTAAAGGAACCACCAATTTCGTGCCATCTGTTGTCACCCGCTTCAACTTGCCCTCCATTCACCCACTGATTGTCCACACCAAGTGCAATGTTCACATTTTGTGGACCAGTTGCTCCAGGACCAATCCGAACCCAAGCAGATACTTGATATGTCAAAAAGAGCTTCAATTTGTCGCCGATCATCTGAGCAGGACCCATCCAAGTCTGTGTGCGCTTGGATACTAGGATGTAGCGACCACTTAAAGGTTCATGAGGTCCAAGGGTGTCTCTTGCCATTGGAGGAAGTATATGTGGGGAACCAGTTCCGACACTCAAAGTACAATTACCAAGCGGAAACCACCCATTGGTGCCATTACTTAGGTTGCTGTTCTCAATTATATTTAGTCCAAAGGCTGGATTCTACAAAAAGAAAAGCCTATATTTTAATGCTTGCATTACTACATATCCAGCTCCAAGAAAACATGCTTAGGGAATATTAGACAAAAGAAAATCACTTATTCAACCAACCTCAATAACTGGTGGCGGTGAAGGAGGAACCTTCTCTGCATGCTTGACAACGAAACTGTTGACAAGAATATCAGTTCCAGCGGGTGGACCTTCTAAATAAACGACTACTTTTGATGGGGAACCATTTAAAAGGAACTTCCCCTGCAACTGTGCCCAATTCTTGTCTGTTGTCTTCACACTTTAGAGCAAACCAACTTCCAATAAGGCATTTTAGATAGGGAGATGGTGCAAATTAACATAATAAGAAGGATAAAATTTTTATTGAAGAAATATCAGAATTTGATCAAAAAGAGTAGAGAAAGAAAATTACTTAGCAATGCCAATATACTCTTCACGGAGATTTGGTGATTGGACCCATAAGGTAGCCCGTACATCAGAACTAGTGACATTGTTTCCAAATATCCGAACAACAGCAGTAGCCTCATAGGCTAGCTTTCGCTGCACCCTTCCAGTGATATCCTGCTGGATGCCATTCCAGCTCTGCGTGCGTTCTGTTGCAGATGCAAAAACCTTTCCAGTTAGAGGGACGATTTTCCCATCTCCCATCGAATCATGCAGTACAATTTTGCAGCCTCTTCCAGACCAATTATTCAAGCCATCGTCAAATTTTGGGTTTAGAATTATATTCTCATCTCCATCATTCACACGTCCTCTGCTTCCACCCTTTCAAAATATAATAAAAGATATAAATTCCAAAATCAATCAGCAATAAATTACAGAAACTACATATTAGGGGAGGCAAAGAAGAAAAGCCCTCTTGCTTATGAATAAAACAAGATAGCAGGGGTTGCAAACTTCTTGCATATATCTACACTTAATTGCTACTCTTTATAATGATTCCATATACACTAGACCAAAGTCTTTCAGAGGGAACAAGAAAAAGGCTCAGAAGTAGAAGTACCTGGCATTCATTTGGACTGGAACAAGAGATTACTACTGATTTTATAAGAAGGTCAACTCCCTGAGAAGGCCCTTCCAAATAAAATACAACCCGATCAGGTATTGTTAACAGTGAGAATTTTCCTTCTAACTTCTCCCACCTCCCATTTGATACAGAAATTCTGCAGGCAGTTACTACTGTTAAAAGACATTCCTTTTTCTACCTTTTTCTATAAAGAAAGTTGCAGTAGTAGAATAAAAACATCCATTACCTTCCAACGAGCAAATAGTTAGTTTCTGAACCTTGGTATTCCAGTTTCAAAGTTGCTAGAACATCAGCAGAGCCCTGAAGAGGTCCTGAGACTCCGACACAAGCCGAAACCAAATGAGTAGAACCTGGGGAAATTCGGTCAGTGATATCTTGCTCTAAGCCTTGCCAACATTCTTTACGATTGGTGACAACAGCATAATTGTCTCCTGCCTTTACTTCTGGATGGCCAGACTTAGCTGAAACTACAAAACCATCGCAGCAATTAGCATGCCAAGAGTGCAGCCCTCCAGAGAAATCATGGTTCACTATGATATTTGTAGCATGGCTGCTGCTACTTGAATTGACCAAATTTTGGTTCACAGACTGCCAGAAAGAGCAAAAGTTATAAGCACATTGGAAAATCGAAAGTTAGATAGTTTCTTAAAACCCCTTATCATCATTTTTTCGTCCCTAAGTACTCAAATACTGTGTAAGATTGTCTGCTTAGATGATTAGATCACATAAATTTCTCAGCCTGACACAGCTTGCACACTAAGTTGCATATTCAAATGGAAACAATAAGGGAAAATTACAACAAGATGCCTCATTTGAATTTATAGTCTCCAAAACAATAGTTTTAACTTTTTGAAATTACATTGAGATGCCTGATTCAATAATTCTAAAAGTTTGTTGGATTGTAATTAAAAGATTTTATAATTTCATCGAGAAATAATATTACCGTTAAGATTGTTCCCTTCATATCATTCATCTCCTATTCTTTACTAGACAAAAAATTTCAAAGAGAAAAACAAATAATAAATCTCTTTTGAGTTTATTATAAATAAAAATTCACTTTGTGTATAAAAAGTTAATTTTATTTGCTTCATTTTTTGGTTACATTGGAGGAAATCAAATCATGAACCTATTTTAATCCTCCCATCATTACCCCCACCACTTAAGGACTATTTTATTTTAGTATGTAATGAATTATTCAAAATTTTTAAAATATTTATCTTATTTATTTATTTATTTTTTGGCTTACATTATAAGAGATTTAACTCTTGATCTATCTTACCACCAAAATAGAACAATATCACATTTAACTAAGCGCCAAAAGAAAAGAAATATTTAATTTTACACTTGTAGGAATTAGAAAGCCCAATGCCAAAAATCTCATAAGGAACAGAAGAAGAAACCAAACCTCCTTGTTGTCGGCGGCATTGTCGGTCTGTTGGTTCTCCATGGCTTTTTCTTCTGATCTCTAACCCAACCAACACCAAAACCCATCACAAAAACCAAGTAAAACACAACACCTTCTAATTAATCAAAGAAATCATACAATGGGTTTTAACTACTACATTTTAGATTTTACTCAAATCAAAGAGTTAAAAAAGAGTACCAGAGGATGTTTGTGTTTGTGCTTGGGATGATTGCTATTGCTATTGTAGACTCCGAGTCGGCTTGTGATTGTGAAAAACCAGGTTGAGAACCTCCTCATTTATATACCACACACCACCCCAAAGTCCCCAACTGAATTTTGAGAGTGAAGTCTACGAAATGCGCGGGGCCATCCAACCAACCAATCAGCGCAAGCCCTTCTGTAAATCCCCCTTCACTTTTCGACCCACTTGTCTTTTTTTTTTTCTGGGTTTTAGTTTTAAAACAAACATCCTCATCAACAATCCTTAAAAGCAACCAACGACTCTGCCAATCCCAACAAAATCTTTGTTCTTTTTCTGCTATTTGTTAACGCGTGTGTTTTTTCTTTGTCCCTCTTTTCTGGGCAAGTGGGAAGGACAAAGCTCCCCAAGCCTTGTGTGTTTGTTTTGCTTTGTCTTGCAGATTGGTAATGCTTGAATTGGAATGGACGCTGCAGAGTTCAATTAATTTATGGTTATTCCTTGCTTTTAGTCTTTGATTGCAAGACATATATGATGCCCTTTGATCTTGGCTCCTTGCACATTAGGTGAAACTGGGCTTTCAGAATTGTGACTTTTTTAGTACCTAGTATTTGTAAGATATGAACCCAACTTTTTGGAAACAAGAGAAAATTTGTTTCCAAAAAGTTGATCTCAAATCTGTTATACTGCCGGAAATTTCTTGAAATTGTTATAGAAATGAAACCCATGGCACATGATCTTATGGCCCATTATAGATTTGGGCTTGTGAGAGATACGAACTGAGATTAAAAACCAAACCAACCATTTTAAGGTCCATAATGGGTTCATGTTCTATGAAACTAGTTGAGACTTGAGCCCAAATTCAAAAGCCCGCTTTTTGGTTTTGGAAGCCTATTTTTTGGTTACAATGGAGGAAATCAAACTTAGATCTAGTTTAAGGGGGGGGTTATTCACACCACCCTATTTTGCTGAGTTGACTACCCCCCTAAAATTTTGCCCATTTTGCCCCTGCATGCCCATTCTTCAGATTTTGGCCAGCCACCTCTCCCAGCCGCCGGCGCAACCCCACCCCCTCCCCACCGCCGGCGCGACCCCACCCCTCCCCCACTGCATCTCCCCTCTTCTCCTCCTCCCCCACCCAGCCACCACTCCCCCCACCCATCCCCTCCCCTCCCCAGCCCGCCCCCACCCAGCCAGCCCCTCCCCAGCCCGCCCGCACCCCCTCACACCAAGCCCCCGCCACCGTCGCACCCATCCCCAGCCCGCCCGCACCTTACCCCAAGCCCAGCCCTCGTCGCACCCCCCAGCCCCAGCCCCCGTCGCACCCATCCCAGCCCGCCCGCACCCCCTTACCCCAAGCCCAGCCCCCGTCGCACCCCCCAGCCCCAGCCCCCGTCGTACCCATCCCCCACCCCCGATCTGGAGGTCTATGGGGTCGCGCCAGCCACCCATGGTGGTCCGGTGAGGGAGGGAGGCAGACAGAGGGGAGAGAGAGAAGATGGCAGAGAGAGGGAAGAGAGAGAGAAGGAGATCGGGCCAGGGGAGGGGTGGGTCGCGCCGGCCATGGGGAGGGGGGGTTGCGCCGGCCATGGGGAGGGGGTGGGTTGTGCCGGCGGCAGGGAGTGGTGGCCGGCCAAAATTGGAGGGGTGGGTTTTTTTTTTATGCAGGGGCAAAATGGGCAAAAAAGGATAAAATTTGAATGGGGTGGTCAACTTAGTAGGTTTGGGTGGTCTGAACAGCCCCCCTAGTTTAATTCTGCCTATTTTTGATGCAAAATAATCATGCTTTGAAACCAAGTGTTCAACAATCCAGGCCTTCAAAGGCTTTTTATAAACCGAGATTAAAAATTGAAACTAATACTCCAATTGCATTATTTATTTAGTTAATCTTATGTTATGCTGCATATCAAGGTGACATGTACTAAACACGAGGCCCTAAAACACGGCCCGATGAGATTTGTCTTCTATAAACTCCACGAAATCACAATTATATAGTATAGTACAGTTATATATAGTATCCTCCTCCTATCCACTATATAGTTGCAACTTGCAAAAGTGGACCAACCGAACGCATATGAGATTATGGAAATGATTATCCACTTATTCAACATCAAGCAACTAAACTAAATCAATTACTGAACATTGTTTCCAAAAGCATGAGTGTTTTATAGTGCTTCTCCATGAAATTGTGTATAATACCACATTACTCAGCTCACCAATATCAATATTTTAAGAGAGAAACTTACCTATTTCTTGTTATATACAAGATGTGAGACAATATCTTACATGTTGTATACAATAAAGGATAAGTAAATTTGTCTCACATGTTATATACAACAAGAGATAAATAAGTTCTAGCCATATTCGAAAATATTTTTAATCGTATTCTTTTTTTTTTTTTTTCAATAATGATAGTGTGGTTGTCATTTGATATGTTTAATATAATTTATACCAGAATATATTTACCAAACACTCAAACTGCTTTATCTTACACCAAATCATAAAAATATATCCATTTTGGGATTTTAAAACTTTGAAACAAACCATAAAAGTGAGACACTCTTCAACATACCTTCACTTTTTTATTTTTGAGAAACTGCTCATAAAATCATTATCATAACTTGTAAAAGTAACTCATGACCAATTGGTCCTTTTGGAACCATGAGGTATAGGCCGGATTAGGAGTAGGATCCGTGGCCGGAGGAACAACCGCGATTGTCAAAGCTGGAGGAGGAGAAGTGCCATCAACATACTTCCACAAGTAATGCCCAATAAGCAAGGGCTTCATCTGGGTGGACCATAAAATAAAGTTGGCGTCAGTTAACTTAATCAAGGTAGCAACATGATTGTTGCAATCTGACAATGTGACAATGTTGCAATCACACTATCTCGTACCTTTATCTCTACGTTCTTTTGGGTTCAAAACCTTTTTTATATATTGGAAATTATAAACTCATGTGTTGTGCCACTTGTGCGGTTACAAACGCTTGTTAATTGCTGAGTTAAAAAAGAAAAAAGAAAAAAGAAAAAAGAAAAAAGAAAAAAGAAAAAAGAAAAAAGAAAAAAGAAAAAAGAAAAAAGAAAAAAGAAAAAAGAAAAAAGAAAATGAAAAAGAAATTGATTTAAAATTAAGAAAAAGCTTTTAGTCAGTGGACAAGATCAGAGTGAGGATCTCGAGGGGGCAAAAGCGGAGCCACATCAGGTGCCACGCGTACAACATCCGTTTGATGGACTGTTAGTGGGTCACCGCCACCTCGAGAAGCCACCAACCACGTGTGCACATACGCGTCGTCTGACGAGTTTACACGTGCTTTTCCGTACATATTTTGTTCTTTGGCAAATTACACGTGCCATCCTTGTCCAGTGTATTTATTATCCATCGATTCCGGGGTCCTACCGCGATTACATTTTGCCTACCTGTCAAATTTTTTTTATTGGGGGGAGTGGGCCCACCTCTCAGCTTCTTATCGCATTGTTTACCAATTACCACAACCAAACCAAGGCCGTCGCCCGTGAGTTAATAAATCCAAATGCAAAGAGCGAAAGGCAAAGAACAATATATTTTTTGACATTTTTATCCATCTACGATTAATGTTAATTAAAATTTATAAGATTTTGATAAAATTATTTTTTAGGCTTTTATATTATCTTAAAAATTTACTAATGTAGTCTCAACTTCACATTTAGTTGTGACTGTACGACACTCACAAATTCAAATTTAGTTGTGACTGAACAACAGTCACATCTAAATTGTGAGACAGTCACAGTTAAGTTGTGACTTAATTAAATTTTTTTTAGAAAAATTATACTACAATATAGTATAAATAGATGTCAAAATAATACTTTTACTCAAAATAATATATAGTATAGTGGTGTGAGTTGTCTCTTTCAATTTACCAATTACAGTCACAATTAAGTTGTGACTGTATTGATTTTTTTTTAATACAATATAGTATAAATTAATATAATATTTGTGAAATAATATTTTTTAATTTTTTTTATTGTAGTGGCATGTGATGTAATATTTGTAAATTCTAATACTTTTTTACTTTATTAATTTGTTTGACTTTTCAACTAATACCTAATCTAAAATGCTATTTAATTTTGATATCTAAATTAAAAAGTTATTAAAATTTAGTAGTTAAAATCAATAAACCTTTAAGAATTAGGTTGATAAAAAAGTCTTTTTTGAATTAAATATATATATTTTAAATCTTTAGAGAAACTCAAACATAATACATTTCTAACATTATAGAAAAAAATAATTGATGTACTTAAAAAGGATAATATCTTTTAAATCTAATCCATTCATATAAATTGACGTACTATTTTTATTTTTGATCAAACAATATTAAGGAGAAAAAATATACATGCATTGTAATGAAGTGCAAGTGTGCAACGCAGTCATCATCGAAGTGGTTCAAATGTTACGTGACATTGTTTGATCTTATCTTCCTTTTTTGTTTTTTTGTTTTTGTTTTTTCGGTTTTTGTTTTTTTTTTTTTTTTTTTTTTGTAATCAAGGGTGTTCTACTTTATTTTTTGTGCATTAGATTAACAGTAATGCTACACTTACCACATTTTTATACCACAATTTCATACCATCTTATATGGCATTCATACATTGGACACTAAAAATTAAAAATTAAAACCTAAAAAAGAAAAAAGAAATACCCTTCCAGTAAGGTAATGACACATCAGGTGAGATACAAATGTGGGAAAAAAAATGTGGGACAACTAGCATTATTGTTAGATTAATTCTTTTGACCGTTTAAAAACAGATAATTCACGTTTGGCCTAAAGGATTCACAAGAGATTTTACCTCCCTTTATGCCTGATTTCGAAGGTCTTACTCGATGTCAGAGTTTACAACTATATTTCCGAACCAACTCCTCTAACACCTTCGAATTATCTTCCTTTTTTGTTTGATCATGAAACTTATGCTTCATTTTTGTATACATTCATGAGGTAAAATTGAACTATATATCATTTTAGCCGTATAAAGCGATTTCAATTGGGAAAAAATTTGAGAAAAACTAATATTTAAAATTTAAAGGAGATAAGATGAAACTACATAAATTGGTCCATTCATGGGATTTGAATAATCTATAATCTAGTAACGAAAACTCTATGTCTCATCCAACATTCCATGTCTTACAATTTATTTTTCATTAAACTCTAGGTGCATCTCTGTTTCAAACTTTCAATTGGGTTTATTTCCCTTTTTATTTTATTTTTTTATAAAAAAAAATCCACTTTTCATTTTTATTTTATATAGATTTTAAATCATAAACTATTTTTCCCTAGAAAAAAAAGGAATATATAAAGATATAAAGAGGCGGGTAGATATTTAAGAAGAGTTAATTGATCGCAGTTATCTAATTAACTCCACCACGGTTAAACCCAACCCACTATGTGACTATGTGGCCTACCTGGCATTTAAACACTCTCTCTATCTCTGAAAAAAACAGTTTATATATAGAGAGTCAGACACCACCCCCTCTAGCATTTGAAGTGTCTCGACTCTCAACGTCCAACCAATCCCACCCAAATATGATGCTCGGAGAACCCACCCGACTCAATCCGACGACATTCCAAGTTCCTACGTGGGACCCATTCGACGATCTAACCCCCCTAACCCCCTCAGTGCCCTCACCATTCTCCGTTAACGTTAACGCTAACGCTAACGCCAATGCCGGTAACGGAGACTACTCCCCCATGTTCCTCGACTCCCTCGCGGCGCTCCACCGTTACCTCCCGTCCAACGCGTCCGACTCACTGAGCGACGACCCGGACGTAAACGCGATCTCCTGCGACCAGTTCCGCATGTTCGAGTTCAAAGTCCGGAGGTGCGCACGTGGCAGGTCACATGACTGGACCGAGTGTCCGTATGCCCACCCGGGCGAGAAGGCCCGCCGGAGGGACCCGAGAAAGTACCACTATTCGGGCGCCGCCTGCCCCGACTTTCGCAAAGGGAACTGTGCCAAGGGTGACTCGTGCGAGTTTGCTCACGGGGTCTTCGAGTGCTGGCTGCACCCGGCCCGGTACCGGACCCAGCCATGCAAGGACGGGTTGGCTTGTCACCGTCGGGTCTGCTTCTTCGCCCACACGCCCGAACAGCTCAGGGTCCTGCCTCAGCAGCAGAGTCCGAGGACTCTCGGGTCGGGCGGTGTCTTCGACTCGTATTTGAACAAGGGGGGGTTTGCTTCTTCGCCCATCTCGATCCTCGTATCACCTCCGGTATCCCCGCCATCTGACTCGCCGCCAATGTCGCCGAATAGTCCGCAACTCGGGTGTGGATCGGTTAACTCGGTGAGTGAACTCGTTGCCTCGATGCGGAGTTTTAAGCTTGCTAAGATGAAAATGAGTGCTACTGCCCCTGCATGGGGAGCCCAAATGGGATCTGGGTTTGTTTCTCCACGTGGGTCGGCGCTCCGACCCGTATTTTGTAGCCTTCCTTCGACTCCGACTCGGAACTCGGGTCGGTGCGGACCTGGACCCGGCCCGATCGAGCTGTGGGACCCCTCTTGCGAAGAAGAGCCGGCAATGGAGAGGGTGGAGTCTGGGAGGAACCTGCGAGCGAGAATGTACTCGAGGCTGAGTAAGGAGAACTCGATGGGCCGAGTCGACTCGGCCGCGTCGTCAGCTCCCGATGTTGCATGGGTTTCAAAGCTCGTGGGTGAAGCCGAGAAGTGAGTCCCGTGTCGACTCGCTTGGCTCTTTCGTTTTGATTCAATTTTTTGGCTGTTGCGTTCAAATCGGTGGCCTTTTGATTCTTCTGACTCTGTGAATACAAGTTAATTTTTAAACTCTGCAAATAGTTGATGTGAAAAAATAACCCCAAAAAAAAAATTGCAAATTTTGTTGTACAAAGAAGAATTTGTTGGGGCTGCTGAGTAATGGGTAGCGGTTGCTTTTGATGAATATGTCTTTGAATTGTAATTTTCCATTTCATGTTTGTCTAATTTTCTCGGATAATTACACTTGTAAGTTGCTTAATTAATGTGAAGTTTATTTCTTTTAAACTTATTTTCCACTATTTGGCGGTTCCCTTTCAGCACAATTCAATGTTTGGCTTGTTGTTTAGTCCCTTTAGGAAAATTTCTCAGATTCTTCAATCTGGGTATTTTTCCTTATGATGAAAAAAAGTTGGGTTTTGTCTTCAAGCTTCAGCCCGAAGCTTTAGATTCTTTAAGGCATCTGAAAATGATGATTAGCTCTGTTTTTTATTACACCTTATCCACTTCAATTCAATGGGTCTCTGTGGGTATTCTCACCGACTTACTATGGATTTCATTGATGCATTGGCTTTGTGCAAGCTTGAGTTCCAAGCTTATTATAAAGTATAATGAAGTTCGATTAAATCCTAATAATAAAGTGTGGTATAAAAAATTATAGTTTACAGTAATGTGTGATTTAAGAAAATGATTAAAGCTTGAATGAAGTATATGATTATATCCACCACCCTCTATAAACAACTATATCTGATTTCATGCACATTGCGATTAGATATGTGACGTGGCTGGGGAGCTGATAAGTTCGTCCTTATCCCCTAATCTTTCATTAATTCATTTTATCCACTTTGTGTCACTTGTGTTTTGACTATTCTTTTATGGGATTTTGTGGAAGAAAATAAAATATCTTTGATGTGAAAGATTTGAAGAGACAGGATATGGTCAAGGAGGCATCATTGCCTCTGGGCATACACACAATGCTTATGTTGTACATATTTATTTTACGAGAAATGTTTTCCTTTTGGATAATCTAGTTATCTTTTTAGAAGATAAATCTTGACTACACATTTAGACAAAAATTAACTGACCCCGTAAACAAAGATTGGTACAAATCATTTGTGTGTGACTCATATTCTTGGATTTATAATTTTTAAACTTCTATTATATGATCATGACTTGAACAAGTAAGCCAAAGAAATTAAAACACGCAAAATCAAAACCAAATTTGTAATAAAGAAAGAGATTCAAGCACTTATACAAGGTTATTATTTTTTGGGGGTAGATTTATGACATTATATTTTACACAAATTATTAATGAGGTCTATTTTATATAGGATTTAACAATTCGAATCATCTATTTTTTAGATCTTTATTAAAAAAATTATCTTGCGAAAAATTAAATAAATCGAAAATTATTTACTTACAAAAATTAAATAATTAAAAAAAATACTTGAAATGTTGATGATTTAATTTTTGTAGATAAATAGTTTCTGATTTATCTAATTTTTTACAAAAATTATCTTTTAATGAAGCCTTAAAAAATAGACTATTCGAATAATTAAAATCTTATATGAAGTAGGTCATATTAAAATTTTATGTAAAAAATATAATGCTAAAGATTATTCTCCTTATTTTTTAATATAGACAAATATACTTTACATTCTCACGTTAAGAATAAAAAAAACCTTTTATATAACAGGTATATATATTATTGTGTCTATATATTTTATTATATGTTAGATTATATAATATAAAAAATAGACATAAAAAATATATACAACCCTGATAATAAATTTTTTCCTAAGAACAAATATAGCTAGAACCTAAATTCATAATTTTCTTGTAAAAGAATTAAGTATAGCGCAATTTTTGTTACGGGTTACCTGATTTATAGTAATAAATTTTGGAAGCATCATTATTATTGTGGTGTCATTAAGGGTAGAGCAAGACTAATAAATGAAAGATTTAAGAATGAAAAAGGCAGACAAAGTGGACGGTGGTTCCAAGGTTTGGTTGATTTTGTCTTCATCTTTGAAGCAGGGGAACTTTACTTGGGTGGGAGGAATCCTGTAGTGGCGTGCTCCTCAAAACTGTTTTGAGTTGGTGGGTCTATTACCGTCAAAAGTTTCCATCACAAGAAAAGCCCTTGAAGAATGTGTCATTGTGCTCTGTTTGGTTGCATGCAAACCCATCTCTAAACCCCGGATAAGAACTTAAACCAACCCCATATATGCACGCTTAAGCCTTAATAATATGAAACACATTGACTTAAATCAAAATTAGTGGTTTGTCTCTCATTATTTATTTTTTAATATAATAACTTTATTTATGAATGAACAACATTTGCCAAAAATACATTATAGCGCCAAAAAAGATACATTTTTCATCACATGATAAAATCAAAACTCGTTTAACATATTCACAAAACTTAGTACGAAACACATTGACTTAATAAATAAAGTAACAAATCACAAATGAAGTTTGTAAAGGACCCAAGTCTCTTTCAATGGATTAAACATTGTTGCGGCTGTCGCCATTGTGTACTATTTGTTAGGTGTTAGTGTGTTACGTTTGTTTGCGATGAGGAATATATCATTGCTCATTAGATTGAAAATGTGGTAGTTGCATAAATTGATGTGGACATGTTCAACTCTTATCTACTACGTATATGGTTATCCACATATGTTTATATTATAGAAAAAGTTTGGTAGTGTAAATAACTATATAAATTGAATGTGAATCTAACATAATATAAAAGAAGGGATGATTATTTAATGAAAGCTGTGGGTAGATATTATGTCCAAGATAAGTGTTGTAACTTGAAAAATGGGATCATCATCCATCTCTTGTTTTCCTTTTTTATCTTCTAGTATAGCATAGGAGGCTTAGGAGCTAGTAGGACTGTAGGAGTAACTTACTCAAGATTTCAGCACCTTTTTCTTTCTTTTTATCATCATCCCAATCTTTTTTCATGCTCTAGCGGTCTAGCCTAGCCCCTAAATCTTTTATTATGGGCATGAATGCAATTATGCAAAGTCCATAAATTTGAATGCGTACAAAAATGCTTGATTGTCAACATAATGCACCCATTGCCTAGTTTACCTACAAATTGAGATGGCATGCTCTATTGAATGTCACCAATCAAATTTATTGTTGGAACTCCACTAGCTGATTGTTCATGTACTTGTACTTAATTTTGAACCATAAATTTGTGTGAAGTTTATTGTAATATCTACGCCCAATTAACAATTGTCAATCATTTATGTATGTAGGCAAATTGACCCTAGCATTTCTCATACTTCGATTGGGTCTCGACTTTATCATAGTTGTTGTCAATATGTACCTTAGGCATAGAAAATAGTTTTGGCTGTCTATAAACCTGGTTTGGTTGTTGTCTAGTTTTGTTGTTTGGGGTCTCTGACCCTCCAATTAACCAAAAAAAAAAAAGAAAATAGTTTTGGCAACTTAAGCATGCGTTTGTCCTTGGCCTTACAAGTTGCATGAAAATCAACATATGCAGAGCTGTCTCTTTAATTCTGTACGTTTGAGTAAAAACCAAACCATTCTTTTCCTAGTTTCACATTGGATTCCATATTTCATAAATCGTAGTACTTACACACAATAACAAATGCCTTTCACTGGGCCAACCTGGTCAATGATTCTTCTGGCCCAGAGTCAACACAGTATAAACTACAACGTGTTTCAGTGGGTTAGAATGTCAGACCACACATCTGAAATGCAAGCATGGACTAGCTCATACACCTCAGCCCAGCCCAGTTTAGCCCAATGAAAACAAATTCGGGTCAGTTGGTTCTGCCCACTTGGGCCCATGAAGGATTGGGCTATAGGCCCACTTTGTGATTAACAGTGGAGTGTATGTGCAAAAGATCAAAATGATATGGGGGGTGTGGTGGGGTTACAAGTAAAAATGTTGATGTAGAGAGTTTTGTGGAGTTACCAGTTGAGCAATTTGACAATTAAACGACTCGAGTCCGTGACATGGAATCTTAGACTAAAAGCAGAAAAAACAACAAAAATACAAAAAAGTCAAAAAGAAGAGGGCAAAGGAGGTCCAAATCATTTTGGCTGACCAAGGCCCTTTTTCGTAATTGTCCAAGCCATCAAAAGCTCACTCTCGATGGTTAATTTGAATTGTGAAATAATACTAAAAATAGTTTAAAACTTAGGCTTATTTACACCATTGCCCCTTGTAAGATACACTTTTTTTTCACTTTACCCCCTGAAACTTAAATCCTCTCAGTTTGCCACTTGAGCTTTACAAAGTTATTGCAAAAGACCCTATGCCGTTAACTCTGTCAATTTTTCCGTTAAAATAGATGACGTGACACCTATATAGCATGAGTGAGACCCTTTTTTAGTTATGTAAAATTCATGTGGACAAAAAAAATAATTTTAAAACTAAAAATAATGAGATCCATGTCAATTTTTTATAATTTTGCTTGTCTACATGGATCTTACATAACTAAAAAATGGTCTCACTCATGCCATATAGGTGCCATGTCAGCTATTTTAACGGAAAAATTGACAGAGTTAACGGCATAGGGTCTTTTGCAACAACTTTGTGAAGTTCAGGTGGTATTCTGAGAGGATTTAAGTTTCAGGAGGCAAAGTGAAAAAAAGTGTATCTTACAAAGGACAATGGTGTGAATAAGCCTAAAACTTATAATATCACAAACACACTTTGAAAAGATAATTTGAACCATTCACCACTATATAATACTAGAGCAAGCCAAACTGTTCGAGTGCCAATTACGATTTATTATTACTAATTGACCACAATTTTTTATAGGATGCCGTTTGGTCTTTGCAAGGCATGTTAAGCAAATGTCTATTACCACTAATCGCTACTAGCGAGGCATAATATCAATATGGTTTTGTTTGTGTTGACTAAGTCAATGTTATTTGTCCTCTTACGAGAGCAAGCGCACATGCATCTATTAGATAAAACTAATAAAATTTGACTCATGAGAATTTTGGACCGACAATTTGAATGACTCATTTTTACTATATTATCCAAAATTTACATAAAGGAATTATTGATAATATCCTTCATATAAGAAAGAAAAGAGGGGCACAAAGAGAAAAAGTCTTGCATACAATAGATGTTAAGACATTTTCTAATATGGAGTACAAATGCGATGTGAGAAAACTTTCAAATAATTATGTTGTAGTTTTCAAATGTTGATACCAATAACAGAATGTAAGACATTCATTTAAATACTCTATTACATCCTGTATCAAAGAATTTTTAAATAAATGTATACAAAATCCTCTTAAAATCCATCTTTTATGCACCTCATATAACCAATTATCACAAGATGAAAAATTATTGTATACATACATTATGTGTAAATTAATTTAAATAAAAGAGAATCTTATGCTAAATTAATGAATTAAGCTGACATATAAATGATATAATCCGTTTAGAAAAAAGAGGAAAAAAAAAAAAAAGTCAATACCATCCTTTGTCTGCAAGTGGACTGGGCCTCTATCTTGAAAAGCAAGATACAAGCATCAAATAAAAAATTATAATTAAAATTGAATAACGAGGAGGTCGTACAAAGGTCAAGCTTTTTTATTTTATTTTATTTTGTTATTTTGTTATATTTTAATTTTGAAGGCGCCACCATCTTTATAAAAACCTCCAACAAAATCCCCTGCATTGCTTGATTTGGAGCATTTGCGTGTCTCAGTGTCTGGAATTTTCTTCTCTGTCTCTGTGTCTGTTTCATACTTAGGGTTTAGTTTTGGTGGTGGGAGCGAGAGCAAGAGCCAAGAGAGTAACCATGGGACGTGCTCCATGCTGTGACAAAGCGAACGTGAAGAGAGGGCCATGGTCTCCTGATGAAGATGCAACTCTTAAGACCTACCTTGAGACTCATGGCACTGGTGGCAATTGGATTTCCTTGCCTCAAAAAGCTGGTCTCTCTCTCTCTCTCTCTAATGGGTTTTTCTTTTTTTGCAAATTTGTTCAGTCACTTCCACAATAAACCCATTCATCATCTGTTTGAGTTTTAACCTCTGAGAACTTTTTTTTTTTTTTTTTCTGGATGAGAAAAGTATTGAACTTTTGTTTCTTTTGGTCTCATATTTGTTACTAATTGACAGAATTCGTCCCCATTTTGTAGGCCTTAGGCGATGTGGGAAGAGTTGCCGTTTGCGTTGGCTCAATTATCTGAGGCCAGACATCAAACATGGAGGCTTCACTGAAGAGGAAGACAACATTATCTGTAACCTCTACAACCAAATGGGCAGCCGGCAAGTTCATAAATTTATCTTCTTTTTCTCTTTTTTTTTTTTTTTTTTTTTTTTTTTTTTGTAATTAAGTTTGATGTTATTCAATGGTTTTGATTGCTTTATATCTGCAACATTTTATTTCTAAGTTACATAATTTTCCCAACTTTTTAGATGGTCAATCATAGCTTCTCAGCTACCTGGAAGAACAGACAATGATGTGAAGAATTATTGGAACACCAAATTGAAGAAGAAGCTATTGGGAGGAAATCTAAGCCTCACTACAAAGAATGCTAAAAACCCAATTGCTAACAATGCCACTCTTTCTGGCTCAACAGCCTCACTCTCACTTCCTTGTGTCCCAAAACGAGAAACCCATAATTCTGTTTCTGCCTTGTCAACATTCCAAACTCAAGTTCCTGCCACATTGCAGATACTAAATGATGTTAAACCAGGACTGACTGCTGCCTATAATCAGAGCTTCAGCTTAACCCCATGTCAATTATACAAGTCCAAGCTCATGGGTTTGTCAGAATTTGGTGCAAGTTCAAAGAAGAGTTACAGTGCTACTGTTTCATTGTCTCAGGATGGTTCTTCAAGTGTTTCAGACTCAAGTTCAATAGCTACGGTTGACAAGTGTGCCTCATCAACACTGCCTGGAAATATTGGTTCCATTGATGAGGATGCTGGGATTTTAACAGATTTTGGGTTTGAACTGCCTTATGATATTGCCAGTGGCATGTTCTTTGGAGAGAGAAGTAGTGAAGTTGATCCATCTTGCTCTACAAGTTTAGGTGATTTCTTTTTAGGTTGATATTATTAGGACACAAGGAATGAATCAAAGTGTTCTCAGCCAATAGTGATGAAGAAAGAATGGGAAAAAGAAAAAAACAAAAACAAAAACAGAGAACTGGGAAAGGAAATGGGGAAAGTCAACACTAACTAGCGAGAAAGGCCTTTTTTTTTTTTTTTTGTCTCCTTGTTTTAATTTATTTCACTTATTCTAGTTATTAAGTGTGAGTTGGACCTCTGATTCTGTTAATAGACTAGAACATATTGTGTAAATCAAATTAATTTATGTAAATGATCATTAGTGTATGAACTCTCTCTCTCTCTCTCCCCCCCTCTGAAGGTTTCAGAGACATTGGCATTGTGGGTACTCAGAATTTTGGTTAATTTAGTCCTCTAGGGGAGGATATACTGGCAAAAAGGGTGAACATGATAAGTGTGTGGGGTGGGTGGCCTCAGCATGTTTGCTTGTTTGTTTATAGATCAGGGGTCATGAAAGTTGCATGGGGGTGTGGCCAATTCAGAGCTGGTCAAGATCAGAAATGCATGTCCCTCTCAAACAATAACCATAAAAGATTCTCTGCCCTGTATGGATATTAACTTACACAGTCATAACATATATGCATCATCCGTGTAGTTCAAGAGTGGTATTCCAAAAATCAATCTCGGATATTTCACTTTTTGAAAATTGAGGATCTCATGCATCAATGTGAAAATGTCTATAAGCATAGATGCATTATAACAACACGTATGCATCCGAATACATTGTACCACATACAGATTCTGTCACATGCAGTGTAACATAAAAAAAAAAGCCACTTCTATAGTTCTATGGCAACCTGAAATTACAGAAAGAGAGGTAATTTTTGGGCAACATCATGAGAATGCCCTGTAAAATTCTTAAAATTTCACTCTTTAATTTATGTTCCAAAACGCGTTCTGAATTTCTGTGACCCTCTATGCTTTTAATCAGTCATGCAGATTGCAGTGTGCTTGCGGTCAAATGTTACTGTTTGAACTTTGAAAGCTGCATGTGATTCAAATTCAATATTTAGCTTTGATTTCATTGTTCAATGTACGGTCAAGTGCTATGTCCATTAAAGAACCGAGAGGACAGTATTATTTTTAATCTCCCCACCAGTTTATTAATTTAGACTTCTTCATGTTAGGGCCAATCTTGAAGTCAAGAGACCCAAGACCTGCACAATGCTCCTCCATAACCCATTAAGCCTAATTACTAGTCACTACCATCATTAAGTTAATGAGCATAAATTAGTGATTAGTGTTTTTGGAAACCCAATGTAATGAAACATAGTCACCTTAAGTATGAGATTAGGTCACATGCTACATAAGCTAACAAACATTGCATATGCTTGATCTATGTGACTTACCCCAATTGGGGAATTGGAATTTTTTGAAAAAAATATCAAAGCTAGCTAGGGCTGGAAACTAGATTTGAGGCTTCTTTATTAAGAGATGCGTTACAATAAAAGAAAGAGTTAGAAAATATGGGATTGACATGTGTTTCTCTTTCATGCATGTATTCACATTGAACTTTAGACGTTGCTTCATAATGATGTCCTCTATCTATTTCATGGTGGCAGTATATATGGGTGAATATTCCTTCTCCAAGTAAATTTAAGAAGACAAGTAGACAACCATATACTTAATGTTAAGTTATGTTGTTAGACTATTTAGTAAGAGAATATTACGCATTTTCCATATAGAAATTGAAGAAGCCAATCTCTAAGAGCCCCTAGTTTTCACACTAGAGGTTTCTTTTTTTCAGTTTTTCATTAGCTGTTTCAGAAAAAGCAAGTGCATAAAAATAGATGTTAAGAGAAACCAAAAAAGTAGAAAGAAAAACAATCTTCTTCACCATTTCTTTTTTCATATATTAAATTAAGTGAAGAATATTGCAATTCGACACCCAAAGTCCTATTTTATTGAGCAGGAATGAGCCAGTTAATTAAGATGGGGCATTCCTTCAGAGTTTTCTTTATAACAGACAGAATTACTCCGAGTCAAAGAAAGAGACAACCTTATAAATGCAATTGGGACACCTTTGTTGCTTATCTAAAAGTTAAAATTAAGGGCTAATAAACTATTTGAAATGCCAAAGCAAAGCTGTTCATTCAAGTTCTTGTTTTCTTTGTATAATCATTATATATGGTGATGATGGAGATGGATTGATGGTCCCCCATTTTTAAATTTTAAGTTTTGTTCTATAAGTAGAGAATCTTGGTCAAATTTGCAAGCATGGTTCACACTTCACACCTATTTTATGCTTCATGATAAATGCCACCGCCAACTTCATTGTTCTCTCTCTTTGACATTGAACCATTCAATGGTATTTCCGTATTTGTGGAAAAAATAAAAAACAGCAAAATCCTTCAATGGTACGAATATAATATCACATATTACTCGTTCATATTTTGCATGCATGTTACCCAGTCAAATAAACTGGTGGCGAACCCAGTCAAGTATTAGTCCTAAATCAGAAAGGGAATGGAGGGTTCTGAGTTGGGCCTTGACAGAAGAAACGATACACTTGGGCTTTTCTATGGTGGTCTGGGCCGAGCTAGCCCAATATATATTTGCTTTAGTTCCACACTCCCTTACAGTGAATGACTTATTATTTTTTAAATGTTGGTAAAACGGCCTTAATTTGAGAGACTCGTAACAACGAAAACAAATATCACTAAACTAACAATTAATTAGCCCTTATCATCAATGACTTGGTTCATGTTTAAGCCCTCCAGCTTACCAAGAAAAAAGAAAAATGGCTTGGTGCATCAGTGCAAGTGTAATAATTCTAATATGTGTGATTATAAACTATTTGTAATTGATATGAAATAATATTTTAAAGAATTATTGAATGTGAATAAAATCTCCTATAAACTTTAAGTGTGTTCCATCATGCTATGCTCAATTTCTAAAATCTAATTACAGTTGCAATTGCTATGTTATCCTCGTTTTGTAGTTGTTTTTTGGCCAGTTAGAAGAGCTATAGAATTATTCACAATGCACTAAAGTTTGATCCCCTCCTCCAACTAAAAAAAGATTCGGTGTCCATTTATGGGGGAGATTAATAAACGTCCTCATCAGTGCCTTAAGGTGGTGAAACTTTCTGGGTTCGTTGGGGCTGCTATCGATATATACCTACTTGATTGAGAATGCAATTGTGCTTGAAAAGATTATCTTTGATACTGTAAAGGTTATTGAATGCCGAGTTTTTACATTTTGGGGCAAAAAGAAAGTAAGAAACCGTGCATGGCACCTTGGAACGGAGCTACTACGTCCGGGAGCTGAGTTAATTATCATATAATATAGTTTATTTGTAATTCTTACTATTTATTTATTTCTTTTTCAACAGTCCTGAATTCCTGATACACCTTTTGTAACATAATTCGATATTAAGACCATGTTTGAGGGGAGAACTGATGTCTCTACTGTTTGGTTGTAGGACAAGGATGAACACTTGGGTATGTGAGTTTTGATCTAGATTCTTGAATGAGTTGGTGACAAAATGAAAAGAACATGAGATTTTCATGATCTTGATTTCTTTTTTTCCCCACATGTATTTTAAAAACCTCGACACTTTCTAGATATGGAAACTTTCATACATGGTTGTGATTGAGAAGACCAGCAAAGGTGGTGGGATTCCTTATTCATGTATAACCGGAATCATCACTGTGCAGCTAATATCTTCCGTCATTGCATTGATTCTCATTGATTGTGTTGTGGGAAAGGTGATTAGAGGATTGAATCAATCATTTGGTTGCGATAAATTTGATAGATAGTAAGAGCATCTCCAGTAATACTCTATTTTCTGCTAGATTTTAGTCAAGGAGACTACTCAAGCAATACTCTCAAATAGAGCTCGCTTTGAATATTTCATTTGTATTTCAGAAATAGACTAGCTAAAACATCATATATGAAAAGATAGTATTTTATGTTTAGAAAAGATAATGGAGAGCCAATCTCACTTGTTGGAGATGCTCTAAGCTGTTTCAAACAATATCACAGAGCACCATTGTTGTGGACATCAATCAAATCCATAAAAGACTAACGAAAAGGAAGGTAAACTCAAAACATCATTTCAACTTGAAACAGTAGTATGAATTAAGATTGTTAAAAATTTGGTTTTGCATATACATAAAGCGGTCTAATTTCCGACCAAAAAACAGGGTGTACTTAATGCTGACAGTGTCATTTTCATCAAACTAACAAAATAATCACTGTAAATGTAGCCATTGTATATCTGATTGCCAATTTCATCAAACTAACAGACATACTTTCTTTGTTTACCAGAACTGAACCTAGATGAAGTTCATCCTGGAAAGAAAATAACCATTAAAATGAAGATTGGCTTCTTCCTCATAACTGCAGAAAACTTCATCTGCTGTTGCTACATCATATCCCAGCTCAAATTAGCATCTGTAATAGTAGAGTCAGTTACTTTCATTAGTGAGCTGTAATTAGCCTTTGACAGCATGTATATATAATGTAACTCATAGTTGGATTAATGAATATTTCACAATCTCAAAACCGAAATTATTATATGATTAGGGATCAACTTACAGATTCGCTTCTATCCCTGAGACTGCATACACAAAGGACACGTGCAAACATCATTAACTCCAATTTCATCACTTCACAGCCTGCATAAATCACACTGGATCATGCTTTACCATCATCATCCCTTTGCTCCGCAAAGGCAGTTTACTCCACCTTCCATGAAGTTGTTGATTGTGTCTAGGTTGTTCCAGTTCACCCACATTTTTTCTTTCAACTCTCGCTCTTCAAAATCATGGAGAACATGATATGTCCTAGACATTTTCCTTCAAAGCATCTAGGGTTTCTGTGCAGTAACCTCGCACCCCACCATTCTCTCTAAGTCACTCCCATCATCCTTCTTCACTACGAATGAAATAGTTAAACCTTCAATTGACATTTTGGTTCAACGAAGATTCTTTCATCAAAGTTTTTCTGTTGAGAATATTTTTAGTATGTGTGTCATTTTTCATCAAGATTTGGTCGTAGACGCTCAATATATCATTATCTATTATGTTCATTTTTCACCCCACAGACACACATTGCACATTAAGTATAACAACTAAAAGATTCTTCAAACAACCAAGACTCGTATGAGAAGCTCGCCTGTATTGTTGAACAATATGTTCAATTTCTTTGAGCTCAATGGAAACAATCCCAGGGATCTAATAGATTCATTGTATGAATGTTCTGATACCCCATAACTACTTCCACGGAAGAAGTTATATCCTCATTTCCCGAACTTCTTATACGAGTCTTGGTTGTTTGAAGAATCTTTTAGTTGTTATGCTTAATGTGCGATGTGTGTCTGTGGGGAGAAAAAGGAATATAATAGATAATGATATATTGAGCGTCTATGATCAAATCTTGATGAAAAATGACACACATACTAAGAATATTCTCAACAAAAAAACTTTGATGAAGGAATCTTCGTTGAAGCAAAATTTCAATTGAAGGTTTAACTATTTTATTCGTTCCTAGTGAAGAAGGATGATGGAAGTGACTTTAGAGGGAATGGTGTGGTGCGAGGTTAATGCACAGAAACACTAGATGCTTTGAAGGAAAATGTCTAGGACATATTAAAAGCAAAACCATAAAAAGCCCTAAAAAATCTCGAACCCAGGACACTGGATTTAAGTCCAGGTGTTACCACTACACTACAGAGCGGTAAAAAAGTGTAAAAAATTAGGGCCCGTCTGGTAAAGTTTTACAGAACAATTTTCTAAAAACTGTATTGTAAAATGAAAATGACAAATTAAATTTTGCATTCTCAAAATATGAGAAGGCGTCTGGTAGCGTAATTAAAAAGCAATTATATAAAATAAAAATAATGAAAACACATTTGATATTAACCAATTATTACAACCAAATAATTATATTCACAAAAGATATTAATTATAAATTATTATTAATCAATTTCATAAAATATATAATTAAAAAGAAGAGAAGTTTTATAAAACCCAACCCACCTCGGCCGGCGCGACTACCTTGGAGGTGGAAGAGTTGTTGGTGGCCGTATTATTAATGGAGACAACACTGCAAGCACCTATGATCTAGTTGAACATATGTATTTTCTCTATGTAAAAGTTGTTAAGGTTCGTGAGCTTCCTGCCATGGATGTTACGGAGAGTCTTGATCCATTTATTGAAGCGGGAATTGGAAACTATAGAGGGATTACAAAGTATATATTTTGAGAGATGGGAAGAGAGAGAGAGAAAAAAAGAAAAAAAGAAATAGAGAAATAGAGGAGAGATGAAGAGAGATGGGTGAGGTGGGCAGCGGCGGGGGGTAGGGTTGCCGCCGGAGGTGGGTCTGGCTAGGTGGGGAGGAGGTGCAGATCACATGTTTTTTTTTTTTATTTGTATCTGTGTTATCTATGTTTTCTAAATTCACTGAAAACATCATTTAGTCGTTTTCTGAATTTACAGTGTAAACTAGAAATTCTATTTTGTGTTTTTCAAAAACTGTTTTCTCAATACGGCAACCAAACACATTTTTGTCATTTTTTGAATTTGTAAAATGAAAAACCGTTTTGTAAAACGTTACCAAACGCACCCTTAAATTCCTAGTGTTTTCTTTTAGTAAACAAAAAACAAAAACTATAGAAATCTAACTTTTTTTTTTTGCCAGTAATCCAATGTCTAACACTTACCAAAAAAAAAATCCAATGTCTAAGTGTCTAACCCAGAAAAAAGAAACCACTACACTAGATTTTAAAACAAAAAACAAAAACTATAAAAATCTAACCGATTATTATTTTTTTATTTGTTTAAAAAATGAAAAACCCTATTAAATTACACCAATACGGCAATACCATACAAAATAAAATAATGAAAAAACTCAAATTTAAAAATACAAAAAAAAAAATTCTTCTTCTCCAACCCTCCCCCAGCCAGCCCCTCCACCCAACCCACCTAGCCCCTCTAGCCCCTCACCCGACCCACCCATCCCTCCCTCCCTCCCTCCCTCCCTCCCCCTCCGGCCTCCCTCCTTCACCCGAACACCTCCCCCAGCCCCTGCACCCCAGCCCCGGCCAGCCAGCTCCATCGCACCCCCCACCCACAGCCCAGCCCCGTTGCACCCCCACCATGCAGCAGCCCCCCGCCTCTCACCCCCTCTCCCCACACACTCACCCCTGCGCCACCCACCCTTCCCTCTTTCCCTTTCTCCTTCAAACCCAGAAAAGATTCCTCATTTTTCCATTTTCGTTATTTCTGAATTTCCATCTCTGCTCAATTGGGATTTTCATTTGAATAAAGAGCAAAAGAACCACATGGATTTGAATTAAAAGACTATATTTCGAAGAGAGAGATAAAGAGAGAACCTGGGTAATAGGAGAAAGTGAGTGAAAGAGAGAGACGCCATGGATGAGATCGATCTGGTGGTGTGTGCGACTGGAAGAGAGAGATGAACTCGATCTGGTGTGTGAGGTTGGTGTGTGCAGCTGGAAAAGAGAGATGAGGTTGGGGAGAGAGAGAGAAAAGCTAAAGCTTGATGAGTTAAAGCCTCAGACTAAGGAGTGAAAAAGATCTGAGAGAGAGAGATGGTCGATCTGCCAATTAAAGCCTTAGAGAGAGAGAGAGAGAGATGGTCATTCTGCCAATTACTTGTTTCTAGGCACAGGCGCACAGCCAATTAGCCAATTAGCCAATCAGCCAATCCAATTCAACTTCTTTTAGTTTTTGTCTTTTTTGTCAATTTCACTTTATACTTTTAAGTTTTTAAAATAACGTTTTTATTTTTATTTTTATTCCAAATTCTTTTAACAATTTTAATTGATTTTAATTGATTTTGGGTTTTTAACTTTTTAAAACGCAAAATAGAAATTATCCAAAAGTCCCTCACAATCAAACGGCCGTAACTTTTAAACCGTAGCTCCGATTCATGAACAGTTTGTGTGTATGCGTTTGTGAGCTCGAGTTATTTCCAATAGCACAAAAATTAAGATTAAAAACCCATTATTGAAAATAGTCAACTTTGGAGTCAAACTAAATTATATAAAATTTAATTAAAACAAACATTTTTAAAAATAATCACTATCCAATTTTTTTGAAATTTGGAGAATTTGTGAAATTAAAATTTTAGGTAAACCGCTATCACCGCTGCTGCACTGGGTTGGTTCTCCTTTAACTCAATTTGATTATCAAAGACCATTTTCAAGTCCTTTTGAGTAAGCTTGCTACTTCTCGTTGCCACAATGGTGATTTATTCGTGTAATTTCATTATATAATTATTAATTAGTGAAACATTTTTTTAACAGTATTTGCCCCCAGCGCGCATTATATTAATCACATATCACATGAAACCTACTATATAATTTTGTTTCTTTAATATTTTTTATCATTATAGTAGATAATATGTTAAATAAGCATATGGTCAAATTTCATTCAAAATTTCCGTATTTTGATAATAATTTCCGTCGTTTTTGTCTAATTTTGTCGAAATCGAAATTTTAATCGAAATTTCCTCGAAAATTTCCGTCGAAATTTCCATCGAAAATTTCCTCGAAACCGAAATTTTACTCCTTGATTATATACAATCAAAATATTTTTAATACTAATATTTATTAAACACATAAAAATAGCTTATTCAAAACACTTTTTATAATATAATTTATCAAACACTTAACTGTTTTATTTCACAGCTAATTATAATTACAGCACATTTAACATTGATTATTTTCACAATATAACGATACCTAAACATATCGACGTAAATCTGTCAAACAATTTGGGTGATAAGGAAGATAATCATTTGGATCGCATTAGTCAGCTGCCCGACGAACTTCTCATTGCCATTCTTTCCCTGTTGAGTATCGGAGAAGCAGCAACTACTTGTGTCCTCTCTAAGAGGTGGAGATATTTGTGGACACATGTTTCATCTATCAACTTTGACGATTTAGATGCATTTCCAAGAAGAAGACGACGATCTGAAACAACAAAAACTAGGTTCGATTGTGTGAATAAAGTCTTGCAATTGCATCAGGGTTCAACTTTAGATATATTCAGAATTCGTTCTTCCTTGCTGGATTGCAAATATGCTTCTGAAATTGACAATTGGATCAAATTCACAATGCAGAAAAAGAGAGTTCAATAACGTCCTCATCAGTGCCTTAAGGTGGTGAAACTTTATGGGTTCGTTGGGTCTGCTATCGATACCGAACTTGCCATGTACTTGATCGAGAATGCCATTGTGCTTGAAAAGATTATCTTTGATCTTGTAAAGGTTATTGAATGCCCCACCGTAATTTCCGAGTTTTTACAAATTGGGGGCAATAAGAAACCGTGCATTGCAGCTTGGAACTGCGTTAATTATCATATAATATTATTTATTTGTAACATCATTCAATATTGAGACCATGTTTGAGGGGAGAACTGATGTAGGACAAAGATGAACACTTGGGTATGTGAGTTTTTCCAAGATCTAGATTGAAAAATGCTGACATAGATGAAAATAAAAAACTCTTATTAACATGATAATAAAACCTTCACCAACAATACATAGCAAGTGTAATCACTTTTATGTAATGTAACGTGTAATATTCCATTTTGTTTTAGTTCATTGAAATGGGTATTGGTTCCCAATATCACTTGTTTAAGGAAGTCCATAATATTTGGCTGAGTAACGTACTAGTACATACCAAAGTTATCCTACTTAATATTATATATACAATGTGTACTGAGTCTACTGACCATCAAACGCAGTACTAAAATTTCACTAGTCAGTCTGTAGAGTCCGAGTTTAGCATCATCCTCTATAACTCGGTTTATTAACCTTCTCCCATTATATATGTTAATAACTGCAAGCAAAACAACAAACCCCATCATATAAATGATATAGCATAACAAAAAAGAATATATATTAAAACATAAATCCCAAAACTACAAGTATACAGTAATGCTTTAAACGCCACATAAACATCTCACTTTTCTGAGAGTTCATGGACCAACATTGAAATAGACTATTCCACATATTCTGGTACAATTTGGATACACATTGGTGATGCAACATTCAGACAACGACAGAGTTGCTGACAATTAAAGATTGGTGCATCCTTCACAATCCTAGCATGCCATCACTTAATGTAGAGATTACAATATGCAATGTGTCTTTCTCATAGCACGATGTAAATCATATTTAGTGCTTTCAGCATGCCAATATTCTAAAAATGACCCCTTTTGTGCTTTAAATGATAGCACTACAATCTTATTAAGTGTATCACCTACCTGAGTGGTAAACTATTAAGGATTACATGGTCAATAATCAAGACAAATGATCAAAAGGATACACATAAATTACCTCTTAAAGTGCCATCTCTGCCTGTAGTGCAGCAAGCTCATCTTCCTCCGGGTTATTTCTCTGAGGAGCTGGTCGGGTTGGTTGCCTGCCTACTGGGGCATTTACATATACTGAAGCAGCGGGAGCAGTTGTGGCTGGCTGGAGAAGCTCCTCCTCCAGATCAGTTCCTTCCAATTCTTCAAGCTCTGCTTCCAGTTCATCCTGCAAAAGTAAAATTGAACGATTTGAACTATTGAATTGAAGAAACGCACTGAATGAAATGTAAGAACTTAGAACTTGAAAAGACAATACTTCATCAAAATCAGCTGCTGCACCAACAGGTGCCGATAATGCCTCCTGAATCTGTTTCATGCTTTCAGTTTGGTCATTGATCTCATCCATTGTTTTCTCCAAATCATCGATGTTCCTGTATAAAAAGGCCAAATTGAGATGCACTAGGCAGAACGAAGTGATATGGAAATGAAATGCTTCATTTGAAAGGATGTCTAAAGATATGCTACAAATGAAACAGTCTTGCCAGAAAGTGACTGGAGAGTAATTTAAGACTGATTTTGCAGAGGATGCTATAGTTGATTTGAATTCAAAATTTGGACCAAGGATACTATAACTTCTATAGAATGCAGTTCAAAAGCAACTTACGTTGCCTTATTCATGGACTTCATTGCAGTGTTTCCACTTCTCAATGCATCAACGGTTTCTGTTGTAGCATTTGCACTTTCCAGCATTATCATCTAAAAACCCCAATACAAAATAGGTCTTTCAGGCTAAACTCTCAGCACATGGAACTTCATTAGAATTTAAAGCGGTACAACAGTACCTGATCATGAATGCGCAATTGGAAATTTCCAAGTTGTTCAATTTGCTGTTCGTAAAGCCTCTTCCTCTTTAAACACTTTATTGCCGCTGTATTACAGAAATAAGGTGTGCTAATTTACTTAAATTTGAAACAAAATAGATAGGTTTGTACAATCTGGCTATAAAACAGTATCACAGGTACACTCATTTGCTTTTCTAACCTACAGAATTACTTGAGGGAATCTATCAAGATCATGAGCCCCTACCAGTAAACAGACTTGACCAGCCAATAAATAGCTCCATTTGTTTTTCCATAGTGTTTTACATATCAATCCACTAAAAATTGCAAAACAAGCATTATGGAAAGATAATAATCCATAAACTAATATCCCAAATGTGCAATATGCTTTTCCAAGTGGGGTAGAACAGAAAAGGAACCAACAAAATTGACAAGAAGACTCTTTTCAGATCCTATACAAAACATATTCATATGATATGATATCATTTCCACAAAACAGCCAAAATGCCCCATAAGCAAAGTATAAACGAAACAAAGGGCATGTAGGGGTCTTACCATTTCGGTTTCGTGCTTGAGTAAAATGTCTAGCCTTCTCAACCTCTGCAGCTGCCTTCTTCACAAGAAATTTCTCCTTTTTCTCTAGCATCTCAAGTGTCTGCACAATTTTGAAACAAAAACTTAGCAGATAAACAGGGCTTTATGAAAAACACAAAAACAAAATTATAGCATACGATTATATTAGTCATAAATCAGTCAATTAGGACCGTATCTGATTAAAGAAGGCAGTTCCTTGATTAATTAATTCCTAGGAGAATTTGGCAAAAAAAAAAAAAAAAAAATCCTAGGAGAATAAATTATGTTCCTTTGAAGATTTCTGAAACTATTTTCCACCAAAACAAACCACAAAACAAAAATGATACCTCATTTAATTTGTGTATCGATGACAGGGGATTGGCTTCCTGCTTATTAGCTTTCCCAAACACTCGGTTGAACATTTTTGCTTTGATTTGTTTTCAGAAGGAGAAAAGCAATATACTTTATTTAAAACCCTGCAACGAAATCAAACATATTGATCAGAGACTTTGACCCAAAGGTGGAAATACATGACTGAATCAAGATACAGTCAAACTAAGAAGCTTTGTAATAAAAACAAAATTAAAGAAAATACACTGACAAAATTGAAACCGTGTTTTCGAGATTGGATAGAAGATCAGGGACGAAGGTTGGACTGCTAAAGGGTAAAGTAAACGTTGGTAGTTGGTAACTTGGTACCATAAATAGTTAAATACTTAACGAGAAAGAGAGGGAGATATATCTAACCGGCTGTGAGTAAATGTACTGTGACAGACAAATAGTAATTGAGAGTACAATGGTTGGATTTGTTTGTTCTATGAAGAAGGGGACCGGCGGTTAGTTAGGAAATGGTGTTTATGAACCAGCCGCCAAGCCCAAGCGGCCCAACAGGCCCAATACAAGCCTAATATATTTAAAAACGTGACTGGGCCGACTGGCATCAATAAATAAAACCGCGAGCCTAGTTGGCTTTACCGGTATACCCCTCTCTAGTCTCTATCTCTATCTGTACGAGATTTAAAACCACAAGCCAGCAACTGATTACGTCTCTCTCCTCTGCGACGCAGGCCAAGATCTGAATTGTTGTTTCTACTTAAAGGTGCTTCTTCTTCTTCATTTCCTGCTTGTATTTATTTAAACATCGACTTCAAATTTTGCAATTCGGTTAGGTCCATCGCAAATTGTTTGTTCCAATCTGATCACACATTTCCGAATCTTTTTGTTTCCTTTCAAATTTTGCAGATTCGCTATGGATTTCATGAAGGTCTTCGATCAGACGGTCCGAGAAATGTCAGCTCCAAACCCTTGCAATTTCGATTTACTCAAATTTACGCAAATTATTCATTTTTATTAGATACTAATTGAAATTGAGCTTACATTTTTTTCCTTATTTAATAATGTGCAGAAAGAGGGAGGTGAATCTAAAGGTATTGAAGGTCCCAGAGATGGAACAGAAGGTAACACCTCTATTTTCCTGCATAGAAAAACCTTGATACGTATAATCATTTATTTCTACCATTTTTTTGTATCGGAATTTTCATATTGGGACAAAATTATAGATCTGAGCTAGAATTGTTGCATTTCATGGTGGATACAAACAACAAACATTGTGCCTTACTTTGTTTTCCTCATTAATATTGTAACATTGCACATTTTGCAAAATTAAATTCTATCTTTTTAGATACATTTGGTCTGAAATTCTAGCCATATTTTTGGTCTCTTAGCTTTGAGAGGTCACTGGAAAAAGTTTTCTCCAATTATGAAATCCCTGCATTGATTTGATTTCTAGTTATCGTCTATACTTTGCATATACTAGATAAACCGGCTGGTATGATTTGTTTTTTCTCTTTTACTAGGGTTAAACTGTTGATGATATAATGACTGACACCTGTGTCCAATTTGCGATCTTTTTTAGCTTACCCAAATGTCATTATTGATATACTGTAGGTATTGGATGCAACAGATAATGAACCTTGGGGTCCTCATGGCACTGCATTGGCAGAGATCGCACAGGCCACTAAAAAATTGTAACTTTTAACTCTGTTTATCTCCCTTTTTTTTTGTATTCTTGCTGAAATCTTATATTTAGTACTAATTTCCTGAATTTAGAAGGAACTTGGCTCTCCTTACCTACACGGACCTGATGAATTTTGTTTTCTTTCAGTTCCGAATGTCAGATGGTTATGAGTGTTTTGTGGACAAGATTGAGTGAGACGGGCAAGGACTGGCGTCATGTCTATAAGGTATGAATTTAATTGTAACCGTTCAAAAATGGTGCTTACAGAGGTTTATATATATATATATATATACTCTATATCTATATCCTGACTTTTTTGGGTCATGTGTCTTTTTATGCCTTCAATATTTGAAATCATTTCTGCATCAGGCATTGGCTGTTATAGAATATTTGGTATCACATGGATCCGAACGTGCTGTTGATGACATTATAGAACACACTTTCCAGATCTCAGTAAGGACTTTTTCTATATATTCTGCAAAAATTTGGTGGATATGAAGTTAAGAATATGGTTGAGTGTGCTCTAACATTCTATTTCTTCTGTTTTTTTTTGGGTAATGCTGAAGTCGCTCACAAGTTTTGAATTTGTTGAGCCAAATGGGAAGGATATGGGAATAAATGTGAGGAAGAAGGCAGAAAACATTGTGGCTCTTTTGAATAATAAAGATAAAATACAAGAAGTTAGAAATAAAGCTGCTGCAAACCGCGACAAGTAAGCTTATTTTCAGGGACTAAATTTTAAAGTTTACTTAATTGTCTTTTAAATCTTTTGATTAGTTTTCATCTTATAAACTATTAGCACGTTGCCAACTTTAGGTACTTTGGACTTTCATCTACTGGGATAACATATAAATCTGGTTCAGCGACTTCAGCGTCGTATAGTAGTGGCAGCTATCAGAGTCGTGACCGCTATGGAGGTCTAAGTGGTACAGGAGCTGGCGATAGGTTCAGGGATCCACATGATGAAGACAAGATTGGGAAGGACAGCTCTAGTAGGTCACGCCGTGGGGTTATGGGTGAGAATCGAGAGAGCTCCTCAAAGAAGGGCTCAACAAACTATGGAAACAGGTATTTATTCATCACTGTTCAAGATAAGTTTTAAATTCTTTAACTATTGTGCCTCCATACTGTGACTTTATCATATATATATATAGCATGAGTACTTCTATCCAGATGTGCGGACATTGTTATGCGGACGTTCTTCAACTGTTGACTTTAGATGACTCAAACTTTCTCTACAATAAAACTAGTTGAAACACAAAAGTAGAAGTACTATAAAACTAAAGAATGTGGAAGATTTAGATTATCTATGCACTATCAGCTATTGATTGGTAAAGAAGTTAAAAGTTACGAAAGTAGTGAAAATTGGTTGAACATTGTCTTTTCCCTATGTGGTGCGCCATCATTATGGCAGGACACTCAATTAGTTTATTACCAACTTGTTGGAAGCAAAAATGGCTGCAAACACCAATTCCTCATTTTAACCAAAATCCAGACATCTGGATTGTAGAATTTCGCTATATAGTATATTCTGTGACTTTAACTAAACACTGGAGAAGGTTAGTTGGAAGCTTTTGAGACTCCAAACTATGGGCAATTTTTGGAATAATGATGGTTCTCATTACTAATGTTCAATTTCGACTACAGCTCTCTCTCTCTCTCTCTCTCTCTCTCTCTGTCTCTCTCTGTCTCTCTCTATGTCTCTCTCACACACACCTTGCACTGATTTACTAATGGGCACATATATGTTGTCCTTATAACTATGTTGCTTTGTGATTTGATTTAATTTCAGGATGCTTTTCTTGCAGGAAGGATCGGGATAATAAATCATCCAGTGTGTCAAAGTTATCAAATAATTCAAATGACTCTGTTCCCACTCAGAGCTCAAGTGTTCCCTCAGATGATTATGAGGATGATTTTGATCCACGAGGGACTTCTACTAGTAAGTATATAAGGAATATGTGGTGCAGTTAATTTAGTGTAAGTTAAGAGGAAGTCTTGTGGGCGGACATTGGAAAATGTTGTTTCATGTATGGTATCTATTATGTGTCTCATAGCTACAATCTGGCTGTTTAACCCTTGATTATCAGGTAATGGTGTGAAGGCATTGGGATGCTTTTCAAGATTGTATGATTTGTTAAACTTATTCATGTTTTGAAAATTTGCATGTGCTATAGAAATGCAATGCATATTCTGTTGAGTTCTACCCTTTTAGAAACATTTGCATTTTATATGAGCGTATGAGCGTCAACAGTTACGAAAATCAAATTATTGTTTGGTGTAACTATTCCCGCTTCTACTTGTATCATATGAAATATTTAACAGAATTGTTTTCAGTGGTATTGATTATTGAATTTGCACTCTTTGTTTTGTTCTTTTAATAATATGTATGATTGGATATAATATAACATTATATTGTGCTTTTTTTTCGCAGGAAGTTCGAACCAAGTGGATCTGTTCGGAGAAAGTTTGATTGGTGACCTCATGGATGCTCCGTCTGTTCCTGAAGAAAAGCCTGGCATGAAGAGCAGTTCATCAGAGGTTGATCTGTTTGCCAATGCCGATTTTGTATCAGCACCACCCCAGGCAGAAACTGTAGCGTTTGCTGATGCAACTTTTGTATCAGCACCACCCCAGGCAGCAACTGGAGCAAGTTCTCAAACTCAGGTCAGAAGCATTTACATCTTGCTTGTCAAAACATAGCTCATGCACACCAATTGACAATTGAGGTAGCCATTATAGAGTGTGCTTAGTCATTCATATGTTTTAATTTTGATATTAGTTTTGTACTCCATTGGTCTGGAATTATAGGGATTAAATATTTGATGTAGTTGGAGATATTAATTATGAATAACATGTATATAATGTATTTCTCATGCTTTTATTGTGCTTATCCTAGCAGCATGCTAACAAATTGGGCATAGTGCCCCACTTTTTGTAACTTTAGGAGAGCATTTAATGTCAAACATTAACAAAAGAGGGGTATGGGTAAAGCATAATCAGCCCCTGATTTTAGGGGGCACAGTTTAATTTATACCAACTTAGAAGAAGTTTTGCTTAAGCGTGTAGAAAATATTTTAGTTGTGATATGAGGGGTTTCGATATGTATATATTTTTATTCCTCAAGCAGGACCTAAAGTTATGTGCTAACAAACTAATATTTTGACCAAATGTACAGAATGGCGTTGATCTATTTGCTTCTCAACCAACCATTTCTCCACCAACTTCTTCAACAGCTGATCTTTTTGCCCCCGCTGATCCAACCATGAAGCCAGAAACCAAGTCTACAAATGCTGCACCAACAAGCTCCAACATTGTTGATCCCTTTGCCACTGTTCCACTTAACAATTTTGATGGATCTGATCTCTTGGGGGCATTCACCTCTCATTCTGATTCAACATCTTCAGAACCTTCTCAAAGTTCTGTCAATGATCCCAGTCACAATAATTTGGGTAAAAAATCTTCAGCAGACTCAAAGACTCCACCCAAGAAGGATAGTTTCCAGGTGAAATCTGGCATTTGGGCTGATTCGCTTAGCCGTGGACTGATTGATCTTAATATATCTGCTCGTAAGTATATCCATTTCAACTAGCATATTACTTTCCATAGCGTAATTTATTTTTTCGTTTGTACGTTCATACTTGAAATTAAATTTTTGCTTTATGGCAAGGTATGAGTTGAGATTTAGAAAAAATTGCCCAGGTGGTGTTAAGATTTGAGGGTTTCTGTAATCCTGATATGAACTGATATGGCGGATAATTGATTTTGAGTCTAATCATTTTTAGTCATTCAGGGAATTGATTATATAATTGCTTCTTCACTTAAATATTCTTGCAGCCAAGAAGGTGAATCTGGCGGAGGTGGGAATTGTGGGTGGATTGAGTGATGGATCAGAAGAGAGGGTGGTTCAAGGAGGACCCCCAACTTCATATTACATGGGTAGAGCGATGGGTTCAGGGACTGGTCTTGGAAGATCTGGGTTCCCATCTTCACAGGGAATGGGAGGTGATGACATCTTCTCAAGTCTCAGCGGAGGTCCACAGTATCAATATGGTGGTTTCCAAAAGTAATTTTTCATTTCCACCATTTGTCGTGTCTACGCATTCTTTTTTGCCTGGTCGGCCAAAATATTGAAATGGATGTTGTGATTTGAGTAATGTATTGATCATGAGTGAAGATGATTGCGACACTTATTAATATAAATTGCAGTGGATTGCAAACAGCTTCTTGATAAAGTCCTCCAAGGGCGGCAATGTTCTTTGTGATTGTGCAAAAAAAAAAAATAATAATAATTTCAAGGGGAAGTGGTTGTGCAAAGAATAAGTTTAACAAATAGAAAAACTAATTCCCATTGCTACGAGAAATGCTACCGAACAGCCCTTTTTCTTTTACTTCGTGATTTTATCATATTTGGGAATCTTTTATAACCTTTGTTGGGTCATATCCCAACAAATTTGAGAGAAATATAATTACATTAAACCAGAGCCCTAGTTTCACACCCCAAAAAAAAGAATCAGAGCCGTAGCATACAATGGCGTTCTCCTTGTACCACCAGAGTTTTTTTGTTTTACAATTTATACATGTATCTGCGTTACTAGCAACAGAATGTCGGGAAGATGACTGATTCTGTCTATCTGGACAGCTCGAGCTATACCATCAACCTTCCCTAGTGCCCCAATGCCCCAGTGACCCAAAACAGAACCCAAACAAGAAAAAAGAAGAAGATGGCAGATTCAAACTCTCAAATGTTTTTTTATTTATTTAAAGAGAGGGTTGATCAGGACAACATATGTTTTTCAGTACATATCAAGCATCCTTCCCCTTAACATGGCTTCTGCTTTCCTCACCTGCTTCACTGGTCCTATGATGAACACCTACATCAAAACCAAACAAAATTACAAGGTATTTGAGCATGTACTACTGAAACTGTTCCAATATGTTTTTTTCTTCAAGGTCCATAATCCATATATTGGCTGAACGCCAGCCTGAATTTGTTACCAAATTCGGCCAATTTTATGCATCTACTTGCTGACTTACAAAACCATCTATTAAGCACATATAAGCAAAGGTCTAATTAACAACAAAAGGATTCGAACTCACTATTCAGAAGCAAGTGGAAAAAGACAACCCAGAAGGGTCAAAATACTTAAAATTTTTTATTGATGTTGAAGCCTAGCCACTTTGATGAATTTTATGCATCTACTGTGAAACTTTATACAAATCTAATGGACTGACCTTGTCTGGTGGGCCCTTATCACCTCCAATGAGTATTTCCGCGCTGCAAAATTATAGAATCAAAGAAATAATTAGTTGGGCTGCTTTTCATAGACAAATACACACATGCAGACGTAGAGAGAGAGAGAGAGAGAGAGAGAGAGAGAGAGAGAGAGAGAGAGAGAGAGAGAGTAATACTTGCAAGACTCTTTAATTGATAAAATGGAAGCTCCTCTCCTCCCAATAACACGTCCCATCTTTCCTGGGGGAACATCAAGGACTGAAAGGATTTCTTCCTCATGAGCATTGCCATCCACTATTAGGTTATCTGCAACGAGAAATAGCATCTGAATTAGTATTCAATTGAATGTGCACTGTACAGTGCTTTTATGCGCATTCCAACAGAGACCGGTTGCTGTAAGTATATTAAGGAAGCACTCATCCATCCTTAATGGTTTAATGTCATATATAAACAGAACGTGTAATAAGATTAGTAGGCTAAAAATTTAGTTTGGATGATTCTATTCAGTCAAATATTAGCATTACAAAGATTCATGCTTGACATGCACATAATGCTTAGTAGCAGTATAATTGAACTTAAGAGTCACGAGAATTCAAGACCTGGAACAGTGGGGAGAGATGGCCAGTCAGAAAAATTATTATTGTTAATGCAAAAACATCGACAATAGAGAGCACCACGAACTGCAAGATACCATAATGACTTTTGATTCAGTTTCTCCATCATCTTGTGATAGATATACAGAAGAAAGCGGACATCATCTGCAGCTGCACGGACCATCTGTTCAGATAGAGGTCTGTACATCCAAAAGTTGGGGTCCTGTATGTGCATATAAAATAAAGGTCACTTGATCGAAGACTGTAGTCAAAACAACGCAATAAGACTATTGCATTAAACCTATATCTAACAACAAATAAATCTAAAACCATTAGACAGGTGTATAGCAGATATGAATCAAAAAAATCTACAAATTGAAATCATATGGCTAATGCTCTGCTGATAATCCTCAAGTGTAAAACCACTATAGAATGATTTAAACCTATTTTTCATTACGTTGTCTCATACTCATTTCCCAGTATACTACCAGTCTACCACACTGGGTTAAATCTTCAATACAGTTTATAAAGAAATCTAGTATAGTATCAGCTACCAATAAGAAGACATGTACCAAATTGTTTTATGTAGAAAATCAAGACAGAGAAAAAGAAAAAGAAAAAATACAGAACAATTATTAAGATGTTGAAACTAACCTGCCGAAGGAGGAAACGAACTTCTTCCTTCTCAAGATAAGATATCCCTGCATTCAAACTCTCAAGGTGAAAACTGAAGTCATAGTGAGCGGATAAGAATTTATTAATACATGCACCATGCTTCCATGTCTAACAAGTCATCCAGAATTCTTTTGGCATAGACTAACATAAGAATACTTGAAAAGTCATCCATAAAATGCTTCAAACTTGATCTTTTAAATAAATTCTCACGAAGGTTGATTTGAAACTATTAGAAGAGCATCAGTTAATTTCATTAAATCAATTTAATCCAAACACATTAAGAAATATGACCAGAAATAGAAAAATTCAAATGGATACCACGAAATATATAGTACCACAATAGCATGGATCAGCGAGGAGACCAACAAATGATATATAATCATCTGGTAATCTTTTCCGTCCTTCTTGCTCCTCTATCAGCGAATACGCAATCTGAATGCCAAAAAGGGAATTTCAAATCACTTAGCATGAGAGCATTTTCTCAACTACCATCATGGCTAACAGGTAAATAACGATAGAGGTGGAGCTCCAAGTACAAATCATGTTCACCATAGGACTGGACCAAAGATAAACCACATGTTTATAAAAGTTAAAGATTGATTAGACACAAAAGTAGAAGTCAGAAGTCAATGAAGCACCATTATCAGGTCAACCCTCAGTACAAATAGTTACAAAGTATTACCAAGACCACCTAAGCCACATATCACAAAAGGTTGAGTTGAACAATAAAAGACAAGAAAAGTCTAGAAATGTATTTCTATGCTATCTCTATGTCATTCTAAACCAACCCACTATGGATAGCTCCCCAAACGCAAGATTTTGACTTATTCTCTATGGATCAAACCTTTCCCTCCATCTAAAGAGGGAAAAGATAACAAAATTTTCCTTTTGTTATATTTAACATAATTAAATGTCCAATTTCAGCTTATAAAAGACATCTAAAAAGATATTACAAATCGTCAACAATCCATAACAAGGTTCTGGCCAGTGATAAAGGATGCTCACCTGGGTATCCACAACATTGTTCAACTTGATGCCAAACTGAAAATACAAGGCCTATAAAACAGGACAAAATTCAATAATGGCAAAAGGTTGTCATTCTCCAAGAAGGTACATGATGGGATACTCACCTCGCTATCTCGTTTGCAATCGTGAATAACCTTTGTGATGTGGCTAGACTCAAGTGCAGGCTTACAGGCTCTGATAAGCATCTCCCCTCCCTGAATGGCATCAACCAGATATATAGCATCTGGAAATGCAAGCTGACAGAAAGAAACACTTCAGTATAATATCAAACAAGAAGCAGAACCCGAGATGGGTAGCAGAAAAATCATAATAAAAACGTAATACAAGTGAGAATGCCTTCATTGTTTTACTTAGATGAAAAATACATGCTAATGCATGAAGTTAAGTCAGAAAACAAAACAACAACCAATTTGTGAAGCAATCCATTTTATGAATGAGATTTTACTGCTCTATTTTTGTGGGTAATTCTTTAATTTGTAGAAGCAATTTATGCCCTTGTTTAGATAGACACACATCTAATGAATGAGATTGGTTAGACTTAAACATGGAGCTGAACAAAATATTCATAAGAAGTACAGAGAGAGCATAATTTCTACGCCAAAACCATAATCCATGAGTAGCATACCTGCATGATACAGAGTGTCCCATTTCGACACAGGTCAACTCCCTCACAATCAAACCCAATCACCAATTGCCTTTCAGCTGATGGCTCCAGAAACTCAGCAGGAAGCTGAGATGCATGAGTGACAATATGAATAGGAACCAGTGGCAACTGGGTTTCATAATACTGGGGTTTCTCAACTGCAACATACACAACATCAAAAACCCAGGTTAATTAGAACACAGTAGACCCTCCAAAACTCAATGTATGTAAGGGTTTCTCACCTGCATACATAAACATATCGAAATGAATCTGATTCTGATACTAAAACGTTGGATGTTTCAATTACTGGGATGCACAGAATATAAACGATCCAGGATTCAACATTCAACAGAATCTTTTTTATTTCCCCCACATTTTCCCAGTAACCAAACAGAGCCCAAACGAAGGAAAACATAAAATCAAAGGGTACACACGAAGCTTTTAAAACAAAGAAAATTGGATCGGATGGAAAAAAGACCCACCTGGGTCTGGCGATAGAGGAACGTGTGTCTGATAAGGAGAAGGTAAAGATGCCATGTGATCGGACCATCCACGCCCTCTGAAAGACTGGAACTTCACTTCATAATATTATTGTTACGTCCGTTTCTATTATTTTTCTTCCTTTTTATGCAATAATTTCTCAGGCCGGGTTTGTCTTTTTGTTTTTTGTTTCTTTTTTTGGTCGCTTTGATTTTAGTTAAAGTAATGTTATTTGAATCAAATTAATTGACTAAATAAGAGGAATAAGTGGGGTGTTATTTTGGAAAATGTGAAAATGAGAATCACATGGAGATGATGACTACTTTCTTAAGTGACACCTTACTTGGTCTCTCTTATTTGGTCAGTTAATTTGGTCCAAATAGTATTACTCTTTTAGTTTTATTTGTATCTTTATCTTTATAGATTGCCGACGAGCCATTACGATACCCGACAAACCATTACGATACCCTATAAACCGTTATGATACTTAATAAGCGTAACGATACCTAACAAACGTTACAATATATGACAAACATTACGATATCCGACAAGCATTACGATTCTCGACAAGCATTACTATACCTAATAAACATTACAATACTCGACAAACCATTATGATACCCGACAAGAATTATGATACCTAACCCGTTGTAATGTTGTCCTTCCGACAATTGAATTCAACTAGTTCAAAGAAAAGATATTGAAATACTCCATATCCAATAGTCCTCACCCAAACTATTAGGACTTAATACTAAGAAATTTTGAAAATTAAGCACAATTTGAGCATTTTGAAGATATGTAGTTTTTCTTTTAGAAATACAATGGTTGCTCAAACTACTCTCCAGTAATACTTAATCTCTTCTCAAATGGTATTTAACTCCTAGCAAATAATGTTAATTGGAATTTAAACACTATTTAGAAAGAGTTCTAATATTACTATTAGACCTTGAAAATTTGTGCACGAGCTGTTAACACAACACAATTTTACACAAAAAGTTTAGTATTCAGGTTGAGATTTATTGTGTTGTGTCGAAATTATGTAGACCCATTAAACTAATGGGTCGTTTTTGTGTCAATCTGCGAACCCTAATATCCAATATGTGAATATGAGTAATAGTTGTGTTAACCCATTATTATTTTTCAGTTCGTGCTCATGTTAGATTTTTTCCCGTTAGCTTAATAGATTGTGTATGGGTTAAACCGTTGAACTATTTTTCACACGACACAAACACGAACACAACAAAAAACGAACCTGCAAGTTGCAACCCTAAAATAAGCTTCCAGCATCTTCAAGCCCAATCTATAGACAGGCCATATGAGGCCCAAATAGCAAGAAGTTTTTAATGAAATTTAGAAGATGACTAATTTTCACAATTTATCTAAATTGTAATTTTCTATCACATCAATTTGTGATCCACATCCATGTTAACATAGAAGATTAAGCGCGGGGTCTAGTGTTTACCGAAGCAGATCAAGGATTATTATTATTTCTTTTGATAGAATCAAATCAAGGGGCTTTTGATTGTGAGATGAGATACTCGGTTGTGGGTTGTGAGTTGTGATTGTGACGACTGCAGATTTTACCAAGCCATACTTTCTGTATTGCTTTGTCAAGCTGTTCACCACTTAGCTTCCATCTCCAAAAAAAAAAAAAAAAAAAAAGAGCTTATGGACACGTGGCATTTTGTTTCAGCTACACGTAGGCTTATAAACAAGTGCAATATTGGACCCAAAATGGCCAAGATTAATTTACACGTGCGTCACTTGGCTTCCCCATCATGTTACAAACTTACAAGTTACCCACTTTCAAGTTTCAGCTGAATTTACGCACAGCAACCGTATTAACTATTAACCAAACAAAAAGTTTGAAGGCAAGTTTTAGGCCAAGGTTTCTAACCAAACAAGCAGTCAGTTTCAGGCAGGTCATACGAATTTGGTGGCTTGAGGTGAACTCTATAAATGGGGTCTTCCATTTTATATACATTCACGTAATTTATTTAGATATAACATATTATATAAGGGGTCTATAAAATTTAAAGATTCTTGACATTTGGGGACATGACACGATCGCCTGTTTGCCTACTCAGCCTCTCATCAAGGTCGACTTTGATCAGTTTGCCATTTTCACTTCTAAATATCAGATAAAAAGATCGAAGAGAAGGAAAATAATGAAATAAAATATTTTTGGAGTCTTGGACACATATTTGGCATCCTAGAGAATACCGAAAAGTACTAAACTAGTCATGATGCAATCTACGAAACTAGTCTTCCAGACTTCGACCACACTTTTGAGAAGACACTTCGACCACACTTTTGAGAAGACACAATTGTTCAAAATTCACACCTTTAAATATAAATAATATGAACTTAATAAAGGTTCATTGATTTTAACTACTAAATTTCAATAACTTTTTAGTTTAGGTATCAAAATTAAATAGCATTTTAGATTAGGTACTAGTTGAAAAGTCAAACAAAATAATAAAGTAAAAGGTATTAGAATTTACAAATATTACATCACTTGCCACTATAATAAAAAAATATAAAAATAATATTACATCACAAATATTACATTAATTTATATTATATTGTATTAAAAAAATCAATTCAGTCACAACTTAACTGTGACTGTCTCGGTAAATTGAAAGAAACAACTCACACTACTATGTTATGTATTATTTTGAGTAAAAGTATTGTTTTGATATCTATTTATATTATATTGTAGTATAATTTCTCTAAAAAAAAATTCAATTAAGTCACAACTTAGATGTGATTGTCGTTCAGTCACAACTAAATTTGAAGTTGTGAGTGTCGTACAGTCACAACTAAATGTGAAGTTGAGACTACATTAGCAAATTTTCAAGATAATATAAAAGCCTGAAGAGCAATTTTGTCAAAACCTTATAAATTTTAACTAACACCCATCATATGTGGGCCAAAGGACAAAAATGTCAAATGAAAAAGGCTCAAATCAAAATGGCTAACATATTTGTGACCTAATATAAAAAAATACATTTAAATTTAGTAGTTCAATTGAAATATTATATGGTTTTCATGTTATACCAAAAAATTATTGAGATTTAGTATTTAATCCTAATTTTATAACCTAATAATGGAAAATTATATAGAGGGACCTTGTATTTCTTTCTAACTATTAAAATTAAAAGAATGCTTATATTCTCACTTACTTTATTTTTACACTCACTATTAAATTTGAAAAAAGTATAAAAAATACGTTTTTTATTTCTCATTATTTCTATAAACACCTTTGATATACAAACTCAAACACCCACTAACTAATAAACATTATTCCCACCCCTTTAATATCATCTCACCCACCAATCTTTTTTCATAATTTTTTTCTTTCATAAACCCTTATTCTATTCTATCACCAAAATTTAAAATCGATGATACTATTTGGTTGATGCCCGTACATCTATTAAAATGTATGATTATTCTATACCATAAACTCTTTTTGTTAATTTATTTATAATTTTTGGTCAAGAATTTATTTTATTTTAATGTTTCCTTTGATTTAGAAATTGAATATTAATTTTAGGGATTTAATTTTGAATTTATGAATGAATTATAGAATTGGTATAAGATTCGTTTTCTTCTATTTGGAAAAAGATGGGTGAGTGGAATGAAAATTAAGGTCCTTAAGGAGGGTAGGAAGAGTGTTTAGTAGGTGGATGTTTGAATTTGTAAATCAAGGGTGTTGGAAGAATGTTTTTATATATTTTTTTTTCAAATTTAATGGTACGTGTGAAAATAAGGTGGGTAAAAAAATATGACAAGTGGGTGAAAATAATGAATATAACCACTCTTTTTAAAAATTTTGAATTTGACAGGGTTTTTTTTTTCATACTAGAGTGTAGATAGTGATAAAACTATTTAATAGGTTGTAGCATAATGCAAATCTTTCTCTTTTAAGAAGAAATTTTCTTCCTTTTAAAAAAAAAAAAAAATCTTAAATATATGTACCCCAGGGCTCAATTGGCTCAACCTATTTATCATCCTTAGCCCACCCTTACTTAAAATGTACAAGTAATTCTTAAGTTTTAACTTTTTTTAATTCATATTATAGTATCAAATAGTCTTTGACCGATACCACACTAGTGTCACTTCGATTACCATTCAAGTTATCTTAGTTCATGATATGATTTAATCGGATTTTGTGTCAATGTTTCTTCATTTTTGTTATTAAATTAAGTTCAAATTAACATTACAACATCCAAAATTCAAAGCACTAGATTAATGTGAATGTGTATAACCAAACAAGTAGCTAATTATAAAAGACAGAGGTTTGATGTTAAGTAATTAATAGTTTATTGTCATAAGTCATAACAAATTAACAATGGATAATGATGAAAAAAAATCGATGAAAATGATCCCAACTTATAAATTTCCCTAATCCATCTTGTTGACTGACTTCAGTCCAATTATGTTCGGACAAAGTAGAAAAAAACATATTCATATCAGACCTAAAACAGTGGTCTGAGAAAAAGATAATATATACAAATTAAAACTATTGGCAATGGCAACAAAAGCCAGGTCCTCTTTAATGGTAAGCAAATAACTTCAATAAAAATGAGACACATTATTTTTTTTTTCTTCCAATTTGACAGGTTGAACGCTTTTTATTATAACTAGCGAGCATTGCAAGCAACAAGCGCTTGCCATTATTTTCTCCGCCAATTTTGGAGGGTTCACTCCTTACGATTTTAGGGTATATAATGAAGTTTATGAATACTGTATATTAGATTTTAAATTTGAAATTTTAGATTGAGCCGACAAACTAGTGCCAAGCATTTGGGAGAAGAAGAAAATGACAATACTGAGCACCCGACGACATGACCATACGCACGGTGACCTATTGCCGAGCACTTGGTGACCATACCGAGCCCGGTGACACGGACACCAGATTAAAAATTTGACCTGGCATTTCGATGATATGGAAATTTCTAAATAATGGTAAAAAGGTGGAGGTCGTAGGTCTATGACTATCCAATTCCAAGAGGGCTCAACAACTCCGCACTTTTGCCCTTTCCCTTTCTCAAAGACTATGATCCCTTTGCGGAATCCCTAAAATAAGCCTTTACCCTCTCATCCCTTAATCCCCAATCTCTTTGTCTGCTCTTATTATTCCCATCCTTTCTTTTCCACAATTCACGCTTTTACTTCGTTCCTCCATCAGTTTCAGCTCTCAAGCACCTTTTTCCCCAGCTGGGTGATCGAGAAATCTCTCGTCTGACATCTGGGTCTGCCTAGTTTTGAGCTTTAGAAGCCTGGTCTGCTTCTGGGTACTTTGGAATTGATCTATTATCATCAACAAGGAACCCGCTTTTGGCTATCTGGGAATTAAACAGATCCTTTTTGGATTTTCGTCTTAGAGTGTCAACAAAAGACCCGTTTTTGGTACATGGGTTTGAACAATTTCGAGTTTTTGCAAGTGGGGTTTTTGGGATATGGTTTCTTGGTGAATTTATTGGAAGAATAGGCTTTTGCACTTGGTGTTGGTGTTGGCGTTGAAAGATGAAGAGAGGGAAAGATGAGGAAAAGATTGAGGGACCTATGTTCCCAAGACTCCACGTGAATGATACAGATAAAGGAGGGCCAAGAGCACCACCAAGGAATAAGATGGCCCTCTATGAACAGCTTAGTATTCCCTCTCAGAGGTTCAACCCTGGGGTTTTGCCTCTCAATCCAAATAACACTAGCAGTTTGGTTCCCCCAGCTTTCTCAAGCCAGGTGATTTAAGATTTCATGCTTGTGCTTTGTTATGTTTGGTTTATTGTGGACTAGTTCTGAAAAGTTATCCTTTTAAACTTCTAGCTAGTTTATGGATTTCTCTGGCAGGATTTTTTTTCTTTGGTGGATGTATGTTTTTATAATAGTTAACTATAAATGTTGGTGTTTTCTATATCAAGTGGCTCCGCATGCAACTATGCTTATATGTTGTGTTTTATTACCAATATAGTAAATATTGGCAGCATGTCGAAATGGTAATTTCATAGATAGCATTGCAAGTTTGTGTAGTATATAGGGAAAATGGTTGTCGAGTATCTGATTTTTAGGAGCAATTTATGTTTGCAGGGGAGTGGCCCTGATAGAAATTTGCCTTTTCCGCATCATGTTCTTCCATCTACACCTACTCGTCAGGCTGAGAAGTTTCATGTTCGCCAGTCTGATGGAGCAAATATAAACATGCCCTTGGCACAACCCGAGCAAAGAAAGAAGGCAGGAGATGACGATGATTTTAGTGTTCCTGTATTTGTTCAATCAAGGATGAGTCATAGTCATAGTAACACTCAGAATGGTATTGATAAGGAAAAACTTACTCCCTTCAGCTCGCCTGCTTCTGGCCATGCAATAAAACTCAAAAATGCTTCTAAGAAGGACCCAAAACAAAGGAGCTCGCCTAGTCTCAGTTTAAGACGAGAATTGAGAAGTGAGAGAGAAGAGGATGTGAAAGTAAGTGGCCCGGCTAGGGACAATCCAGTAAAATCTGCCACAAAAGTATCAAGCAGAGAAAAGGTTGATGGGCCCGTAGAAGAAGTGAATGCATCTCCAAATCAAGAGTACGCAGACCATCCTGTCCCTAGTTTCAACAGGTTATGTGAGAGTGATGCTTACTTACAACAAGAGTCTAGATTTGGGTCACAAGTAAACAACACTGGACAATGTGATGGTCTTGTTGAGTTTACAAAGGATGTCGAGAAGGGAACTGTTTCCCGGGCAAGAAGTGTATCTCGATCTGGGGAGGATCCTAGCAATCCCAATGAGCCTGATAATGACAGTGAATACCATGGAGACAGAGCGTGTATTTCACCACAAATGGGAAATGTAGACAAAAGTGATGATGTCTCAGAGACCTCCATGGTGGATTCAGGCTTGGATATCTCTCCAGATGATGTTGTTGGAATAATAGGTCAGAAACATTTCTGGAAGGCAAGAAGAGCAATTCTCAAGTAAGTCCTTTATTTATCTCAAATATCTGCTCAATTCCGTTGTTCCTTTGTGCTTTAAATTTTGAAGTTGATCTTTTCCCCAATATTTAAAATGGTGATATGCAAATATATAGTTTTTTGCCATTGTGAAGCATTTAATGCTAGTCTTCATTTTAAATAACTTGTTTATCAGCTTCTAAAGTGAAATGGTTTTGTTTTATACAACTAAAACTTAAAACTTTACAGTTGCTTTGTCCTCTTAAATGTTTTCTGTGATCCATTAATTTTTGTAACCTTTTGATGAAAAAGAAAATGCAAAAGAAGTTCACCTTGTTTCTGGGTTGGTCCCCTAGCTGTGATTGTAGTTGAAGTTTGTACTTTGTAAGAGATGTTAGGAACTTTGAACGGACTTTATGCTTCTGTAGTATGATGATTTTAGAGTATGAAACCTAATTAATTAATTAATTATTTTTTCTTCTGGAGAAGAGTAGTGAACACTGTAGTGGTAAAGCTAAAGTGGTATGTAGGAAGTTGATACCATTACATTTTTGGGATTACTTTTTCCCCTTCTTTTTCTTGCATAGCTGTTTTAGACTGTTATATATTCCATGCAATATAACCAGTAGGAGAATTATAATATTATTTTAAAAGCGACTTAAAAGGAGAAGATCTCATAGTGTGGAGTCCCGGGATACCTTCTAAAGTGGAATTTTTGTGTTCAAACGCCCTAGATAACGTTTTAACGGTGGATATGAATCATCTTACAGCAGGGAAACATACATCTTAATAGAGTTACTTTGTGCAAGGCAACCTCCGAGACAGCGGATCATTTCATTATTCATTGCCCTTTTGTATCTACCTTTCGGGTGTATTCCTGTCTCGGTTTGGTAATGCTTGGGATTTCCTCTGGGAAAATTTTCCTTTCATGGCAGTTGAGGGCTGGGAGCAAGAAGGGGAACAACTGAAGGATTATCCTTGGGACTACATTGTGTGGATCTTGTACAATATTTGACAATGTGGAATTGGTGGTGGTCATGGTGGTGAGGAGGATTACATCTCATATATAGTATTTTGTTGAAGATTTTTTTGGGTTGGGGATTGTGTTGCCCTTTTATATGCTTTGTTTCCTTATCAAATGTTTGAATTTTTTATATGTGCTATAAACGTAAGAGCTGCAACTATTTATATGTGAATTAGAAAGCTCTATTTTGCACTTGCCATCTGACTTTGTTATAATGATTATGACGTACATGCAAGAATGTATAGTTTTTTTTATGGTTGTAACTAAATAATACAGTTTTGATGCTCTATTTATGTGGGAGAAAGGAGATTTTCACACATCTACTTGATTTATTTTGCAGATATTGGTTATGTTTTGAAATCTGTTTTAGCATTCAGCTTTCCTTTTTATTGCTCTAAAGATAGTGTTCATACTAAATAGTTTGGAATTGAGATATGTGAGATTTGTGAATGAGCCAGAAGAGGCCTGCTAAGCTTTGTATATTAATGAGATATGTGAACGAAGTTTGAAGCTGTAAATGAACCTATTTTTACCTCTTCCATGCATCTTATTTAATCCAAGGTGAGGATTGTTTTGGTCTAAATGATGCTATCAAGTACCTCATTCTGCATTTCTGTCTAGTTTATTTTTCTTGTATTTAGTATTGGTTTTGTGTTTCTCAAAGCTTCATTTGGTATGTATTGTGCAATTCTGTTGTTGATCCAACTCCTGTTACTGTCTTCAGTCAGCAAAGATTGTTTGCAGTGCAAGTATTTGAGTTGCATAGACTCATTAAGGTAAGCTTCATTTGTCTAGTAGCTTCTGCTGCTCCTGGAATGCAGTCCTTTTTTTTTTTTCATATAGAATTGGATATATATATATATATATATATATATATATATATACATACAGGCACACTCACACACACAGATTCATGAGATACAAATCTATGTCTATATATGGGCCAAACAAATATGTATATATGAATACAGAATGGGTGATGCTTTTTGAACCCCAAAATTACTTTCTAAACTCCCATATTTTTTGGTAAAATATTGAACCCAATTTTACCCTTCAGAAATTTAAAAGCAAAGATTAGGAAAAAAAAATAAAAAATCACCTCCCTCTCTTCCCTCCCTTTTCCCCTCCTCCCCTCTGCTGCCATCGCCAGATTTTTTATTTTTAAACTTTGTAAAAAACAATTTAAAGAATGAGGGTAAAACTGTAATGTTATAATTTATTTTTGAGTGGATATGGAAAGCAATTTCTTGGGTTCATGTATAATCATCCATACAAAATATATATCTATTGATTTAGATTGAAAGAGTTAGCTTAATTCTTTTCTTTCGGACAGGTCCAACGACTGATTGCTGGATCTCCACATCTTTTGCTTGAAGATGGTGCTTTCCTAGGTACATCTTCTTTAAGGGGCTCTCCTGCAAAGAAACTTCCATTGGAGTATGTTGTAAAGCCACTACTACACGTAAAGCGCAAACATGAGTCTGAGAAGCCAAACAACAAAATAGAATGTTCTGCAGAAAATGCAGTTGGGAAAACATCTCTTTCTTCTGTGAAAAGTGGTAGCCAGCCTTCAAATTACGGACCATATATAGGAAACCCACAGCCAGCACCTGTGGCTACTGATAATAAAGTGGGTCCTTGGTGTTTCCATCAATCACCTGGGCATCAGTTGTTAATTCCTGTAATGTCTCCTTCTGAAGGACTTGTATACAAGCCATATCATGGACCTGGATTCATGGGACCAGTTTGTGGAGGATGTGGACCTTTCAGCTCAACTCCCATGACAGAGAACTTTGTTAAACCAACCTATGGGGTTTCAGCTTCTCATCATCAAGGAATGGGAGTTATTTCCATCCCCCATCCAGTAAGTCATACTTTTTTCCCTCCATATGGCAAGTCTGTCATGAATCCAGCCATGTCAAGCTCAGTTGAACAAATGAATTGGTTTGCTGGACCTGGTTCACATGGTCAAACTGATCAGTTATCAGGAGGGGGAACAAGCTTCAATTCGCAGCATCAAAGCTCATGTAATAAGCCAATCCAGAAAAATGTAGCTATTCCTCATGCGCTGAAGGTTCAGGCATGTAATGACAGTGAATTACAAGGAAGTACTGCTAATAGTCCGGGTGACAGAGCACTAGTTGGGACGGATCAAAATGCTGAAGGAAGTGATGCTCTTCAACTTTTCCCAATGGCTCCAGTAATTCTAGAGGGAGTTCCCCAACCTCACAATACAGGCAGGCCAACACGAGTGATAAAAGTTGTGCCACACAATCCTAGATCTGCAACTGCATCGGCTGCTCGAATTTTCCAATCTATACAAGAAGAAAGAAAACAGCACGACTCAATCTAGCTCATTTCCTCTCTAAATGGCTGCCAAATGATATTGGTCATCTAAGTTGGTGCGAGTTGGTCATTTCCCCTGTTTGGGTATGATATCCTGTATCAGGTTTTTTTTTTTTTCTTTCTTATTCGTTGGTCTTGTGAAATTATAGTCAGTCATATATATGTAGATATATGACTATAATTATATATGATGTTTCTCTCATAGGTAGCATTGTAATCTGAATGTATGATGTTTCTCTCATAGGTAGCATTGTAATCTGAATGTATCATGTTTCTCTCCTGGGTAGCATTGTTATTTGAGGTGATCATAGTCCTTTCAAGAAATCCATGTAATATGAATTCCCTTGCTCCTTTGTTGTTGTGTGTGTGAAATCATAGCAATGCATAATTCACGTACAATTACATATGGACATTATTTTCAAAAGCAGGGAAAACATCTTTAACAGCAAGAATTTCAGGGACAATGAGTATTTTGACCAGGCCCTCCAAAGTAGAAAACAGGTTCTTTCCCAAGTGACTCGGCGTAATTAACCGTGGAGTAACAATCCATTTCGTCGGCAAAAGTGCCTACCCATTCTGGGTACTTTAGTTGCAACGAATAATCCACAATTCTAACTTGCTTCACGTAACACGCATTCCCTTCCTTGTTCCATGCATAATCCCCACTTCCCATACCTGTTTGAGTGTGAGGACGACTCTTCTTCACCTTGGAGCTGTACACCTCACCACCCCATTCAACCAGTGTTGCACTCTGTTTCATGTACTTGAAGAGACTTCCGGGCCAATACCCTACTGCAACGTTTTGACCCACACGCAACCACCAATTGCCTGTGTCTGGTTCCTACATGTATAACAAAATTGAATCAATCACATTAATCAATATGAAGAAGAATTTGGAATGAAGGACCAGTATATGAGCTATTTCAAAGTTCAAACCTTGTTGAGGCTAACTGTCACTTGATATTGGGGTCCCATTTCGCTAGATATGGGTCCAAGGGGCATACCAAGAGCTATGTCTTTGTTGGTTTGCACAAATCCTGAGCAAGTGAGATCAAAGCAACCTGTTGATTTGTATGAGTCCACCTGACCAAAAAAATGGTTTTAAGGACACATAGAGTAAGGGCCAGTTTTCGGATTATAATCTCTTTTATTAGGTAATGAAGTTCTTACAGTCCAATATACGAAAAGTCGGCTTTGTGTATCACCATATAACTTTGGGTTTACCTGAAGAAAGCCCAAAAGAATGAGGTAGTTAGACAACCACTATATCCCAAAAACTTATCAATAACGAAATGAGCTAGTGATTTTTAGATATGAAGTAGTATATATACATCTATCTTGCAAATGAAGGTACCACACAGCTTACCATCCAGCCTGATTCTACACTTTCAAAAGCATCTCCAGGTCCATTCTTGAGCCAGATTTGAGCAGTAGTGTACTCATCTGGTGATTCAACTTTTGGATTCCAAAGATTTATATCACCTTGAGCGCCTATATAATTGTATCCTACAGTTACCAGGATGGCAGCCTGCAAGTAATTCATATATATGCACCATTAGTTGCCAAACAAGTTTAACATTGACAATTTTTTTCCCTTTTAAAATCAAACTTCAAAGTAACTAATTGTGTTAATCTTCATCATAAACATTTGCTTACTGAACGATTGATTTGAAGACCAAGTTCGACTCTGGTGTTGTTAATGTAGACTGCGCCTTTATCTTTGTCATCTGTGGTTGAATAGGAGTTTTTCTTGCCGAAGTGTTCAAGTAAAGAAGCTCTCAATAAGTCCCGCCTTCGAATTCTGCGAATGGGGATGGTTCCATTTGGACAACTTCCACTTCTTTGCCAAATTTGAGAGATTTCCAGCTGAGAAGAATTGTCTTTATTTTGAACACTAGGACTAGGACTAGGAGCCTCTGATGGTAAATGAAAACTGGGTCTCATCTGCATTAACATACATATCAAGTATATATATCTAACATTATGGACCGTTTGGTATTCCATTTAAAAATTGTTTACTTGTTTAACAAGAATAAAATTTTTTAAGGCCACTGATTGAAATCTGAAAGTAGACCTGAATTGTGTGGTTGCGCAATGCTGGATGGTCAAATGCAGGCTGTTTGTAGATGTCAACACAATCAACAATATCTCCATCCTCACTCTACAAGAAATTATATATAATCAAGTGGTAATTAAATTGAGAAAAGTGTGTTAAAGTGAACAAGATTAGTCAGAAAGCTAAAATGACAGAAAATCAGACCTTAATGCTCTTCACTGCACGCTTATTGACAAGCTTCAACTTATTATTAACTTCCAAAGAATTTTGTTTAGCTTTAGAATTCACATGATGATCTGCTGCTTCACCGCTAAAAACAAGCAAGCACATTGCTAACAAAAGCATGATTATAGTCCTTTTGCCCATCTTCTCTCTCTGTCTCACTGATTGGGCTCTTACTCACAGAGAGATACAATCAAAATTTTGATTGAGAAACCATATGACAATGTGCTTGGTTTTATAAGGAAGAAGATGGCAATGTATTAAGTACATATACAAATGTCTTCAGCCACGTACATGTCAAATACCCAATTCATGCACATCCATGCATCAATTTAATTCTATATATAATTCCCGTAGTATATGGAAATTTCATTTGGCATAATAGCTCTCTTGGAAACTTGGTGCATATGGAAGTTTAATCTATGCTAGCTAGACCGTTTTTCATTTGCTTGTTATAGCGTTCATTGCACATTAAAATCAAATATGACAATGACATGATACACACAGAGTAGATCTTATCTGCCAAAAACAACTTATTTGGAAACCTGGAAATGACAGATTCTACAACCTGGATTCATATTGTGCCACATTTGGATAGAATTCAATATGCCACCTTGGTAAAAATAAAAAATTGAATATGACAACTGAGGCACAATTTTTCCAATTACTTGGAGAGTTTCCATTCGCTAAGGCAATTTGGGACTCACATGCATGTTCTGAGAGCAATATCATAATATATACGACAGACTTAAATTCATCGTGATCTTGATGAGATAAACCTTCTCATAAACAAATTCGCAAGTCTAATCATAAGAGTCAAATTAACATAATGTAAATTCTTTATAATGAAAGAAAGTAAGCCTTTGTTTTTGGTCCTAGTTAACATAAGAAACATTGTTACAGCTCTGTTGCTGCCATCATAAACCATACAGCCTAGCTAGCTTAAGGGCACATGGGATTTTTTCCAGGCCCTCCATAGTAGAACTCAGGATCTTCAATATAATCTGAAAGATATTCAACATCGTAACAGTTGTACTCATCCGAAAAAGGATCAACCCATTCAGGGATTTTGAGCATAGGTGAATTGTCATGTATTCGCATTCTTTTTATTTGACCTGAATTCCCCCAATAGGAATCAGGAAACTCTCCATTACCCATGGCTGTTGCAGTGTGGGGAGTAGTACCCACTCTTGAGCTATAAACTTCACCTCCCCACTCAACTCCTTCTGCGTGATACCGCAGTGCAACAAATAGCTCCGGCGGCCAGTAGCCGATGTTAACTCTCTCCCCATATTGCACCCACCAATTGCTTGTTACTGGATCCTATATTTGGAGCCAAAACAGAAAGAAATTCCAAAGATATCATAAGCAAACAAATGCATATATAGCATATGACAAATGTTATGTTGTCAGACTAGAAATTCGAATTGCACAGTTCAAACATAAGTCCATCTCATCATGGTCCAGATTTTGACCAAAAAATAAAATCATGGTCCAGATTTACAGTTTGATAGCATAACATGTTAGTCTGTCTTACGTCCATATTTTCTAACCTTGAAGACGTAAACGATTATTTGATATGGAAGCCCTGTGGGAGTAGAGATTGGATAAATTGCAGCCCCAAGAGCAATTTCATGGCTAATCTGAACAAATCCAGGACAAGTAAGATCAAAGCAACCTGTTTTCTTTGAACCATCAACCTGCAGAAAACATCAGAAATCATATTAAATGTAGTGGAAAACTGCATTAAAACCAAGTCATGAGTCATGATTCATGTCAGCTTACCGTCCAATATACAAAAAATCGAGTCTGTTTGTCCCCATATACGCTCGGATTCACCTGATGGGATTGAGAATTTTGCAGATTAGAAGGTATGCCATGAACATAAAATGTAAAATAAGTGTTGATTTGGATGAATGTGAAAAGGGTTAGTGCTTAATATACCGCCCAGCCAGCTTCCACACTCTCAAAGGCATAATAAGGACCATTTACAAGACATACTTGAGAAGTAGTGTAATCATCATCAGAGTCAACATAAGGGTTCCAAACTTTGATATCTCCCTTGGCTCCTGTATATCTGTACCCTTCTGTAAGCAATATTGCCTTCTGTCATTCACATAATTAATTCACACCAAGTGATTATCAGACTTAAGCAGAGCATGTAGTATGAGAATTTGTAATTAACCAAAGTGGGAATTGATTAATGTACCGAGTGGTTTGCTTGTTGAAGGTACACAGTGTTTTTCTCACTAGACTGTGCTGCAACATGATGAGAAAATGAGGCCGGCTTCTTTCTTCCATAGTCCTCAACTGAGCTAGCTCTGAGCAGGTCCTTTTTTCGGATTCTTCGGATTGGGATTGTTCCCTGAGGACAGCTTCCACTTTTCTTCCATGGTTGTGTCACCATCATGGAAGGTTGTTCATTTCTTTTCTTCAGTCTTTCTAGTTTTGTCATTGTCTTTATCTCCTTTGTTGGGTCATAAGTAGGTGCCATCTGAAGAATTAGACTCATAGTTATGGGGAAATTCAATAATAAACACATTTTTAACCATTGAATATTTATGCGTTCACTTTTTTACTAGGGTATAGATTTGTGAACCGTTATATTTGTTTTTAGACTCGTAAACTTTTTTTTTATTCCGAAAAGAATGAACAGAAGGCAGACCTGGATGGTGTGGTTCTTGAGAGCAGGATGATCAAAAGCTGGCTGCTTGTAAATGTCAATGCAGTCAATGATATCACCATTGTCACTCTGAAGGGCAATCATAGAGTTAGGGAGTACTCTTTGTTTTTGTCACTTCAGTTCAGTGACACTTATACCGTCTAAGAATTGAGTAAAATTAATACATGAAAAGAGTTATGATGAAAATTTATGAGCCATACCTGAATGCTTTTAACTGCATGCCTTCTGAGTTGGCTTAGTTTTCTTTCAACTTCCAAAATCTTCTGTTTAGAGAACAAGTTTTTACCCTCCACAAGTACCCCACATCCAATTAGGGCCACTCCCAGTAGAATTACCACCTCCCTGAATCTCAGTTCACCACAACAAAACCTTTTCCCCATTTTTAGTTAATTAACTAAAATTGATATCATTATACTAAGTCTCATGGTACTTGCTATATTATAGTATTTGAGCAAAGACCCAAAATCATGAAAATGGAAATTGATTAGCTTCCTTTCAATATCTGGGATGGGTTAAGAAGTATGTTGTATCTACTTAAGGACACAATGCCTCCACAATATGCAGCATATGTTTCAGATTACATTATTAAGCAGACATTCAAACTATTTCTGCAACCTACACATCTGTAAAATTTGCATGATTCACCTTCCAATCATGCCAAGTTGCCAACTTCATTTTTTTATTTTTTCAATATTTGAATTGCAGTGTGTAAATGCAAAATGGTAGTGAGGAAGTCCTTAGAATCATAAACCCTGCCACATTCTTTTGCCGATGAATATCAACTATTAAGTTGGTGTATTGTTGATCACATTAGACTTTAGTCAATGACTCAATGTGGTAAAGTCAACGTAGTAGGTGAGATTTACTTATTACATCAATTATTATGATCAGTTAGTAATTTACATATTATTTGTCACGTAATATAATGTGATCTTAAAATATAATTTCTTTACCATTATTATTGTTTAGTTAGCACACTATCCCCGTCCCGGCCCTGTTGTAGTTTGTTCGACTATCAACTTATTTTCATCAAAAAGAAAAGCTATTAATGATTTAACACAAACTTTTATAAGCTTTTGGGTGTAATTGAGATTTACTACAAAGTAAAACAGTGAATTGAAGAGCCTAGACGTAGCCTAATCACATTGATAATTTCTCTGTATCGTTAATTTTGGATCAATGTTTTTCTTAGGTTTGCGTTAGTGGGCTAGGGATTATTCCCAAAGACACCATTTGAGTTGTAATCTAAAATCGAAGATAGCAGAAATCCCAAGTCGTTTGTAAAGAAACGACGACGTTTAGCGAGTCAAACCAATAGCGTTTACTATCCGCGATCCATGTCGTTTCGGACCTTTACTATTTAGGCTATTTACTTACTGCTACTCTGCCACACAGTGAGACACACACACACACACACAGAGTAGCTTGAGAGTAACGCTAATCGGAAAAATGGTGAACTATTTGCTGGAGATCACCGCGGACCTCGAGAACCTCACGAACCTTCAGCCCCAGGGCGGCTGCGACGACCCCAACTTCTCCTATCTCTTCAAGGTTTGCACTTCGTCAAGTTTTAGCCTCTACTGCAATTCCTTTTACAATTGCTGTTAACATTTTCTAGGGTTTGTAGCTTAAAATTGATGTCGCTCTTCGTCACTCAATCTCCTGAACTTATAGTTATTAACGCGATTTTATTATTTGTTTTAAAACAATTGGTAGTTATAATTTTTCTAATTTTGTAGATGAAATGTGGGAGATGTGGAGAGCTTACCCAGAGAGAAACCTCTGTGACATTGAGCGAGACTGTTCCTCTTGCAGTTGGCAAAGGAACCACCAATCTGAGTCAGAAGGTAATCTTCCTCTTTCTTTCTCTCTGTACTAATTACACAATGAGTTTTATAAGCAAAGAGGTTATTAATGTATTGGGTTTCTGAGAAAATTGAAGGAAAGGAACAGAAGAGCTATGGTTCTTGTGTTTCCTGTTGTTCTAAATTCTTTTTTTAATCAAGATTTCTTTTCTCTTCTCTTGTAATCAAATCGATATGATTTCTTCCTCTGGGTTGTTGGTTAAAGTTTGCATATGTGGGTTTTAACATTTTTCTTTGTAGTTTCTATATGTGGGTTCCAACATTTTTCTGACCTATACATTTTTGTTACTGGGATTTGAGGTAGGTCTGGTTCCAATTCTTTTGTGAAATATGAGAAATTCTATCAACTTTGGTGGTTATATTGTCACACTATTGCATGACTTTGGTCAATGAATATCGGGTTTCTTCCTTCATGTGTCCTTAAAGAAATATTTTATGGTTAAGCTTTGCCGTAGATGTGTAGTGATTTGCGTCTTTTCCCCTTGTAGTGCAAGTTCTGTGGGAGGGATGGAACTGTGACGATGATCCCAGGTCGTGGTAAACCACTGACCCAGGAAACAAGTGAAGCAGGGAAGTTTTCTCCCTTGATGTTGTTTGAGTGCAGGGGTTATGAGCCTGTGGACTATGTTTTTGCTGGTGGATGGAAGGTTGAATCTGTAAGTTGTCCTCTTCACTCAGCCACTTCCTAGTATATTGAACATGGAATATTATAACTTTTTCATTGTACTTATGGCTGGCAAATGACTTTTGTTTGAACTTTGAGCTGAATGCCCTTAGAAATCATAATTGAGTGATCAATCCTAAGCACCACATCTAAGTAATTACTATGATTATTTATTCGTTTCTTGTCTTCTTATTCCTTCTCCTTGCTTGTACTTATAAGCATTGCATTTCCTATTTTATAATGTGGTTGCACCTTCAGTTGCAATAGGCATTATAATTGAAGTTGATTTTCATTTGCTGGGCTAAAAGAATATGCCCTCAGCTTATCAGTATTTGGATATTTTTTTCTTATGGGTACGAACATCCCAAATAACATAGTTGTCTTGTAGAGTAGATTTAACAATGTAAACCTACCACGTTGATTGGACCAGAGAAGGTGCCACCAAATGTCAACTCAGTTTTACTATTCACCTTATCCGGGAGGCTTGTCATGCCCACCTATCTTCATGCACCAGCACAAGGAGATTATATTGAAAATTAAATTGATAACGGAAGTTGGAACAAAACGTAGGGAAAAACAATTTCTTAGGGTCCCAGTCAAGTGAATCCATGTATTCTATATCTCTGGAATTTTGAAAATAGACGAATGGTTTCATTTTGGGAGTTTTACTTATTAGTAGTTTCATTTTTGGAAGTTCCACTTATTATTATTATACATACATAACTGTAACTTAAACTTGTTTTCATTTCTGTAGCTGGAGGGGACAAAATTTGAAGACGTTGACTTGTCGGGAGGGGAGTTTGTTGAATATGATGAGAAGGGAGAGTGCCCAGTTATGATTTCCAATCTCCGTGCCACTTTTAATGTGGTGAAGTAGAGTGGTACACTGGTAGATGAAACATGTTGTGGTATATAGAGTCTGGCATGCGAAGCTAACTATTCCGTTGTGAATAAGATACAAAACATCTTGACTGTTTCATGTGTTTGAGCAGAAATCTGTCTGTTGTAGTTCATTGTTAATTTTCAACTTTAGCCTAGTATCCTATCATAGAGCTAGTGTTATGGATATGCTATGATGTTACATGTTCAAAATGAATCCATAGGTTGGACAACATATGGCTCTCTTTTGCTCTCTTTTTTCTCTCTTTTTTGACTTATTTGGTTTGGTGAAATGGAATCCCACCTAACAATCTTAACCCGAGGCTTTTGGTGGCCGTTATATGACAATATGACAAGCACTTGGAATCCAATTGTGAAGACTGGGAAAGTCCCCAGTAGTTGAATGAGCCAATGATTATTCAAACCATTTTAGATTTGCTGAACAAAGCTGTTTGCCTCGGTTTGAGTAATGGCTAGAGAATTATTAAATGGAAAGTTCCCTGGATTCTTGGTACTGAATGTATTTAACAGTTCCATTGCATACAAGTAGACAATGGAATCTCACCTGGATTTGAAACCCGATATGTAAAATACAGCTACGATTATTTTGAAAATTCATCTGTCACAGCATTCCATGGATGATGGACCAATCTGGTCTGCTAATTCATCTCTCACCCTACTGTCAAGTAACTGAGGTTGTGGCCAATTCAAAATCAACAACTAGGTGAGGGCCTGAGGCTGTGTTTGTTTTTCCCGGGATTCTGTACCTCACCCATATTTATATATAAATTGAAAAAGTCTTAAATAGATAGTCATATCATATACTCATATCACATCACGTGTATAGTGCGTTAATAATTCAATACTATGATGTTGTGTTGTAGTTTTACAACTTTACTTAAAACAAGTATAGTATACGAGGAGTGCTCTAAAATTAACTAGTTAGCAAGTTAATACGAAACTAACCATGCTTTTGGGACCACTACATAACTAATCTCATAATCCGAACCGTCAATTATTTAGGTTATACTTCAAAGATCATCATTACAAAAAATCAATTAAATCGGAAATCATTTAGTCATCTAATTGAGATCAAATAAATAGACAGTCAGTGTTTTCGATAAAAGCATATAAATAGTTGTTGTTATAATCAAATGACTAAATGATATCCAAATTTGGAGATTTTTTATAGGGATGATCTTTGAAATATAGCCTAAAAAATAGACGGTTCGGATTTTGAGTTTACATTGTGCGGTGAGCCCAACATGGTGGTTAGCTTTGTATTAACTTACTAACTAGTTAATTTTAGAACATTCTTGTATAGTATATTATTAAAAAAAAATTTCTTATATTTATTATGAGGCTCATTCATTCTTAACAAATAAAATATTTGCACATATAAACATTTACGTACAAATTTGACCCCAGACCAAAAAAAAAGATACAAATTTGACCCACAAATCTGGTATGTTATCATTATTTTGACTTGAATTTCCGTAGCAATCCACGGAGTAAGAGACCCACCGACAAAGCCAATCCCCTCATCCCCTCACTCGCGTCGTGTGAGTGAGAAACATTCTGGGACCTTCCGCTAGATCATCATCCGCTATTTTTGTTTGGCCAGCGGATCATCATCCCCTTTTTTTTTTAGCCACCAGATCATCATTCCCTTAAAATTGTCAAATCCCACACATATAAACTCGCGCACTCAAGACTCCCCAGCTCTTCCACACTCTCAGTATCGGTCACGGCACCTTCTTTTGTTTGTGTCTCCAAAGTCTCCTCTGCGTGACCTCCCCCTCTCATATTGATCATCCAAGTCACCACTTCCCGTAGTTTTTGGCGCAATTCAAGCACTGAAGTAGAAGGATCCAATACGTATTTTCATGTTCATCAACTTAGCGTTCAACCATTAAAGTCACATGGTATGTCACTCTTGTTTCATCCAAATTTATCCCATCTTTGCTTAGATTCTTGATATAAGCTCGGGTTATTACAAACCCATGTGCTAAAGTTTGGATTTTTGTGCAATATGTGTTCAAAGTAGATTCAGAGTACTGTAGTATTAGTTTTCACTTTTCAGATCTGTCCACGGTTTGTTTTTATTTAGTGGGATTGAAATTTTGAAGAAAGCTGTGTGATTCGTAATTCGATATGGATAAATTCGATTCCACTTCATCGTTACTGATGCAAGTTGCAATTTTGGACTCTGGGTTTTCTGCTTGTTGGAGAAAAGTTAGGTGTCAAAAATTTTGAGACGAGGTACTTTGTAGAAATCAGAATAGCTATAGTTGATTGTGGCGTTGTAGTTTTAGTGTTTTACCAAGATGCAAACCATGCAATCAAGGGTTGTGCCATTAGAGGAAGGCAAGGACCCCGGAGTTACTAGCAGAGCAAACCAAACTAAGGCGTTGCCGGTTAGACTACTTCAGTTATTTGTGCTGTTTTTGGCTTTCTGCATTACTTTCTCAGTCATTAGCATATACACGATTCGGCATTTTGGAATCAGTACCGTGAGGACAACGGTCACGTCCTCTTTCCAGCCATGCTCTGAGGAACCAAGTAGTTTGGATCGATGGATTAGGCCGCCATCAAATCTGATCCATACTATGAATGATAAAGAACTATTGTGGAGGGCTTCTTTTGCGCCTAGAATAAAGAAGTATCCTTTCAAGAGAGTTCCAAAGATTGCATTTATGTTCTTGACTAAGGGGCCAATGCCGCTGGCACCCCTTTGGGAGAGGTTTCTGAAGGGACATGAAGGACTTTATTCAATCTACATTCATTCACTGCCAACATTTCAGCCCCATTTTAAGCCTTCATCGGTTTTTCATGGGAGACATGTTCCTAGCCAGGTATGGACCAATCTATCTTATATTTTATCCTTTTATGAGATTGCATGTTCTACTAACATTCTGTAATGAGTACAAAATTCATGGCTCTTTTTTTTTTGCTTTTTGTAAATTCTTAAATATTTATTCCTCTACCATGGGTTTCTCTGTTTTTTTACTTCTGCACATCTTAGTTTCTTGTACATGCTCTGTGGTGAGCACACACCTGGGTTGCTTGCATTTAAAAAAGTATGTTGGGTATGTGAAGCTTAAAACAAAATGAAATCCGGAATGGTTCTTTCCAAGAGTTGGTAATTTTGCGTGATTATGAAAGAAAGGGCTTAAACTGCCTTTGTGTGTGTTGGGTAGAAAGGAGCACTTCAATTTTATCATGTTTGGGACGTGTACTGAGAATTAAAGTGATATCTCTGGGGGAGGACAAGAGTGTTATATGAGGTGCAAACTCCACTGAATCAATGAATTTGACTATTTTATCCAGGAATTTGACAACCTTGCAAGTGAGCACACACCAGGCCCATTCCATTTTGCTGCCAACTTTTGGATGTTGAGACTATTGTTTATTTTACAAGAATTATGCTTATAATATGAAAAACGTAGATACATAAATGCATTCATACATGAGGAACAGCTGATGCAAGGCATAACTGCTTTGGTGACACACTGGACCTCCTCACATATTCAGAATGTTTATCTACATTCTTGATTCATCTCTAACTCTTGCTCTCATGCCACAATTCTTTACCTCAGGGACAACCCTTACAAAGAAGATTTAGGATTGTTCATGATTGACAACCATAATATCTAAGATTTCTATTTTGAGCCAGATGATATTTCTGTTTTTGGTGTTTAGTGTTATGGATATATGCCTTCACGTTATGAGAAAGAATAAGTTTAATATGTGAAGGATGTTGGATGATAGAGTTGAAGCTTGTAGAGAGCTCTGTTGTTTTGCCCGACATAAAAGTTATTTATATCTTCTTTCAGATGCATGACAATATTCTGTATATTTTCAGCTTGTTTTTACTTTCTACTTAACAACTTTGTTGGTGTTTTGGCCTTGCCTTTGCTGCTCAGACCTGGAGTTATACTATGCAATATCCTCTTATGTATAGGTGAAGATTTTTTGGTTTTTCTCCTGTGCAGGTTGCTGAATGGGGACGGATGAGTATGTGTGATGCTGAGAGAAGACTCCTTGCTAATGCATTGCTTGATATATCCAATGAACGGTTCATTCTTCTTTCTGAATCATGCATTCCTCTCTATAACTTCAGTGTCATTTACCACTACGTAATGAAATCCAAGTACAGCTACATGGGTGCATTTGATGACCCCGGGCCATTTGGGAGAGGACGCTATAATGCTAACATGGCACCTGAAGTTAAGCTTACCCAGTGGCGCAAGGGATCCCAGTGGTTTGAAGTTAACCGGAAGCTGGCCCTCAGCATTGTTGAAGATACAACATTTTACCCAAAGTTTGAAGAATTCTGTAGACCTGCATGTTACGTTGATGAGCACTATTTCCCCACCATGCTAACCATCCAAGCTGGGAATTTATTAGCAAATAGAAGCATCACTTGGGTGGATTGGTCAAGGGGTGGACCTCACCCAGCTACCTTTGGAAGATCAGATATTACTGAGGAATTTTTCAAGAGAATGCTTGAGGGTCATCGCTGCATTTACAATAACCGAAACTCTACAATCTGCTTTCTTTTTGCCAGAAAATTTGCTCCAAGTTCACTGGAACCTTTGTTACATTTAGCACCAAAGTTTTTGGGCTTCTAACAGTGGACAAGGATAACACTGAGTACACTGGAGGCATGCAAAACTCACTCTTAGCTTTGTGCATTAATTGGTATCATAAATTTTTACCCTCAGTTGTAATATTACTAGTTGGGGTTTCACTTGTATACTTATTACTGGATGAACTCTTTGGCAAAATCCACTGTTCAGGATCCAGAACAGTATTAGATGTACAGAGAAGTATCACCCAATTTAGATTGCATTATATTCACATTTTTGTATTGAGATTGGAATGATAATAATAATAGAATATATTTGAGTATCATTTTTCTGACTGTTTTTACATCTGAATTGAGCTGGCCGGCCCATTTTGCTGTTGGCCATAACAAATATTGATTGATGTTGCACCAAGCATTATGCCCCCAACCCTTTATTTTGATTTGACCACATAAAGAATATGTTGGGACATACAACATTAGAACCCATTACCAACTGGCGCACGGCATGGAGGAAGATATTGAACCGCCTTGAAAGGCATTAATGGATTTCAAACCCAATCTGTGTGTCACATTCCATTATTTTCTATACAGACAATCATAATCATCATTAATGAAACATAAAAAAATGGCACACCACATGAGGTCCATATGGGTGAAGGGCATTATGGTAACTTCAAACAACATGCATGTGCGCCCCTCAAACTCTCACTCCTCTCAAAGACGAAAGATGACAAGCGAATGTTCTGGAAACGCAGGAAACAAAATATCAGAAGTAACAGAATCCAATCCCACCCTACACCTGTCGTATCTTTTCCTTTCAGAACACTTACGTGTCGACTTCCAGTTGGTCTTTGGGTCTCTCACCAGAAAGTCACGCATCCTAGCTGTGTTTGTGCGCTGTAATCCCCCTGATTGCGCATTGTGGGCGGTTTTTTTTATTTAATTTGAAGGGTTTTTTTTATTTTTTTATATTTAGTATTTAAACTTTAATTATTATTTCAATAGTGCTACATATACCACATTTTTATACCATAATTTTATACCACTTTATGTGGCAACTTACATGACATTCATACATTGGATACTAAAAAATAAAAAAAAAAACCCAAAAAAGAAAAAAAAAAACTTTGTCTAATAAAGTAATGACACATCAGATGGTATAAAAATGTGGTATAATAATGTGGTGGTATCTAAACTTTTATTTGTCTCAATTGAGTATTTAAATTTTTATTTTGTGTCTAATAGGTATCAAAATGAATTTTTGTTAAAATTGTTAACAGAAATTAGAGACAATGTGGTCACTTCAAAAAAATTATATTTTAATTATAATTTTTTGTTTTTTTTTTTGTTTGTTGTGTGTTTTTTTTTTTTAATTTTAAACACAAAAAGAAAATAATTTAAATATATTTTTTTTAGTGACTATACTGCCTATAATTTTTGTTGACAATTTTAACATAAATTTATTTTAAAACAAATAAAAATTTAAGTACCACATTAAAAAAAATGTCAAAATTTAGATACTAAATATGAAAAAAAAACCTTAATTTAAAAAGGAGAAAAACCAAATTTTACCGCGAAACCATTATAATCACTTTCACCACCGCGTGGTCTCACGCTTTAACCAACGACGTTGATCGTGTGATGTGACTCAGTCGATACCGTACGGACAGAATATGATGCGAGAGTAAGATACGCGCGCGTCGTGGCGCGAATATATTCTTCATTCAGACAAAAACAGGAAACCCAATGGTTAAGGTACGTATCCAAAAAACGGCGTCGTGTGAAAGCAATGGGGATTTCCAAAACGACCGCGTGTCGACGTGGATTCACACGCTACACGCAACACTGTCACAAAATTTCCAAAATGCATACCGGTGGAACCCATAGAGAAAACTTACCAGCTGTCGCCGAACCAATAGCCAGCCTGTAGAATCGGGCATCTGCCCGTGCTGCCCTAACGCAGCCCGGGCTGTCTATAAATACACTCACTATGAGCATTATATACCATCTCTGCTAAGAAATTGTGTCTGAGCCTCTCCGTCTGCGTAAAAACCCTAGACACTCTCACATTCTCACAGAGGTCCAAAAAGCTTTCGACAATGGCAGTCTCAAAAGCTCCAGTGATGGTTCTCATGGCGGTGCTCTTCGCCGTCCTCTCTGTCATGGCCGCAGCTCAAGAATCTCCTGCTCCGAGCCCGACCTCCCCGGCCGTGGCCATCTCGCCGTCCTTCGTTTCCGCCTGCGTCGCCGCCGCCACCGCTCTGGTCTTCGGATCTGCGCTCAGGGCGTGAGTTTGAGTTTGCTTCATTGCTTGGTTACCATGGTTGGGGTTGTGTAGAGGGGTTGGTTGTGTTTTCTGATTTGTTTTGATTCGTAGCGTTTGATTTTAGTAGTAATGGTGGATCTATAGGATTTTGGGAGATATATGAGTTTCTATGGTGCATAGACTATATATAATGCACTTGGTTTACTATGGGTATTGTGATGGATTTTGACTATTATGAGTAAATAATTCAATTCATTTCATTTGGTTTTATCTTAGTTTGTTCTTCTATGGTTGATGAGTTGCTTTGAGAATGGTGTTTGTTTGGCTTATGATCCCAAAATTTATCATCCGAATTTTTCTGTCATTATCGTGGTTATTCAAATTGGAAATTGGAATTTCAGATTTCTAATATTTTTAGCGTTCCCGTAAGAAATAGACATAAAGCGGCGTATCTAAGTTGGGTGTAATTATTTATTTTAAAAAATCTAATAAAGAAATCGATATTTCCAACTGGCTTGACTTTGTTTATAATTTGTAACTCATCAAGTGGATTAGTTGCTGTATTAGTTGATTGACCGACAATTTGCAATTTAGATTTGGGTTCCGAGTCCTTGATTGGTCAGAGCCATTGACGAATATGCCCCTCGTAGCATCAGAGAATTAGAATTTGCTTGGCTGGGGTTTGTGGTAGTTTTATATCGTGGGTCATGAAAGCACATCACATGTTCACATAGTAGAAGTTGAACTTGTTGTGGGACAGACTCGTAAAATCCCAACCCATTTAGGGCCTACCATCTTGGTTTTCGTATGTTTCTTTTGGGTTAATAATCAAAATTCTAGTTTTGGCCAAAAAAAAAAAATCAAAATTCTAGACTCTTCCATTTTGCTTCTTGACCCATCGCGACCCAAATTGGCGTTAGATATATTGATTTTATGAACCAAAGGGAAGGTGGGTGGGTCATAGTCTCACATAAGACTATAAGTCTATAACATGCGTAATTATGGTTTTTTTTTTTTTTTTTTTTTAAGAAGGGGATTACGGTAGATCTTAAATGGGAATGATGAATGATTAATGATTATGAATTGCTATTTGAAATGATCCATTATTCAATTCAACCTTTTCAAGTCTTTGGTTCCCATTCAAATGTCAAATTTTCAATGACATTAAGAAATAAAATAACTACGGCAAGTCATACGCATCACATCGAATACCAGTGATTAGTGCCACATAATCATGTGACATTGCAAATCATGTAGCCTTTGAATCTGGTAATTGGGAATTGATTTTTTTGCTGCCTATCAGTCTAATGTGATTTTAGTTGTCATTTTCGCACCAGCTGCAAATAAGAAACCATGTAGATTACTTAGGTATGTAAGCTAAAGAGAGTTCTGATTTGTTTGTTTGTTTCTACTTCCTTTTTGAAGTCACCTAAAAGAGACTCAAACTCAGGGGTCAAGAGGTACTTAGCAATTTTCACATCTTGAGAGCGATGGACTCCACTGGGATGGTGAAGTCTGATACTGCTTTTTCCATTCCATTGGCATCATATGATTCGCCATTTCAGCATCACAACTCAATTATTTCAATGCCCACACACAGCGAATCAACGATAAGGCAGTGGGTGATACAGTGAATACCAAAATGCCTCGACCTTTTTTTATTTTTAGTTCAGCTGTTCTTAATGCTTTTCTTCAGATTCTTCCTTAAGAAGGTTTGAGTGTGTAGAAGTTTCAGACCCAATTCATGATCTTTTTTCTTTTTACTTGTCCTGATCAAACAAAATTAGTAGGAAAATAGAAAGTAAAAGTATATACAAGAGCGGAAATGAATCCGTTCATTATTTTGATGGTTGAAAGGTAACGATTTACACAGTTCTACATTTCCTCGTACCCTCAAAAAGCTAGACTCCTCTCAACAGATGATCGTCATCATCAACATTAAAACCCTATAATTCTATAATGCTCTTCTTTCACTAAAGGTCGCTTCTATTCAGAGTCAGACTCCACCATGTTGCCCATCGCCTTTAACCCTCTTGGTCTCTGCACCATCATGCCAAAAATAAATAAAAGCGTAAACTTCCCATCTAAGATATGAACCCCTTAACTATTGAGTTATATTGCATAAAAGGACTAATAATAAAGGAAATTAAATCAGCCCCCTCTTTATTGAGAAAAATTAAACAACATGAATAATTGAATACCTTCTTGGAAATCTTCTTCTCCCTGACCTCATACCGTTCCAGGGTCAAGTCACACAGCCATGCGCCTGGGCTTACAAGCTATCAACAAATACACAGTAACAAAAATGAACGAATCAGAAAAATCTTTTCAAATTTGTAGCACAAAAAAGTAGAGGTCAAGGCCCCCAAAAGAAAAGGCATAGGGGTGGTTTTTGGCTTTTGGCTTTTGGCTTTTGCTTTAGGCAATGGGCATGCATGGTTTTCGAAAAGCACTTTGATCTGTTTGGAACTGAAAATTAATAAAAGTAGTTCCAAAATTATGAATCAAATCAAATAATAGTGCGTGCTGCTTCCGTGCTCTGCAGTTGGCAGTGCGGTCCACGCCGGAAAACAGGTCACGCAACGCAACTACCTCTAATTAAATAAGACGTGAAAATACCTATTTGCCCCTCGACAACGAGGAACAAAGAAACAACGTTAACCGGCCCAGAGACCGTTGGATATATGGCCCTTTTGTCAATTACTCACATTTGAGGCCCACTTGCTTAAAAAATCCACTGATGTCAATTAAATCACAGGCGTACACGTGGTACCGCCATACCCCGTCCATAAATAAGATTGGACTACCTACCCATAGTGTTATTTTTTGTAGTAACTAGTAACCTATAATAAATGTAATTATAATATTCAAGCCCAACCCAAGAGCTCGTCTTAGTGGTGCACTTGGACAGCTAACAAACTTTTAGGCACCATTAGGTATACATACGTGTCTATGTCTGGTTCTTGCTGTCACTTTAACACACTTGTTTGGCTTTTAAGCCAAACTAAAAATACCAGAAATTCCCTTATTAATATTATTCTATTTCTCCACCCCACCACCTAGTTTACCCAGCTCACATTTTATTAGATGAGTAATCTACCCAGTCCACATTTTGTGACAACAACAATTGCATAAATACAAAATAAGAATCCAATCAGAGGACCTAAGAATACAAATTTAAATAAGAAAAAGTGAAAAAAAAAAAACACACTCCTATAGATCCAAAAACCGAGTTGAATAGACCCACTGGTGGAGCTAATAGTGTATGTACTTTGACGCTTTGACCTTTCTCAAATTAAGCAATTATCAAAGCGGGTGGATTTGATTTTGCAATGGAGCTCAAAACTACTTCATTAATTTAATGAATAAATTGAAGGACTAAGCAAAAAAGGAAATTAGAGGGGCTGAGCTGCTTACATTGAGGGTGCGCTGAATTAACTTGGCTCTCTTTTTGGGTCTCTGAGGCAGTTTGGACCCTTTGATGGCCATGAAGTCCTCTTCCTTCTCTTTGTTGGTCAAAGCAATCACAAACTTGGGCGGCCAAACCATCGGTGGCGCCGCCGCGTCTCCGCTTCCTGACGAAGACCCACCACCCTTCTTGCTATCGTGCGCCGTCTCCGAAGATGCTCCAGACTTGTTGTTATTCTCATTATGGTGGTTGTGGTGGTTATTAGACCCTTTCTTATCGTGCGCACCCCTGTCGGGTGAAGCAATTACCCTCATAGCTCCGTTGCTCTGCCCTCTCATGGCACTCCAAGTTTCTGAGTTTCTACAGAATAAGCAGCAGCATAAAGATGAGATACATACAATACCAAATCAAATCAAATAAACCATGAAAAGCACCAAGACATAATAATAAATGGTATTATGTTTGAAAAATTAAAATAAATTTGGAGTTGCTGACAGAGAGAATAAAATTTCGAAGTGTGGAGTAGTGAAATTACGGAATTGACCTTGGGACGATCTAGATCGATTGTGGGTAGGAGAGGCTTAGAGAAGCTCTACGGGTTTTGCGTAGAAAACGAGCGTGGTTTTTGGCTTCTTTGGGGGACCTTTGTGTTCTTTCTGCTTTTAAGGAGGGAGTTGTTAATTTCATTTTCTTTAATGAAAAGTCAGATATTTTAGAGGGAGAGAAGGAAAAGGAAAGAGGGATTGGATATACAGTATAACGCGCATAGCTGGTTCTTGGGTGGTGTTCTCAGCCGTTGGATCGATACTGCCTTTTGGAGGGTTAAGGGTACGTGTCGAAATGTGGGACGCGTGGGACCGTCACCTAATCCATCATCAGTCATCGACGGTTAGAAAAGGGTTGTAAGTTGTAACAAGGAGGATTCGGTGGACACGTGGAAGAGGAATTGTCCATTCTATGTTTCCAATGAGCCCATGGAATCAGGGTGCCGGTCGTTTTGGATCAGATGCTATCATGCTAGGGGTGCGGTCAGGTGTGCTCAGATAGAAAATAAGCTTGCTACATGTCACTGAATCATTGGGTAGTTTATAACTGAAAAGAACAAAGATCAATCTCTAATTTCCAAGTGAAATTTACTCTAGCCAAGCCTAATAAGAGATCATCCAAGCCTTATGAATTTATGATCAATTCACTTGTAATCAGCAGTCTAGAATAAATAAGGGTGATAAATAAAATTCACAAAAAAGAGAACAGCAATAAATCAATGACATTAAGTAAGGTAATGATTCACTAAATCTCAAAATTTGGTTATAATTATCACACTTAACATGAACTAGGATTTAAACCCAAATTAAGATCTCCCTGTTACACTAAACTTTCTTTTTCCCTAAATTTTTGTTTCTATTTCATAAGGGTATGACTCAAACTCTTACCGTAGACGTGAGGATAAATATGCATTACCATTTGGCCTATAAATCTTCACTCTTCTTCCCTAACTTTAGGTGTGTATGTTATGTGTTTTCTGTTGAACAACCAAGTCAAAAACATAGCATAACTATATGATCAACCTACATTAATCATGGTTACCATTTTCCTACAAAGACTTAAAAGAATGAACCCTCATATATGCACTTACCATGCACTCTCCTTTTGGAGCTTACATCTGCACCACCCACCCACCTGACCAATTGGAGAGTGGATTAATACAAGCCTCATAAATATTCAGCCCAAATGCAGCAGCATTAAAGTCCAATCTTAAAACCCTCATCAGACTATTCTACTTCAATAACACACAACATTTCAAGCTCAAAGTACATAAAATTACACCATGTTAATCATCCGGGCCAAGACTATAATACCCATTGGCGTAAAGCCAAAAGTCAATGGCGCCTAGTGGATGTACCCTTATCCATTTCTAGGACGGCCTTATCCACTTCCACTCATATAATCATGCCAATCAGACACTTAATCTAAACCCACATATTATGATTCTCTCAAAAAAAAAAAAAACCCACATATTATAAACAAACAAACAGAAGAAATTTGTGTATTATGCAATAATTAAGCAACAAACACTTTCCTAAACAAAATTATTTCCCTTCCAAACATGTGATAAATCCATCACATATTTAATCTCACAAAGCAACGGTGAGATCAAGGCATACAGATCCATAATGTTGTAGCTGTACAAAAACAAACTCCAAAATAACTAAAAACGACAAAACCCACGCGCCACTAATTTAAACCTCAAGCCCACCGCATGTACTGATATACCCCAAAAACGATAAACCGACCCATTGAGAAAAAAAGCAAGACGCACAAACATGACACCGTCCAACCGGAGCGTCACTTTACGCGCAGCAAGCATCGTGTGAAAAAAGGCAATAATAGATAAAGCAAAAGTAGGTAGAGTGGTACTTAACCTGAGAATACGCTGAGGCGGTGGTTGCTGCGGCGATAACGGCCGTTGACGGAGATTCAAATACCCGTTGGTCTGACTGCCGTTGTTATTGGAGGGCTGGTTGGCGGAGTCCTTATCGGGTCGAACAACCCGGCGGTCAACCCGGACGGTGGTTCGGGTAACGGGGGCGTTGGAGTCGTCCTTGACCTGGATCTTCATGCACCGGAGGCGCTTGCGGTTCCCCCACTGCAAAACGAAGTCGGACGTCGTCGTTTGGCGGATGGCATCGGAACTCGCTCTCAGCAACAGTGAGGCTGAGGCATCTCCTCCTCCGGTTTTGTCTCTGCTGTTATTGTCGTTATTAGTGGCGTGCCTCATACTACAGTCCCTTTCCATCTCCTTTAGTATACCTGTACCCATGGATTCACAGCGGTTAGTTAAACTTGTTTTTTACATTTTAACCGAGGTTAATTAACACCTGGAATCAAAAGTAAAAAAGCACAGAAGAGGCAAATGAGAATCTGGGAATGGATTGTGGCTCTCTCTCTCTCTCTCTCTCTCTCTCTCTCTCTCTCTCTCTGCAAGTCCATCAAACTAAATTCAAATAAAAGAAGCTCTTTCTAAAATTCCAAATGGTATAGATGGGGAAGATGAAGATCCAAAATGCAGGGAAATAAATGAAGAATGAAAATTCAGTCTTTGACTTCCTATCATTCGAGTGAAAAACAAAGAAATGATTTTAGACTCTGGCAATCAATTGCGATTGAATACTCCTACCTTTTTTTTTTTTTTTTTTTTTCAGTTTCCCGGGAACCAAACAGAAAGTTTTAAGCTTTTACTCGAATTTCATAAAACTTATAGGGAAACACAAACTTCGGACTACCAGCAAAAAACTCCACCAAAGATAGATTTTTCGCAAAACATCGGTGAATTTCCAGGGTGTGAGCCTTTTTTTTTTCAAAGCTGGAAATTCAAGGACAATTGAAGAAAATCATCCAGAAAACAAAAAAATAATCAGAAAAAAGACGAAGAAGAACAGAGATTCTTCCCCACCCGATATAAAGGTCTAAGTAGCCCCACAAAACTAAATCTAGACAGAACAGAGATGGCAGAGAACTGGAAGAAGATGATGATAAAAGATTCCAACCCAAGCATGGATCCAAATGTAACAGAGAGAGAGAGAGAGAGAGAGAGAGGAGAGTCATGGAAGCCTACACATTACCTTTGAAAATCGGAAATCAAAACCAGAGAAACAGATTGCTTCGAGTGGCTGCTGCAGATTACGAAGAAGGAGATAAAATTGAGGCTTTTCGAAGAAAGGTGAAAATTCAAAGAACTGAGACTTTGGAGGAAATCAAATCCAGCAGCGAAATCGTAAAGCTGAGACTCGGTTTCTCTGATCTATGAATCGAAACAACAAATCCTCACCTGTATTTACTCAGATTTCGCAAGTATCCACCAGCCGAATTCGGAGAACAAATTTTGCTTCTTTTGAGGAATCTTTGCTCTTCTAGGCCTTTAGACTATGCAAAATCCAAATCTACAGCCAAAAAACAAAGAAACGATTGCAATTCAGAGCCTTTGTCCCTGACACTCATGAATGGCCAGTTGAGATTTCTTGGAAATGTACCTGTGGAACCAAAACCAAGCAAAACAATGAATTAGCGCATGCGACAAATTGTTCAGAAAACACAGCAAATCCAACTACCCTCACCTCCAAACTCGAATTTCTTCACCACCTCTCTGTAAATTTCAGTGAAATGAGATCGGTTTTCGCAATCGTCTAAGAAAGTCGTAATCCAACCCACTTCAAAAACTCTTCGAATGTATCTGCAAAACAGAAACCACACAAAAGAAATCCCAGTCATTCTTAGAAAACAGATTACATTAAAGCAATACAAATCGAGCTCCGTCCTCCATTACAAACCTCTCCAAGCTCTCTCTCTCTCTCTCTCTCTCGGACACAAACGCAGAGACGAGCTTCAATTAGATCCTTAAGATTACACACAGTCCAGCTCTATGAATTCTCTCCCAAATTCCCAAATTCCCAAATTACAGAGCAGAATAAAATCAACGAAATAGGCCTCGGAGAGGAAGACCAAAGCTACAGAGAGAGCTTCTATCCTTCTTCTTCTTCTTCTTCTTCTTCTTCTTTCTGATGGAACGAAATGCACTCTCATCTTTCAAACCCAGTCTTTATACCACCCCTCCCACTCTCCGTCACACTCCAACCGTCCAACACCGGGCATTCTTGACCGTTGATCAATAATCCAACGGCCCCCATGCCTCCTCTCCTAAACCGTCAACTCCGTCTCTTTTAAACCCCGTTACGACGTTCTCATGCGGCCCTTATCCCTTCACGCTGTCAGTGAATTTAACAGAATCTTCAACGCCGTTAAGTTGCAATAATTTACATTTGCAAATTATTGTTTATTATTTTTTTCTTTAACTTTTTTATTTTGTTTCTGGCGAACCGAACCGGTTCAGTGACGTTTGGACCGCTTGGTTCATGTAGTCATAGTGAACTAACTATGGTAACTTAACCAGAGTCATGGGATTAACATAATCAGACAATTTTCCGTAATGTCCGGTTGCTCTGGTTGATTACAGACCGTATACAAGCGAAGCTTAAATATTGTAAGTACGGTGTTGAGTCTGTTGACCAAATAAATTGTTCAATCTTGATCGTCAGTACTTAACTCTATTGGTTTAGCAATATGGCATATGGATTTTATTTTGGAATTGAAATAATGGAACGGTATCATATAAAAATTAGAACGTTATGATGCAGCATTGTATTACATTTTACTACGTGAAATCTTAATGAAAAGTTTTCATATATGTGTCACGTATGTATGAATTGGTAGTGACTACCAAGGATGTTTTATGGTTTGGATGGATAGATTATTAGATTTTGACACTCAATTCAATGTTGCAAGTTTTGCTTGGAGGAACAATAACATGTACGAGTATATTTACGAAAATCCTGGTGTTTTGATATTAATTAAGTTGAAAACTACATTAAACACTCTACTCTTTTATTAAATTGCCAATTGTAATTTTAATAATGCTAGTTGTCCCACATTTTTTTTCCCACATTTGTATCCCACTTGATGTGTCATTACTTTACTTGAAGGGTATTTCCTTTTTTTTTTTTAGGTTTTATTTTTTAATTTGTAGTGTCCAATGTATGAATTTCATGTAAGATGATATGAAATTGTGGTATAAAAATATAGTAAGTGTAGTATTACTGTTGTAACTTGGATAATAAATAACATATTCACAGACCACATTTCACCACTCCTTTGAAACTAGTTTTTTTTGCTTTTTCAATGATTGTCTTGAAACCAATACCTTTTTTTCGTTGTGAAACCAGTATCGTAAGCAAAATTAGTTTAGTGACACATTCAATTAATTATTACTCACGTGAAACATTTGAGTATAAAATATAATAAAATTCAAATGTTTATATACACTAGTACATTATTGGACCCACCCGAATGGTGCCTACTTGTGTTGCTTACCTACATTTTGCAGGAAGAAAGGGAATCTTGGGTTTGGACGCATGGTCTCCAACGCTCAATGGTCTAGTTATCTAGCTTGTCAGGTCCAACCCAAACCCAATTCAAGGCCCGTTGCCCGATCCACAATCTAGTTAATCTCGTATTAATCCCGTATTAGCATAAGAGAATGCCTCCTGTAATCCCATCTTAATGACATTTTCTTATCAAAGTCCCACTAGATTACCATTTGGAGACGGCACCTTAATAAGTTAAAGACTAGAAATACGACAGACACAGGAATTAGAGTCAAGCCACCGCCTTAATGGAACAACCAAAAGAAACATTAAATAAAGGCATAACGACACCAATCTCCGACCCACTTGGATCTCATAATTGCAAACTTTTAGAACCAAAGCCTGAGGCATGCACCAACAGACTCATGCACAGCAAACCTTCTAGTATTACTTTACAGCTGAAAGATGTACTTCCATTACAAAGGACTCACTTTAGTACAGGAGCTTGAGTTATATTTACACAGTTACACTAAAGCAATCAGAATAACAATCATCGAAATGCATCCCAAGATATGCTTGCATATAGATAAATCACAAACACATATATTGGTCATTCATGTTGCGTATAGATCATGCACTGAACCCCCTCTGAAGAGAGCTCCAACGGCCAGAAGGAACATTGACGCAGGCTTGTGCTGAAGCCTCGGCCATCTGCTCCTTTGTCATTCCAGCATTGCAGATGTTTGCCAGGGACCGCATGTGTTTCATCCCATATTGAGATAGGGATCCACAACGTGTCTCAAAAGTCCTCACCTGCAGAAAAGACCCATCAGCCAAACACGATTCTCTAAAAGATCAAAGTACCAAGAGAAAAAACTTCTCTTCAAGTTAATATTATCCAAGTTCTTGGTTCAGCCACACGTTTACAGAACCCTCAGAGATGCCTTTTCTTTGTCAGAGGAAAAATAATTGGTGTAATCTTAATCTAGGCATGGACAGATATATTATTGGTGAAAATCTCTTTTATATGCTGAACAAAATAGAATAAACAAGATTTAACAGCATTAGGCAGAGACTGAACAGGAATATTACCAATGCCTTGAGGCAGTCCCAGTCATCAACAAGTGCCTGCCCAGCAGGTCGAACTGCATTGAGCACCTCTGGACCTTTTTCAATTCCAAACAGGAGTTTCCCAATAAGTTTCACGCTTTGATCTATATGCATTCTGTGAGACATTGCTTCAAGAAAATCCTTTTGAGCTTGAACTTTCCTTGGTGAGCCTTCAGGAGCCTTTCGGAACTGTATCCAAAGAAAAAGAAAGAAGGTATCATAGAGGGGTTTAGATCTTCCGGTGACAGCTTATGTACAGAAGGAAATTATAAAACCATAGCTCCTTATATTCAAAAGTACATCATTAAAATTTCATTACAACAGTGGCTATTATGTAATCAAAACCATGTTCTTTCCAATTATATTCAAAGCATTAGGTTTTTGCACTTTCCTACCAATCCACCCAGGTAGATTTAGTTATTTCCCCTTTCCATGTAAAATCTGTAACCTCAACTTTCCTACACCTTCTCCCTACTTACTAACCAAATTTAATGGTCTCATTCTGTACACATTAGTAGTCCAAATTCTTGTTACCAGGCAAAGCCACTCCACTGCTGCTTTTGGAGCTTCATAGGTGAGCATTGATCATGGGAATGGTTCTAAAGTCTCCCTAGCTCTTATGATATGTTACCATTTAAACTATGCATAAATTAAGAATTCCCTATCATCATCGCTGATATCTCTCCTAAATTTTAACCACATCAATCATGATATCTAATAAAATATAAAACTTCCATATATAAGGATACCTAAAGATGAGTGATACATAAAGTTAAGGTTAACAACAGTTAATGTCTATAAGCAAAAGAAAAAGAACAATTAATTCATGGATGAAAGAGGTAAGAGATGAACCTTATCCCAGAAATGGACAAGGTCAGCATCACGCTGGTTGACAGCTTTTGAAGATGGCCTCAAGAAGTTCTCGCCCGGAAAAGTGTAGTTATCATTTGCAGGATTTGTCCCCATATACATGAAGAGATTGTTCTTGCTAAGCCCTAAATCTCCATATTGCATGACGTGAGAGCCAAAAGCAGAATTGTCACTCGCTGTCCTCTCTTTAACCTGGGCCAGCATAATGAAATCATAGAATTGCCATTAGCAACTAACAGGAACACATCGAAGTAAGGGCATCTAAATATTTCTTGGCTAGACCTCAAGTAACATTAATCCCTATGGAAAACCTTTCGCTGAATACAGACAATCTTTTTTATTTACTTAAAGTGTTAAACATACAATAATAATAGCTTATCTGCCTAGATTATCAAGGTGCAGTGAATGATTGTTTTGTGTACAAAGGAACAAGTTCTCACCAGTTTATACTGCTGGTGCAAAGTTTCTGTCCTCAAGTTGTGTATGTCGCTGTTCACAAGGTCAAAATGTTAAACCTCAAATGAAAAATTATAATTTGAACAGTTTCATTGTTCAACCTGAAAAAGAAACTGGACAAAATGATCTCATAAAGACAATCCGAATCCCCACACCACCACCGAAAAATAAAATAAAGAAAAAGGAAATGGAATTCAATGATACAGAATAATTGCCACTAAATAAGGATGCAGAGAATCAACTCAACAAGTAATGTACTTTCAAAGGAAGCTGAAATTGCTATTATGGATCAAGGATAACAAAGTGAAGCCGAAACTGCTAAACTGCTTTGATTCCCATCCTCTTTATCAAAAATTCAAAAGACAAAACACTCTGCATACCTGTCTTCCATCCAAGCAACACTATACAAGTCGCCCAGACAGGTTTCATATTCTGGGGGAGGACTAGGATACTCTCCAGGGCAGTAAGTCCCCCAACTGCTCTCTTCTGCATTTGATGCTGTGGTTGCAAAGATATTCAAACCTTCAGGAAGAAGACCCTCAAAGATACTTCCAGATTCACAAGCTTCAAGATAAAATACCTGCAGTATTACAAATTAGTCCAACTCTATTGGTATTTGCAGCACATATTTACAGTTCAACTAGTAACTTACCAAGCTTTTATAGGTCCCTGCAGCATGCTTCTTCTTCAGGACTGCTATCAGATTGTCAGCATAAATATAAGGACTGGTAGGCATCCCTGGGAAAAAGTGACTAGATAAGTTCTGGGAATATGAGCAAAAGAATATCAACATAGCCATGTGCAGACTTGATATCTCAATCAAATTTAAGAATTAACAGTAAGAAGACAAAGTATTAAGTATTGAACAACATATATTTCTATATCCATTTTCCAAATCTAATCGTAGGTGGTTCATTTAAGATGTTTGGCAGCCATGATTCAGCTTGAGTCCAAGTTGCAAGACACCTATATTTTGAATGTAATATAAGAATGCCACACTAAAACACTAACAGGCAATAATTCATCAACTGATATGGCCCATACAAACAACACCTAAAGCAGGCCAAATCATTTTATAGAAGTTTCTTCTCAAGAGTTACTAACCAAGAACTCCAGGACCACCGTGATCAGAATAGTAAATGAAAATATGATCATTCGGACCACTATCCACAACCTTCCCACTACCCCCTGTAAGAGCAGTTTTATTTCCAAGGATAGCAGCAAAAAAGTTGCCAACAGTAACATCCTCCCCAGTATAATCCTGCCACAATAAAATCAACCGCATGAGAGGAATTATAACAACTAACAATTCAAAAGTAGGTCAGAAACTAAAGGGGAAGATAACAGACCTTTGGGACTCCTTTATAAACGTCATCACCGTGTGGGCTGTTAATGATGACTCCAGGCCTAGGGTTCTCTTCATTGTAAGCAATATCATCATACATGAATACAATAATGTTTTCATCTTTCAGCCCACCTTTCTTCAGTAGTTGATAAGCATGACATATATCAGCCTAAAAAAAAAAAAGAAAGATAAAAGGGTCCATTTCAAACATCAATCGAGAAATGAGGGCTTCCTTCAAATATGTGAAACCAAGAAGATTTTATCAACAGTCATGACACAAAGGCAAAGACACAAAAGGTATCCATTAACAAAACTGTGTGAGTATGCTACTGATTAAAATCTTAAGAGCTCAGCAAGTACATTTGAAAATGACATCAGCTCTCTAGTTTGAGTCCAGTTGACAAATAATAACTTTTTGTGAGATCCAAAGCCTAGAAAGTGCTTTAATTTCATCTCTGGGGCCACCATTTGCTATATTCGCTTTGGTTTTGGATATTCAATCTTCTCCTTTCTCAAGATAAATCGTTTCTATGACAGTTCAAAGGATTTTTGTTGTTTAAATCAGACTGCACCACAATGACTCCATGATGGAGAAAATAATAAAAACAAAGACTTTAAAAATCCAAATGAGGCCCACGAATTCAAAGCTCCACGCTGACACACAACTTGGTGGATGCCGAATAACTTAATTTGTATGCAAACAAAGTGGTCCTTTCAACTCAAATAATGAAGCTAACTGCCAAGTATGTGGTCTTCATTCTGGGTCCCACAAAGGGTAAAGTACCAGTCTGTTTGAGGCCTGATGACCATGATTTTAGAGATAAAATCAAGGTCACCATCCTGGATAAAAGTAAGGATTTTTAGTTTACTTCTAAAAAACTCAACATTCAACCTACATATGTATGCATGAATTCATTGAAGCATGATTAACAAATTTTTAGGAACAATTCCAACTTCCAAGTATCAATTTAATCTGTGACAAAAAAAAAAATCTGATTCCTATACATGTATGGGTTAACATTGAGATGCACTTAAATATCTCAACCACATATAAATTAAAAAGTTTGTGTTATTCCATAAACTAAAGTTCATGTCAAACTGGCATGACATCAAAGAAGATAAGAAACAAAAAAACTTAAATCTAAATTCATATTAGTTCCAAAACAAACTCAAGCTTCCTAAATTTACTTTGAAAAATCCAAAACCAAGAATTGGAACGGAAAAGGCTAATTTAATATCAAACTCAGATCACACTTTGCAATCCAAAAAAAACATGCAAAATAAAAAAGAAAAAGTAAATTAAACATTCCAAAGTTATAATTCAAAATCCACTAAAAAGTAAAATTCAATAAGAAACAAATTAAGCTTAAGAAATATGATATATTGGGGAATAATCACCTGGTGCCTGTAATTCCAGTACCCATTGGAGCCAGCAATCAGAACCGCCCATCTGGTCCCTACAGTGCCATCATCCTGCTGATCATCACCACCACCGCTTTTGCGGAAGAATCTCGAAGCTTCCGAGGGTAACCGTAAGACGCCTCCGGTCAGGTCCCGGCTACCGGCTGCCAGAGAAGAGAGGAAGGCTAGGAACAGAAGGACGACGAACTCGCAGGTCAACCGAGCCATGGCGGTTTCCGGTAAAATTAGGGATTATCTGATTGGTGGATGGAGCTCGTATAATTGAAGCATAGAAGGTTGGAGTCGATATTTATTGGCGACCACGTGGGCTTTCTTTTTCAATAAGACTTTGTGGATTGGTTGCTGGCCCCGCTGCGTTAACCTTTTGATCATGGACTGCGTGCATCTGGACCGTACACGTCAGCACGGGATCTTGTGTGTCTTGTTTCGTCTTTCGCGGGCAAGCAACGTAGTATTTGCGAGAAAATAAGGGTGGCTTTTCTTACCGACAAAATCGAAAATACCTTACACGTCGGTTGTTTTTTTGTGAAATTTTGGTTTCGGTCTCATTACCGAACCGCACTGAAAGCTTCGGCCTTTGAAACGGTTGTACACTCCCCACACCGACGGTTATTGATACCAACCGACATCTATTTCATCTTATCTCTAATGGTGCGTTTGGATGAAGTATTTTGAAATTACTAAGAAATTCACAAATGACGGAATTTAAAACGATGTGATTTAAAATTCTAGAATATGTAAATTTTCTTGTTTGGATAACATGTAAACATAATGAAGTTTAAACACGGAATTTATGGTAGTTTTAATTTTTGATACATTAATTCAAAAGAGTGATGGTGATGGTGGCAACAATAAAAATGATGTTTATGGTGAGTTGACCAAATTGATAGGGGTAATGGCCCACAAGCGGTAGGAGAAATAGTGGTGGCTAAAATTGGGGTGTTGGCGGTGGCGGTGGCGGTGGCGGTGGCGGTAGCGGTGGTGGTGTTGGAAATGGCGGTGATGGTGGTGGCGGCGGTGACGGTGATGGTGGTGGTGGTGACGGTGATGGCGGTGGTGGCGATCTTGGTGTTGGTGTTGGTGGTGGTGGTGGTGGCGGCGGCAGCGGCAGCGGGGGTGGTGGCGGGGGTGGTGGTGTTAGTGGTGGTGACGTTGGCAGCAGTGTCAACATGGTCGACACGATTTATTTTTCTTTTGTAAAAATTGGAATTTTGAAAATGACACCAATTTAAGTGGAATTTAAAGTTGGAATTTACAGCCTTCAAATCCCAAGTTTTTTTCCACCTATAATTTACAAAATTCTGTATTTATTAACCCAAACAAGGAAATTAGAGCATGTAATTTCTTAAATGCTGAGTTTTGTTTAAATTCCGAGTTTTTTTCCTCTATCCAAACACACCATAATAGCCTCCTTTCTCTCATTGCGGCTTTCTCCATCTTCTCTCTCTCACAGACAACCAATCTTGAGTGGAGGTAGATGAGATCGACAATGGGACCCAACGCAGAGGCTGAGCAGTTCGTGGCCAAACGACGACTCCTGCTCCTCCACGACGCTACGAGGATGGTACGGCTCCTCTGGGCCCTGGCGACTCCTTTTTCTTCTATGCGTTTTTATCAGCACCACCGAATTCCTTTCCACCCTTCACCTTCACCATCACCATCACCATCACCATCACCATCATCTTTCTCATCTTCATCATCATCACCACATTATAGAGCAGCAGAAGTGCAAGAGGAGGAGGGGGAAGCTGCGGTAGGCCCATCACCGATCGAAACAACCGATACCGAATATGGCAATAACTGACTTTCGGCAGTTCGGCGTTAGCATCAAATATGGCCATTTCGACTAGCATCGGTCGGTCGTCTATTTGCCCATTTCAATTCGATTTCCGAACCAAACTCACCCCTAACGAGAATTACCAGTCTTCATCACATTATGGTTCGACGAGTTATTTTCACGTGGATATTTTGTTTTCATATTAAATGGAAATTTCTTTTTTTTTTTTTAATATAAACGCTAATTTCGTATATTTGAAGGTAATTACATTTTTTTATTATAAATAAGAAATTAGGATATACCTATTTACAAAAAAATTTCAACAAAACAATAAGCGACTAATTTTTTTTAGTTTAGGTACTAACATGAATAAAAACTTTTTAAATTAGATCATAAATTCAAATGGGAAATGAAACTGAAAACTGAAAATTTGGTTAAAGTCAATAAAAAAAAAACATATAATTGTATTTTTTGACCCTATAATTTCTTTTGATTCCACTATGATGCCAATATATTTGTTAGAACATATTACTCCAAATGGCTTAAAAACTCTTAAAATTACTTACAAAAATTTAACTTTAATTTGTATGTCACTTATTATTAATAGACTTTTAACTATTATGTATAGGGTTTTTTACCTAAATATCACCTGGATTATAGAGAGTGTGCTTTCGTATCACCCAAATTTTTTTTTTTTTACTAATTTACCACCTGAAGTATCAATATGTGCCGATATGGCACCTGCCATTTATTTATGTCAATTTTTCTGTTAACTTGAAAAGTAATATTGTCAATATATATTATAAAATACCTGAAAAACAAAACTAAAATCCAAATACACTAAAAAAAAAAAAAACCCAACCAACCCACCCTCACCCTCACCCTCACCCCCGACGCCGACCCATCCCCGATGATGCCGGCCTCCCTTCCTCTCATTCCCTTTCTCTTCTTAATTATATTTAAGGGCAAACTAGAAAGTTTGAGAAAAAAATAATAGTGCCTAATTTTAAACACCCTACTCACCAAAAAAATTTGTCTAAACCTCCACCCATCTAGAAACTCTTTCAAAACCCCCTAAAACTTATAATCCTAAATTACCCTTCTGACGCATGCTGACGCGCGCTGACGCATGCTGACACATGCTGACGTCACTGTAACTGTATTTTGGTGAAACTGTTTTTTTTTTTTTTTTGAAATTGAAGTTTTTGCTAAAACTCAATATTTCACTAAAACTAAAATCAAACACTGAAATTGAATTTCATTACACTAAAACTGAATTTCAAAAATTCAGTTACACTGAAACTGAATTTCAAGAATTCAATTACACTGAAACTGAATTTCAAGAATTCAATTACACTGAAACTGAATTTCATAAATTCAGTTACACTAAATTGAAGAATTCAGTTATGAATTCACTTACTGAAACTGAATTAAGTGATGAAACAATTACACCTCGACTAAAATGCAATTACACCTTAATTAAAAAACAATTACACCTTTACTAAAACAATTACACTTCACTAAAACAGTTACACCTTTACTGAATTCCGTTTCACTAAAAAGAACACAGCAACCTTATAAAAAAAAAAACAATAACAATACAATAAGCCATTGAGATGAGAGGAGTAGCCAACAATACAACGTCGTCCGATCATCTCACGCGCGACGAGTACACGACAGTCGCCACTGCCTCGATCTGTTTCTACCTGCAAATTTGATTCATCATATTTCAGAACCATAATTTCATTCAAAATTCATTTAAAACTCATGTTTCACGAGCTGAAACTGTTTCACGAGCTGAAACTGTTTCACGAGCTGAAACTGTTTCACGAACTGAAACTGTTTAATCAATAAATGTAGGCTTAAAGTTCCCTATACACAGTTACAACAACACACAATGAGGTTCGATTTGGGGTTTTTTGATTCATCAGCAATTGGTCCAATCCAAACACATAGCATTGAAGAGTACAATGAGGAGAAGAATATTAGTACCTGACTCGACGGAAATGGCTGCCGGAAAAGCCAGATCGCCGGCGGAGAAGCCGCGGCCTTTGTGGCTTCGATCTGCCGCCGTGGCTGATCAGATGGAAAATCCGAGCACACCATCGTGCTCAGGACGTCGAGAGGAAGAAGGCTTGGGTGGTTTGGCATTCCAACTCCGCCGAAAAAGGCAGATCGCCGGCGAAGAAGCCGCGGCCTTTGTGGCATCGATCTGCCGCCGTGGCTGATCGGATGGAGAATCCGAGCATACCATCGTGCTCAGGACGTCGAGAGGAAGAAGACTTGGGTGGTCCGGCATTCCAACTCCGTCGAAAAAGGCAGATCGCCGGCGAGCACCACCGATCGTAGTCGCGGCGATCTGGCGTCGACGTTTAGTTTAACGGCACGTGGAGGGCATAGGGAGGAAGAGGAAGGAGATGCGAGTCTGATGGGACCGGTCTCGCCGGCAACCGTCGCCAGACGGCGGCGCACGCGCCGGCGACAGCAGCGGGGAGAGAGAGAGACGCAGAGGGGAGAGAGGCAACAGATAGGAGAGAGAGAGAGAGAGAGAGAGAGAGAGAGAGAGAGTATTAGTTGGCTGAAAATGAAAATAAAACAAAAGGGGTAAAACTGGAAAATTAAAATATGGGGAGTCAAAGTTGACTGGGTATTAGTTGACTAGGGGGTTTAGAAAAATATTAAGTGTAAGATTGGGGGTTATAAGAGAGTTAGATTTTGGGTGGAGGTTATGGGAGATTTTATCTCTAACTAGGGGGTTTATAATTATTAACATAAAAGATTAATGATTTAACAAAAAATTGACTGTAGATACCACATTAGCATATATTGATATTTTAGGTGATAAATTGGCAAGAAAAACAATTTAAGTGGTATAAGAGCACACCTTTTATAATTCAGGGCGGTATTTAAGTAAAAAAGCCTTACGTAGATTGCTTGATACACATCGACATAACAAAATTGTGACACTCAGTTGTCAAAAAAAGCGAGCCTTGCATCTTTTTTGTTTTGTTTTTTGAATCTAAAAGGCTAAAGGCATCTAAAAAAATTAAGTTGTAATCATGGTATAAATCACAAACAATAAAATACGGTCATCTTATTTCAAAACAAAACAAAATTGCACAATGGCGTGGTGAACAACTGATGCAGACATGATGATCAAAAGGGATGTGTCCTTCCACCCCATAGTCCTCCTCATATCCAATCAGTAACCTCCGAATATGAGGTTCGGATTTCTTGCTCTGCAATTTCAGACGCAGCACTCACATCAACTCCAATTGTGGACAGATTCAATGAACCCACAAACAATTAAAAAAAAAAAAATTCATAAAATAACTTATCCACATCACATGTTTTCTGGAATGAACTAGTATTGGGCTGAAGGATTGGGCTTCGACACAGTAACTTGAGCCCAACTTCATAATCACTGGCCAGTACAAAGCCACGCTCACTCGGTCCAAATAATCAAAGCGCCTTTGGATTGGGCCTTTCCTAATCCGTTATGACGTAGAATTGATTTCCACGCAGCCAAACAAGCCATTTACTGATTTACCGCCACCCAATGCTCTTATAGGTTTATACTATAAAGACCATACCCAATGTGACGCAGTCACTCTCAGAAACCCACCAAATTCCAAACGCCACAGTTTGGCTTCTTCGTCCTCAACGTAGAGCACTCGAATTAGACAACCCCACAAGCTTAGAATTGGTATAATTTCCTTTTTTCTTGATACTTTTTTGGTTACTTTTCTGTACTTGATAATTTTCAGCTACTTTTTTATTAGGAATTTTTAAAATTTTTATAAACTTTGAATCTTGATGTTGATTCAAATTAGGGTTTCTGGTCACCGGGTAGGTTGTGTTTGATGTTTTACTTCAATGTAACTTTGCACGAATTTAAAGTGTTGGCTTTTCTGTTAAGATTTTAATCAGAACTGGAAATTTTATGTATTTGATCATTGTTTTGCTTTTGGTTCTGTACGTACTTATATTTTTTTTCTTCGGTGCAATTGTTGAAGTTATATGGAAGGAGAAGACAACATATTAGATGCAATATACGAAGAGGATAGCTTTGAAGATGGCGAAGATGTTGAAATGCTTGATGTCGAAGAAGGAGAGCTTGTGGAGGAGAACCCACAAAATGGGTTGGGACAGAGCGGCGCTGGCAATGTCAGTGTAGCAAACCAAGAATTTCAGAGTAAGAATCGCAGGCGCAGAGCAAAGAAGAAGAAGAACAAGAGAAACAGGAACGGCCCTGTTACTAATGTAACTGATATAGACAGGTTATGTCCTGCCCAATTAAGAACGAAAATAGTTACATGTATTGGAAAGGATTTTGGAGCTCTCTTGTGGTTTTTGACATTCTTTTAATTTTGTTGTTCTGTGCAGGTTTGTGTTGGATACATGTAGGCGTCTGAAAGAGAGGAAATCATATATGGTATATACTGCTGTTGGTTGTCTGGGTATTGCTGCATTGAGTGATCTCGTCAAAGAGGTATTTTACCTACCCCTTTAATGTAATGTAGTCTCCGATTCGGAGGATAGTTTATTACAGTCATATATAATTATATATGGCTAACCAAAATGGTTTTTGTGGAAGAAGAAAAATATGTCACACGTTGAGAGAAATAAGTCATAGAACTTAGGGTTTATACCTATGTCTTTTTTGGTCTAACTATGTGTGCATTTAGAATTTATATTGTGATTGACTTCTTCAAATCTCCTTGACAGAGACCATTATCAACTGGTCATGCATTTGGTACATGTTTATCTGCATTAATGCGCCTTGTTCTGAGATGATCCAGCCTTGCTTCTAGTGTTAAGAACTTAGTGCCTTGCACATGATACCTTGGAGCTGGGTTTTCGGTGATCTTCTCAACCGAAAATCATCTCTTATAGTGTTTCTCAATCTATTCTATTCCTTCCCGAACACTCTTGGTTTTGTTGCTTATGGGAGTCCTGTTATTTGGTGAATGGGTTATGCACTGGAAATGTTTTATGGGTACTCTTAGGGTTATCTTTACCTCCTGAGCCATCCATCTCTTTTTCTAGTCCCCTTCACATTATAGCTTTAAGGGGAAGGTGGTTTATCCTTTGTTGGGAGTGGAGTTGAATGATTCAACTAACCTTTTGCAAGGAAAGGTGAGATCTGGGTTGCTTAATTTTGGACCAGCTTAGAGCTGACAATGCTTATCCACACTATTTGGCCATACATCCTTAATTTCTGATGCTCAGTATTGTTTCCCTACCCTTTGCAGATTACTCTTGCAGAAGCTATTTTGCTCCTTCCAATCCTGTGCTCTGAGCTCTGATGTCCCCTGGCTGAACTACATCATATGCTATTTGTGTAGGTTGATATAATTCTTTTTAGAGTTTCATGAGCCAATATGCATGCAAGATCATCTTGACACATGTAAGAGCACTTTAATAGATATGTATAATGAAATACTCATCCATTTTTCAACTAAAAAACTCTATCATTCTGTTTGCTCCTCCCCCAGGAATTTTGGGTAGCTGTAAGCTCTATTCAAAGATGGTTAACCCTAATCTTATATGTAGTTGTTACAAGTGCTTCTATATTTCTAGTATATGAGTTATAAATCACTTTTAGTCCATAGGGAATCCAGTATCTGGAGAATGGTTAGGCTTTCCCTGCCAGAAACCATGGCATAATTGGGATATCCATGATGAAAAGATGAAAATTTTCAGGTGGATGCAGTCCAGTCTTGTGGAGGTCAGAAGACTCTTGATGGCAGACGCTTCAGAACAGGTGGTGGCATACTATGGAGTATCATTAAAACACGAGATCCAAAGGCCTATAAAGAGATAATGCAAAAGGCAAGGGATTTTGAGGTCCGTAATCAACTTTATTTTGTTTAGTGCCTTTTTCCTATAAAAAAAGGCCTGATATTTCTAATTTCAGCTGCCCAATATGTGGAAAATTAAATATAGATGTAACTTGAGGTGCTGATTTCCTTTCTGCAGTGCATGTACATGAGCAGAAAATGCATATATGCATATATACTTGTATGCTTTTATTCATGTAAAGGTCATATCTATATGACAACATTTTGGCTGTCTGGTAAACGATGATCCTGGAAATAGTTCTGTACTAGCCCCATCATCACCATTGGAGGGCCAAGGGGATCCTTTGCTAATGTAAAGGAAATTGTTTGAGTATGGTAGGTAGAGGGCAAATAAGAACCATAAATGGTTGTAATGTTTTATGAAGCTCACACTGCCTGCTGGTTCACTGACCAAGTTGAAAAATTGAATTATTTCCAAAGTAATCAAATCTCAGAATGAGAATGATAAAATGGAAGTTCTTTTACATGCTTATTGAACATTTCATTACTGTTTTGATCTAGGAACTTCATTAGTGTTTCTGGTGCTATTATGCCCATAAATTATAGTAACTTTTTGTTAGTGTCTTTATTGTAATTTTTACGATCTTTATCCTAATGCAGAAGCAATTCAAGCAACCGAAAAATAGACAAGCAACAGAGCAAAAGAAAGAAGGTTCATCTCAAATAATTGCCAAGCCATCTGAGGATGGTACTCCAGCCAATGTGTCGGATGATTTACAGCTTATATCCGAAATGCAGACTCAAGGCAATCAGTTAAATCCTGAAGGGAGGCATGTGTCTGTTCATGATAGGTTAAGGATACCTGTTTCATACGATGATGACTTGCTTGGAGGGCCCTCCAAAGATGATGCAACTTGATTGAACAACTGGATTTTTATCTGCCAGGATTTTGTTTCTAATTGAGTTAACTCACAACTGGGGTTTCATATGTAGAGAATTCTATTTGTTTTTGTTTGCTTGGAAGCAACAGAATTCTTTTCCCCCTATAAAAGAGTTTCACTGGAGTATATATTGGCGTTATGAAATTGTGTTTAAAGAGACTTACTTTAAGGGAAAAAACAATTTTGGTCCGGATGTTTTACCCTATAAAAAAATTTGGTCATGTGGTTTGGTCCCTATGTATTACATTATTTGCAATCTTAGGATATTTTGCACTCAACATGAAAATTTTTCTTAAATCAAAATTAGTAACTTGTTTAAAATCAAGAATGACTGAAAATCATGTAAATAACATTGAATTTGATTTTCAAACAAAAATGTCTAACTTAGAAGTTAAATCCTTCAAAATTTTGTGAGTCTTACTCTTTTTGACAAATAAATATAAAAAGGAAAAAAATTAGTTTTAGAAAACATATAAAATGGTTTTTCAATTATGTTTTCAGGATGAAACACCCTTTAATGAAATATTAAGAATGTTTTCTGCCACCATGAGGAGTCTTGTATAATCATGAATTTCAATTAATTCGTCCCATGAGAATGCTTTTTAAGGACAGCTTTTCTCAATCCAAGTCCATATCTAAAATTGCCTGCCGAAAATGAAAAGTTCGTCTTTTCATCATCTTTTTATTATTAGACATTCTGAAAGAGGTGTCCAGACATTCGCGTCTTCAATTTGTGCATGCGTTGTTCACTTGCTCTGCATTTTGATGGTTGGCAATGTTTCTGCTTGGGATTTTAAACTAGGTTGGAACTTTTGGGCTCATACAATTGGAAGTGTCGTATTAAAATATATAGATAGAAGAGAGCATAAGGCATTGCTCAACTGGAAAAGAGAAAAGGCCTAAAGCTCAAATCTTTGCAGAATGCAGACACAAAATCACGTTGCTTTATTAGAAAAAAACAAGCAAACCACAGTGCAGTCATCTATCCTGGAAGCAGGGAATTTCTTTCTCCATGAGGCGGTGGCGGCCTCAATCACTGCCTTTGCAGCTGCCTCTGCACTATCGGCTTCCCATACAATGGATGCAACTTCATTGTTACTTAGCACATCCCACACCTGCATACCAACCCCAAACAAAATCACATAATTGGGATTAGAAATGCCACTGATACCAAATGCAATGGTGCCCTTTTTTTGTAAACTCTTATCAAGTCTACATTTCATTGAAAAAAGCCTTACCCCATCAGTTGCAAGAACGATGAATTTATCTTCGGAAGTTAGGCGGCCATGGGAGACACTAGGGATGGCAATGACACCATGGTCTTTGAGCACGTAATCCCCGAAAGCCCGGGACATGGCTAGGCCTGGGGAGTCTTCATGGGGCAGGCACACTCGATGAATGTGTGGTTCCTGCGTTAGTGCAACCACACGACCATTGCATGCCCTTATTCGTTCTGCTTCACCTACATTAAAAAGCGATAATCAGTTAAATTGTATTCTTGGAATCCCATTTTGTAGAACAAATGCTAGAAAAGAAAAAAAAAAACAGAACATTAAGATAGCAGCTGGCTGGAGAAAAATGTTCTTACTAGGTAAACCGGGCTTTTGATCAGTGGTTAATTGAATGCCCTCAATTCCATTCTCAGTAACTGATCCTAGGACCGCCCTTGAGTCTCCCAGATTGGCTATAAAAAGATCCTCACCCTGTTTGATTTTTAAATTAAATCCAAGAAAACAGAAAGAAAAATATATAAATTTTGTTCCATCATAAAATTCTTTTTACCTGTCTTATGACAACAACAGCAGTGGTTCCACTACAAGAGCAGTCCAAATTTTCTTGAAGCTTAATGGCTTTGTCCATCACTCTGAAGGAACTAACAAATGCTTCTTTCCATCTATTGAACCTTAATATTATGTCCATGTCATTGAGATCACCATCCTCTGCTACTGCAGTGACTGTGGGAAGAGCTTTCATTCGGCTTTTTATGAGCGCTGGCAGGTGGTTTCTCACAATCTCACTCACTATGTGACCATTCTTTCCATGCCCATCAAAAACTCCACACAAAGCTGAATCTTTCTTTCCACAGCCCTAATGAAAAGAAAAGAAAAAAAAAAGAGGTCTAAGTTATATAATTAACAATAACAAATATGAAACCCAGATTATGCAACATGTTATTAAGGTATTAGTCTAAGAGAGGAGATAAAATTGTACCGGCCTATATAAAGCACCATATATATATATATATATATTCAGGCCGGCCGGTCCTGAGATTCTGGGACCTAAGATGAATCATAAAATTGGACCTCTTGATTTTCATACATATTATTTGGGCTTAACATAGTATAATATACGACTAGTCTATAAAATTTGGTGCCCTCAACATTTGGGGTCATGGCGGTTGCCTTCTTTGCCTACCTTCAAGCCCGGCTCTGGTTATATTGAATACCACTCAATTGTGTTATGCAAGTTTATAATTTACACCTTTCAGAAGATGTTTTGAAATGAAATAAAGTTGACATGTCAGAATTCATTATGGAACTGATGAATGTTTTGATTTTTCTAAGAAAACAATCATTACTTGCCATTCTATACTGATAAAGCAAAATCTATCTTTAACAAAATATGGGTTTGATGAACAACTACAAGAACAAACAGAGAACCTATTAACAAACCTGGAAAAGAATAGCAGTATCTTGGTTTAGTCCTTTGCTTCCTTCCTTAGAACAAAGAGAACCAAGTCTCTGAGTTCCTTTAGAATCCTTCTTCTTTTTAGAGAACTTTGTATTTTCATGGCCAAACTGAACCCTGCGACTCCTGGGAGCTTTAGATGCAAAGGATATGCAGATTCCCATTAAAACTGGAATTGGGTTTTTCTTATTTCCAATTCCAACCACTCCAATGAGCCAAAGATTGTTCGAGTGCTCTCTTTAATCATGATCGAATATAACTATATAAGGACCACAAACCGCGCATGTTAGTGAGAATGATTAAGATAATGGGGAAAATTGAAGTGTCTCCAAGGGAGCTGATAGAGTTTTCAAGAATTCACGATAATATTTAAATGGTTGATTACCTCAATTATTTTAAGAGTTTGCAAGATTCCCATAGGGCCATATCACTTTAGGCGTGCATGCTTATTATAGAGTGCAATAACTTGCCTATATTAGCCATATATTTTTATATGCACCTCATTGAAATTAACTCTAACCAGCCTTTTTTTTTTGTCAAACACTAACCAGCCGAAGCCAGCTAGTTTTTCTAACAATAATCGTATATATTTGTTATATCTGTCTCTCTCATCACATAATAACAGTTGTATACACTTATATATATATATATATTTATCTATTTGATTACATAATATACACTTATAACTTATTCTATTTGTCTATCTCATCACTTGTTGCCCACCAAATAAAATGTCATTGAATTGAGAGAACATAGAAGCAATGTTAACCTTGTTTATCCCTTCCCCCACTCGTAAAAAAAAGAATGAGCTGACCCTTGACCAACTTGATGTGCATTTTATAGAGAGAGAGAGAAGGTTGGTCCATGACAAACTGACATTAGAAAGTAATTTAAATCCCTCAACTGTTTGGACAAGTTTATGAAAGAAGATCAAAACAGTTGGTCAAACTATAAAAAGAAGGCAATAAACAATTAATTAGGTATAAAATTCTAGCATTATTATGTATTATATATGTAGTAATGAGTGGAATTATGCTTTATAGTTTATTTTAATGTGCAAGCCATGAGCATACACAAGTGGGAAAGAAAAGAAACCCGCATGCAATACGTGATGCCGGCAGATTTTTTAAGCCGAAGAGTTAATATAAGATTAGCCTGAGTGCCTTACCCTATAATCTGTGGACTTCATTTTTAAAATAATTCTAGAGATAATCAAAAACAAAATTGCGTGATTAGGGCCATTCATCCAAGTTGACTTCTACTTAAAATTTTTAGATGGAGAATGGCTTTTGGTTCCCTTTGCAATTTCTGTTTCTGTTTCCCCACTTATCAAAGTTCAATTGGCAAAGCAATATATTGACTTCATTTCTGTTTTTCCCCACTTATCAATACGTTGACTTCACTATTGGAAGCAATATGTCATATGGTTTTATGAGAAAGCCAAATAATAGTCGGCTAATTTCTTTTATAAGGGAAAAAACTTTAGCCTCACTCCAAAGGGCAAGCTTCTATTTTTGGAGGATTCAATTTCAAAGCTTCTAAGCCTTTTATCACCATCTAATATGCAGTGTCATCAAGCTTTTCTTTTAATATAGTAGCATTAAAATATGATGAGGGCTTAACTAAAGAAGTTAAAATAAACATTGAGATTCATATCTAGCAATCCATTCAAAATGCCATGATAAAACAATTCACAATTTGTGCAGGCAGATGCGATTAAGATCACATTGGCTACTCATTCTTACTCAACTAGAGGTTCAAATCAACTTCAGTAAAACTACATACATATGAGACTTGTAGATCGGAAGCCACACGACTTGAGCAAATTAATTGCTGATGTTCTCATTGGCTGGATACAGGTATACTATCTTCACCGGTCCCTGAGTCTGCTGCCGGCAACTTTTTCGTGAGAGACTTAGGTATGTCCAGGTGGTCTTGTGGGCAACGCTGCTGAGGGTGCGATAGCAGCACACACATGTGTCGGAAGATGACTCGTGCTAACCCCTGACCGCTCTCCAAGATGTAGCCCTCAAATTCGCTAACATGTTCCAGGGCATCGACAAGTGAGTCATAGACCTCCTGGGGGCAGTTGTCAGGTCCAGGCTTGTCATGAAGGTAAACTACATCTAGAGTGAACATTTTCTGGTTTACAGGCCATTGATGTTGTGGTCGTACAGATGATCTACAGTACATAAGAATCTAAGGGCAAGCATGTCAGGATTGAAAATGGGGCAATAACTAAAGAAATTTCAATGTCATGGAAGCAACAAGATAATAATACGTAAACACATTGTCATTTGGTAGGTTCCAAATTTGCATCAATATATAGGTCTTGATGAACAAATGTAATAATACGTAAATAGTGAAGCCAACAAAAACTTACCACCCTCAAAATTCTGTTTTGAGCACGAGATTTCTTTGCTTCATGAGCTGCTACTCGGAATAGACTGGTAAGATCTGCATTACCAGAAGATGAAGTAGCTGCGAGTCCACGAAATGCAGCAATTGCAGGCTCGACTTCACTGCTAAACTCTTTCCGAAGCTTTAAAGTAACAAAGAAGGAAAAAAATTAGTTCCAAATCAATTACAGAAACTCAAATCAAACACAAAGACACAATGGATAAATTGCAAAAGGTTTTCTCTACACTACATAAATATTCATCACTAAGGGGGTATTTGCATTATAATGGTGTATTTCAAGCATCAAATGCAGATCAACACATCATGCATGCAAAGAAAGTGTAGGAACAAAGAAAAGTAAACTAAAAAATTATTGGAACCGCCAATTAGAAGTTGCAATTTATGAGGCTGCATCACATGAGCTTCAAGCAAGAAAACACATGTCCTGTCAATCTAGTAAATACATGGCAAGTGATACAAGATTGACCTATGTCCTTTTTATTTCTTATTTTAGATCAAATCAAGGTCCCAAATCTTGTTAATAGTTAGTAAAGGAATTGTAATCACCCACATTCAGTAGAAACGACCAATGCTTATCAAAGGGAACAACATTTTTGACCTTGTGATTATGTACACTGAGCTGCTTCAAAGTAAAGACTTAAACTAATTGGTTTTTTTTCATATTTAGTACCTGAACTTTGACCATTGTCTTAATGTGGTACCTAAACTTTTATTTGTCCCAATTGAGTACCTAAACTTTTATTTTGTGTCTAATAGGTACCAAAATGAATTTATGTTAAAATTATCAACAAAAGTTAGGGGCAATATAGTCATTTCAAAAAATTTATATTTTATTTTTAATTTTTAATTTTTTTTGTTTGTTGTGTGTTTTTTTTTAATAATTTTAAATATATAAAGAAAATAATTAAAATATACTTTGACTATATTGCCCCTAATTTTTATTGACAATTTTAACAAAAATTCATTTTGGTACCTATTAGACACAAAATAAAAGTTTAGGTACTCAATTGGGACAAATAAAAGTTTAGGTACCACATTAAGACAAGGGTCAAAGTTTAGGTACTAAATATGAAATAAACCCTAAAATTTATTCATCCAGCAACCAAATATAGGTCATGCAATTGAATCTAACATTTCCTACATTTCCTCAGCTGCCAAGCAAATTAAAAATGAAAATTAAATGAGAATTTGAAGCTACCCATAAAGCTTATATATCACAGAAAACCATAAAACTATGATCCAGAGCGATAATCATGATTTCCAAAACTCAATTAGGCAAAGACAAGAAAACAGAAGACCCAGAAATTCTTCTGCGCCCCTGATCGCACATTTTCTCGGAAACCAAACAGAAACCACGCAAAAAAAAGAGATAGGAAAACAGAGAGAGACCCACCCAAGACGCAGACTTTCCAAGAACAGCAAAGGCGAATCGGTGTTCTGGGTTGATGGTGAGCTTGGTGTTCATGAAGAGAAGGATGGCTTGCTTGATCGAGTCCAAGCGGGTCAAGGGTCGCCCATTCGGACCCGTCGCTTTCATCTCCACCATCGACTCCGGGTCGACATCTATACAAAACAGTATGTCCTCGTTGCTTAGCCTCGTCGGTCTCAGCGTGTACCTGCTCGCACCCGATTGCTCTCCCCTTACTCCCTCCATCGCTCAACGAGCTCAGAGCTCAACTGCGAAACGAAAGAAAAGCACAAAAGATTGCATAACCGGTGCGTTTCCATTTGCGTTTTGCATTAAAAGGACACGTGTGTACTTTGAAACGGTGCGTTTTACGCCGTCAATACGGGGTCATTTTCGGCATTAAACTAGTTTAATAGACACTGAATGCGACGGTTCGCTCCCAATTTCTGGTTGCTCCTATTTCTTCTTCTTCTTCCTCTTTTGTCTTTCTTCTCAGAAATTTGGTAATCGAGGAAAAGCGATGGCTTGCTTGCATGACCACAGCTGCGAAGATCATGATTGCTCCTCTGATTGGTCTCTCTACAAGCATATAGACCTTCCCAAGGTACTCTTTCTTCCCTTTTCTTTTCTCAGCCTTAATTTTCCTCTTCCTATATGTGTTTACGTTAATAGTTATCACACTGTGGCTCAGTGGCTCTGCCTATGCTGGTGGGTTTCATTGTCTACTTGATCATTTTATGATTGTTTTGGCTTTATCTGAAAGTACCCAGATGAAAATTACTTGAAATAACAGTGACTCCAATAAACCCTTAAGCTGAAATTATAAATCTTACGCCCATTTTTCAGTGAGCACAATGTTTCTTATGTGTGGTTTCTTGATAGTAAAAAAAATATTTAAATGGGAAGCTTGGTTAATTGTTATACTCCATACTGATGCTGTGGCTGACTAATTGAGGAGTAATTGATGATTATTTATGTGGGGTGATTGAATGACCATATTACATTGGAGCTCTCCTTTGCTGATTGACATGTTGCCTGATGCCACTTTTAACTGAATTTTCTCTTGACTATATATCATCAATATGCACCAAGATCCTCCTTGACAAAATGCATTTTTCCGTTTTTTAGGTTTCCGCTTTAAATGAGGCTGTTTCAGGAAGCGTCAGGTCAGTTTTTAAAGCTTGGGAGCAACGGCTGAACTCTTCTGGGGTAATGAGCCCTTCTATATACCTTTCTGTTTTTCCTTCTTTAGAGTGGTTTGTTGAACATTTTCCTGTGAGCAGAAGAGATAGAGTTTGGCAAACATTATTACTAGACGTCATTAAATTTATAATCCAAACTTCTAAAAAACTGGGACTGAATACAGCACACAGGGTTTTGATTGAGATTCGGTTCAAGTTTACCATATATTTTGGCTGTGATTATGTTTCAATTGCTAGGGATATGTAGCCTCATTTGATTCTCTTTCCTGCAACAGGAACACTTGGAGAGCAATGAGGGTGATCCTGAGTTACTTGTTTTTATTCCGTGAGTGGCTACTTCTGTTGTTTTATGTTTATCTTCAAACACAAGTTGGACCAAAATACGAGAAAAAAATTAACATTAGGAATCATCCTTAAGTTGAGACAAGCATTGTAGATTCATTGGTTGAATTCATTGGGAGTAAGGTATGGTAACTTGTGAGTGAGTTCTTAGATCTCTATAGTCTGGTCTGTATGAGTTTGAGTAAGGGATTCAACCTTATTAGCATCACCAGGTTCATCCAAAACATAATACTTATTGTTGTATCATTATGTAATTGTCCTTTTTCTTGTAGTCATGACATTCTTTCTTGTATCTGAAATAGTTCATCATTTCTAAGAACCTGTATGAGTTAAAAGTCATGATGCTGAGTGATATTGGTCTTATTTATTTATTTTTTTTCCCAGGAAACTTTTTATTGCTTGTTTTCTGCTATATATGATGTTTAACATAGCTGTACTTACTGTATAAAACATTTAGTTGGCATCTAGAGAGATTTGATTAGAATCTACCATTCGACACCAACTTATAAGATGTAGTACATCTCTTATGTTGTTACTTTTGATGGAATTGAGTTATTGTGTTTTACAGATTTACATCAGATGTCAAGATCAAGAGCATATCAATTGTTGGTGGTGTTGACGGAACAAGTCCTTCCAAGATGAGGGTGTAAGTGACCTTTAATAGTTTCTACCTGAGGCATGGCTTTCTTATATTGGTGTAGTTAGAAACTTAGAATAATCACGGGCAATCTTATCTTAATGTAACGCCATTCCTCGCATCTATTTTGAATTTGTTTGGAAAACTAAAACACAAGACTGCATTGCGTAAATTAGGTTCATCAACAAAGAGGGCATTGACTTTTCAGATGCTCAAGGAATGCAAGCTATTCAGGTATTGCTTTCATCTTAGCTTGTCAGAGAGTTAGTTAAAAAATTCAACAGTTCAACTTTGTAACATGTGTTCTTGTTGTTTTAAGGAGTGGGATTTGGTTGAAAATTTTCAAGGAGTGCTGGAGTACCAGACAAGGTATTTATTCCTTGCCTTCCCTACTGCTTCATAAACCATCTTTCTTAATCTTGAGAACATGAAATATTATAAGTTGATAGCAATGGACATCTTATTTTAATTCAAATTGAGAGCAGTGAAGGTATGCATCTTTTGGTGTATGCATACTTTTTCCTTATTGTAATAATATAGCATGTCAAGTTGAGTGCCACTAAAAATAAGAGTTTTCCATTTGTTTTATTTGAGTTTTATTTTACCTTCAACTATCCTTCTTCGGATATTACATTTCTCCATATAATTAGATATTCCAAATTTCAAAACGTGGCGAGTATCACATTGCATTTTCCTGATAATTTTGGTGGTGATACAACTAAGATAGAGTACATTGGCTTTAAGGGTGAAGCTACTCAGGTAATTAATTCCATTCCATAAGAGCAGATTTTGTTCTGTTAGTGTTGCAGATAATACATTTTCTTGTCTTCTTTTTTTGGGTCTGAATTACATTTTCTTGTCTACGATGAACAGTTGAAGAGGGATGTTGTGGCAACAATTGTTTATGAAATTAGGCCAAATCCTTCTGATCACAAGTAAGTTTTGGTTATCCTAATGGAACGTTAAAATTGGTATCTTTCAAAGAAATGCTCATTTGCCCTTTATCTTGATATAGCAGGTTTCATTAAATATCAGCCCATGCACATCTTTAGCTTGTAGGTTTATCAGTAGAACTCCATATAATGATATATTAATGCTTTCATTTGACAGGGCAAAAAAAGAAAAAGATAAAAGAAGCTATGTATATTAATGCTGTTTACTTCTGTATAACTTCATGTTTTTTTCAAATGTGCTTGTTTGTAGGACAAAGGCTGAAGGTGGGGGTCTTTCACATGTGGAATGAGGAAGTCATACTAACTGTCACCTATTGTGCTTCAATACTCTTGTATATTGATAATGTGAACACAGTGGCATCTTTTATTTTCCTTTTATGGTTGGACAATGTTACTTTAGTCTGCAATGGAAGAAGATGTTGGTATTGTTTAGGCTTGTGTTATTACTTCAGTTCTATCTGACAACTCTGACTATCATGTTGTTGGATTTAAGTAAGTATGCAAATTTGTTAGATGTAATTCTTTCTTTTTATTTTTCATGAATCTTATGAGCTCTTTTCCACACCCAGATGATTCAATCCATTAATCAGGAGATTAATGATAGAATTTTTATTTTCAACATTCACTATGAATCCCTTGAGTGCTAATAGTAAATCCCTTCAGTCAATCTTTCTCTTTGTTTTGAACTTGAATCAATTATTATTAGACTGAATGCATTTGAATTGCATTGGATTTGTTTTGGGTATGAAGTTAGATTATTGTAATTCAATTGTAATAATCCAACTATTGAATGAGTTAACCTATATTTTATTGACCAATTTAATTGTATTAATCAAATTATTTTAACCCATAAATCCTGCGAATTATTATAAAAAAAATTTCGGCCACGAAATTATTATTATTAAATTTAATTATAAACTGTCCTACAAAAAAAAAAAAAAAACAAATAGTCCAATACAGCCCCAAAAACAAGCCGAGTAAAAGAAAAACTCACAAAGCCCAACCCATGTTTTTGGGCTTGATCGTCAAGAGGTCACGTGTGGTCGTCTCTCACCCTGCACAAAGCCCGCTTCTATCTCGTAGTCTCAGGCGTCTCTGCAAGTGCAAGCACATCAAGCTAGGGTTTTAGCGACTCACATTTTCTCACTGTGTACTCACCATCTAAAGGTTAGCTCTTCTCAACTCTAATTCGTTTTGGGTATTGTTCTTTTACTATTCTGTCTTTGTTTCCGTGACTTAGAGTGCATTCGTTCGAAATTTCTCAAAATTCTGGATAGCTCTGAACAAGTTGTCGAGTTCTCAAAGTTAGAACTTTGTAGAATAATCTTGGGCTCTGTCTGCATAAATTAATGTTCCACCTAAATTTTTCGTCTCTTTGAAAATTGAAACTCTAAAAACTGAGTAATTCAAGTTGATTTCAATTTTTGCCATTTTTTCTTTTCTGTTTATGCTATGTTTGTTGGCTGAGAAAGCAGTTGAACAGATATTCTGGAACAAAAATTTCCCATTTCTAATTTCATGTTTTATGTTGTTTTCATTATTAACAAACTGAGTTAGGCTGGTTAAATAACCCAAATATTTGTATCAAGCTCTACTGAACGGAGTATGTTGTTTTCTGCAGTTCCAATTGTTGAGTCATTTGTTCTTTAAAACTTTACGTTATGTGTTTTTATTTTTGTCAATTCTGAGTAAGGTAATATGGAATGCAGCTTTTGGATCCATAAAATGGCCAAAAAGAGTAAATCAAAAACTCCTAAAGAGGTGCAAGAAAACACTGTTGTTGTAGAAGAGGAAAAGCCCTCATCTTCGGCGAAAAAGCCTACTTCTGAGATTGATGAAATATTTGCTGGGAAAAAGAGGAAGAAGCCTGAAACAGAAAAGGCTCAAAAACCAAATGAAGATGCAATTGAAAAACCGAAAAAGTTGAAGAAAAAGAAGAAGGATAAAGGGTCTAAAGATGGTGGATTTGTGGACCTGCCTTCTAAGTCGAAAAAGAGGACACAGGAAGGCCTTGCTATTTATACTGAAGAACAGTTGGGTCTTAATAAATCAGATGCTGGAGGCACCCCGCTTTGTCCATTTGATTGTTCTTGTTGCTTCTGAGGGTACCTGCATATCTGAGGTTTTGTTGTCTTGAAGAGTTTGTTCATTCAATTTGAGGATAGCTGAGTGTAGCTTTTGGCTTTCTTGATGTACACCAGAACCTGATTACATGAATTATTCAATCTGTGTCAGCTTATAAATCTCCTTTGGTTCTCCGATATGATGAGTTAAGTTTAAATCAATACTATTAAAGTATTTGAGGCAAACAAAAGAAAGAGTGTTGAGGAAGATTTTGTTGCAGTTACACTTTCTTCACATTAGTCTGTCTCTGATGATCATAGATTAAAGTCGTGTTTATATCTAGGAATTCTACTACACAATGACATAAGAACTTCCCTTTTAGGAATTTATTCTGATAACCTCAATTGTGGTGGTATGGGGTATGTCGCCAGAATTTTAATGCTGGCTTAAGTTAATCCCTCTAAATCAATTGTTAAGCAGCCTTTTGTGAGAATGCGTCATTGAATTAGTTCCCATAAAAGATTATAGGCGACCTGTTGATTTCATATTGTTGATGACTGATACTGATTATATTTATCAGCAAAAATTAGAATGATCCAACTTGGCTTTGAGTCTTGTTGCCTTTATACTTATAGATGCGGAATTATCAATCTTCTTTGTAATGAAATATTCATGTTTGAATTTTGGGCTGCATATACATGGAGTACAGAGCTTGGTAAAGGGAATACAGGTCACTGCATTTTCTATTGACTGGTAATTGCAGAACAAAAGTAAATGGCCTTACACTTATTTCTTTTATCTTGGAATTTAAATTTTTTTCCTTTTGGAATTGATGCTATTATTGTTTAACTACTTTAAACCATCAAAGTTCAGCATGGAGCTCATGGCTCATGTAGAGCAAGATATTTGACATTATGGATTTCCATCTATAAACCAATTTCTTTTTAATGGTGTGGACACTAACAACTCATTTCAGTTCAGAGATGTGCATAGAGCTCCATAGCATAAACTAATATTATGGCATCCGAAAAAACACAATTGAGACTCAAATTTTGCTTTCATCCATTCAATTTGCGAGTACATTATAAGGCATTCCATAAACAGATCAATTCTTTATGTCTTCAGTACAAGAAAGTTGTCGAGCAGACGACAAATATTCACCATCATCACTCAGAAGATCTCCCTTCTGTGCATATACAATATGGATTGACACACTGCAGAATGAATGCAAGACTGCACAGCCTTCAAATCTTCACCAGTCAAATATGCAATTCTGCAACCATGAACAAAAACAGCTTTTAAGACTACTAAAATAACAGTTCGAGAGAAGGAAAATGACAGAGAATGCTGCATACAGAACAAGGCCACAACTTCAACATGAAGTCTCTAGGGGTGACCTTGCAGTGTACAGATCTTTATGCAAAGGGGTTTTACTTATTACACTATTTATGAGGGAACCCTACATCAAACATTACAATTAGAAGTGTGTGATAATAGAATGTAGCCAAAAATTGTAGCATGAAACCAGAGAGCATTTCAAACTATCTTCTATTTGGCAATATCATATTGGCTCCAAGCGGCAGTCAAGGCACCACAGAATTGGTTCTTGCTGTTGACTCGTATTAATAGAGCCGGGATTGAGATAAAAGGATTTAGTAAGCATAGACTTAAATCTTGAGCATTTAACTGCTTTAAATTTGAAGGAAAGCTTGGTAATGAATCGCTCCCTCCAATCGTGAGCAGTAGCTCTTTTTAGGCACCATGCAAAAGGTTGCTTGTTATGGGATTGAGCAACAAACACCCGTGTCTGACTGGAGTGCCAATCCAATACTTCTTACCATGATTTACTAGAAAAACTCATTACAAATTTCTTTTATTTTTTTACATTGAAAAATCAAAACAGAGACACAAAGTGAATGTGTAGTGGGTATTGTGACATGAAACAAAGGGTGTGAGTTTCAAGGATCTTCACCCACTAAGTTAGTATTGGCTCCAAGCGGCAGACGGGTCACCACCAATTGGGCGCCTGCTGTTGACTCTTCTTTAGAGCCTTGCTGTTACTGTAATCTCCACCAACATACACAACAACCCAGAACCCAAAACCAAGAACCCACAAAAAAAAATTGATAAAATTTTATATTTAATTACCAAGAGTGTTCGTAGAGAACAATAATGCAAGTACGAGCAAGCAGCGAGCTTTTGAGTTTGAGGTGGAAGATGCAAGAGGAACTGAGGAAACTACTTATTTATAGTTGGTGAGGCCAGACAAACCCTAATGTACGAGAGAATATAAATTTGAAAGCCCATGGGATATTTATTCAAGTGGGCTAAACCCAATCCCAGGCCCAATAGTCTTCGCACATGACGTCACGTGAGGGGCCGACTTCCGCGAAAGAGGTAAACAGTGGCAACCGAACCGCCTTCGCGGTTGGACATGAACACGTAGTCGTTGAAGTCTTCAAACACGTACTCACAAAAGTAAGGAGAGAGTGGGTAGTAGGTAGCGAGAGTCTACAGACAGGCGCTGAAGACGTTCTTTTTACGCTTCAAGAATTCCACGAGTTTAGGATTTTTTCGACGCCAAACGCAAAACGACGCCATGGACGCCGTTTCATGCTCCGGTGTTCTTTCCCAATTGAAGCTCTCCGGTTCCAAGCTCTCCCATTCGGATCACAAATTTTCGATGTAAGCCCTCGGATGCTGTGAGTTTAAATTTTGATCAGTAGCTGTTTGCAGCTCGATCGTAAAGTTGGCTCTTTTATTCTATTAGATTCATGTATGCTATTAATTATGCGAGAAAGTGATAGCTTTGTTTTGTATGTTGTTCTTGTTTCTTGGAAAATGGTATTGAAATTTTACATTTTTAACCGAACAGGAGCATTGGATTATGATATTGGCTGTATGTTTGGATTCTTGTTTTATTAGTTTCAGACTTTTGAGTTTAGTTGAGGTACTGACTAAGTGCGTTTAGTGGTAGGTCGTGCTTTTACGCGAGGCCTTTTGGGTCTGTCTCTTGCCATTCATCCAAGGGATTGAGACTTCCGAAACAGCTTACAGTCTTGTGTTCTACTTCAAGCGATAAAGGAGATGACTTTTTAGGGGCATCACATTATTCTAAGAGAAACCCTGTTGGGGATAATACAGTTTGTCATGCGGGTGTATGCACTTATGGTGGGACTGCTGTAGAATCTCATTCCCACACTGCGGAAGAGAAGGTTGGAGTGCTGCTTCTGAATCTAGGAGGACCAGAGACCCTCAATGATGTTCAACCGTTTTTGTTTAATCTTTTCGCTGACCCAGTATGTTGTTCTACTTGTACTGCCTTGCCTAATCTGTGTCAGGATGAGTAGTTCCAAGTACTCTTGCTAATAAATTACCATGTTGTGTGGCAGGATATCATTCGTCTCCCAAGGTTGTTTCAGTTTCTCCAGCAACCATTGGCGAAATTGATCTCTGTGCTTCGAGCTCCCAAAAGCAAAGAAGGGTATGCTGCTATAGGAGGTGGTTCACCATTGCGTAAAATAACAGACAAGCAGGTAGAGAAAATACAGCAAATGTCCTGTTGAATGCTTCAGTTGGTTTTTGTTTGTATAATCTGTCTTGTTCTACAACAATGATTCAGTTGTCAAGAATGTTTGTTGGTTTATGAGATCTGGTTTGTTCTTGAATTTTTATATTTACATGGTTCTTGCTGTTTGGTACAGGCAAATGCACTCAAAATGGCTTTGGAATCAAAGGACTTGCCTGTAAATGTCTATGTGGGAATGCGGTACTGGTTCCCATTCACTGAGGAAGCAGTTCAGCAAGTTAGTCTTTAATTCTATAATCCAGTAGCCCTTTTTATATTAGCCATTAGTTACTGATCATATAGAAATGCATGCAATGACTAGGCTAGTTGGTTTGGTTAGAGAAAATAGTATTGTAATGCGTGTGTTGTCAGCTGTGATGACCTCCATATGCCTATGTCTTCTAGTGATTATATTGGTCTTTCAGCTTTGTTAGAAGTTAATAATTATAGGGTACCTTCTACACATCTGTCTCTAATTGAATTAATCAAATAATTGACAATTTTTTTCATTATCTGTGTCAGATTAAGAGGGACAGAATAACCAGGCTTGTTGTCCTGCCTCTATATCCTCAGTTCTCTATCTCTACAACTGGATCGAGCATTCGAGTGCTTCAGAATATTTTCAGGTGACAGTTCGTTGTCATTTCATGTAACTACATATATTTGCTTACTCTGGTCAATTTCCTGAATGTGAGCCCATCTTGCAGCAAAGACAGCTATCTATCAAGGTTGCCTGTTTCTGTTATAAACTCATGGTATCAACGTGAAGGTTATATTAAGTCAATGGCTGACTTGATTTCCAAAGAGCTAGAGAGTTTTTCTGAACCTGCAGAGGTGGGTTCGATTAATCCTTGGACTAATTTTAAATGGCTCTTTCGATGCAATTAAACATATGTTTTATTTGTTGGTATGGTTATCCCATGAACTTTATATAGTAAACATTGCTAATTTTCTATGAATTTAGGTCATGATATTCTTCAGTGCCCACGGGGTACCACTCAGTTATGTAGAGAGTGCTGGAGATCCATACAAAGATCAAATGGAGGAGTGCATCTTCTTAATAATGAAAGAGTTGAAAACTAGGGGAATCAACAATGAACATACTCTTGCTTACCAGGTGGTTTATAAACTCACAAAAGTTAATTTTCTGAGTTCTAGCTTTTACTTTGTCACCTCTCTTGGCTCTCAGAACTATCTTAGGCTGTGTCTACTGCTTATGGCTCCAACTCTCATATCATTGTTTTCTAATTTTATTTTTCCCTAATTTTGTTGTTGGGTGGTGATCAGAGTCGAGTTGGTCCTGTACAATGGCTGAAGCCCTACACTGATAAAGTTCTTGTTGAGCTTGGCCAGAAAGGTGTGAAGAGTCTCCTAGCTGTTCCAGTCAGGTATTTCTCTTCACAATATTCTGATGTCTTCTATGTCCAACTCTACAAGAGATACCACTTGGTTTGTACAGGACGGTTTCTATTTTATCCATTGCTTTGGCATCAAATCAAATTTTAGGAGAGCAAGACTATTCGTAATTGTGTTTTACCTTGTGTTTTTTGCTGCTTAGGTCGTTATAAATGCCATGTTATATCTAACAATAAATAAAGATGTGTATGCCATAGTATTCCTTATTTTGGTTTGATAATTCGAATTCCACAAGACATTTTATTTGGCTTTTGTGTCTTTACCTGTTCTAATGTCATTACTTTATCTGTAAGCTGATATTACTTGGTTCTTTATATCAGTCAAAAGAAAAGTAATAATGAACTAATCTCACATCTAATTTTTTATCCAGCTTTGTGAGTGAGCACATAGAGACTCTTGAAGAGATTGATATGGAGTACAAGGAGTTGGCCCTTGAATCTGGCATTGAAAATTGGGGCCGAGTCCCTGCCCTTGGTTGTACCCCTTCATTTATAACAGATCTGGCAGATGCAGTAGTAGAAGCCCTACCGCTGGCAACAGCCATGTCAACCTCAAAGACTACCTCAGAAGTAGTTGAGCACGATCCATTAAGATATGCCATCAAAATGTTCTTTGGTTCCTTTTTAGCGTTTTTGTTGTTTTTTTCACCAAAAATGATATCAGCATTCAGGAACCACTTGATTTAAGGGATAATACAAAATTTTACTACCAATTATCATACAAGCTGCTCTTACAGACAATAAAAGGGTGAGACTACAAAGAAACCCCCGCCTTTTTAAATTGAACCTCATTTTATACTGAACAAGCGTCCAATTCTTGAGAGAATTTTTTGTATTTAGGCCATTATTCAGATGTGTAAATTTTATTTTTTTTCATAATGTTGTAGATGAACGTGCTTTGATTCATGAAGCATAGCAAGATTCTACTTTGTGCTTGACATTGTTATGATTTGTACCTAAAGCTAGTTCTATGGAAACTTTTGATTTGGGTATCATCATTTTTCTAGTCTGTTTATGTCAACTAGATTTTCTGTCTTGTGGTATCGATAATATGGCACATTCAAATTGATATCGTATGGCATCGTCACCTCGCCATTATGTTTGTTTCCAATAATCATACCATCCAAAGAAACAAAACATCTTACTTAGACTAGAACTCCCTAATTCTAATTCCCTCTATGCTAGGAAGAGTGGAGTGGTAGCTTGACCTCCATGGGTGTGCCCACAGAAACTCCCATGGTCAACTTAAATCTCCCTCCTCCCCCCCCCCCCCCCTCCCTACATCTCCCAACAGAAAATTGGTACCTTTCAAGTGTTGTTCTTGATAGGGTGCAAACAAAGCATTCTGAATAGCAGACAGTAAATATAAAACTAAATTGAAGAATCATTGAGGTTAATGAATTGGTTCCCCAGTTTCACCTCTCACAAAAATATTTTTGCGCGTATTTCATATCTAATTGACCAAAATAACCTTTATATGGATAACAAAATCAACAGATGAGAAAATGGGTTGATCACCCCTGTTCACAACCCAGCACTTAAACATGGTAACCAGTGAATGTAAATCCTCGGCCAGCAATCTCACCAGCACAAAACCAGACAAAGCATTCCAAACCGAACAGGGCAACAATCCCGGCATCCTCCACTTTCAGCTCCTTCCTATTCCTCCAAAGTTGCTTGACATGATCAATCTCCTTCCAGAGCAATTCATAACGCCCCGGTACACTGTACCACAATACAGATACTGATAGAGATTTATAATAAGCAGGAATAAGCTACAAAGTGTGAATATGGTTCATGGTGTGCAGAGTCCATATGCAAAACACATTGGTTCAAATTTACAATCATGAATAATAAGCATTACAATTCAATCATACAAAAAGAAGCATGAGACTTTAACTATGTTAGTACCAAAATGGATGGGCAGAAAAATGGCTCTAAGAATCTTCATCCTATAAATATTAGTTATTTTGGAGGTAGTGAGATGAAGACACTACCTCTGTCACAAAACATTAGTACGTATTAAGCTACTCATCTATACATTGCATGTTCAGGAGAGATAATAAAACTATTCAAAAACAATTGTAATCAGATAGGGCATTACATTCTAAATTGCCCCATTAAGTGCAATAACTCTTAATATTATTTGGCCAAAAATCAAATACTGTTGCCCTTAATGGTTGAAAACTTGAACGAGACAAAAACTATTTCTCCTTTTTAAGGTCCACATATCATATTTCTGGTAATGAAAGCCAAAAGAAATCACATCAAGTAAAAATGCAAATTTGATATCTTCATATCAGACTTTGGCCTGAAATTTCTGAAATATGATATGGGTTTGAGTGGCTGACCTTGCAAGACGGGTATAAAACAACTGTTTCGACAAAAGGCTGCATTTTTCAGCAGTCGATGGCTCCTGAATGTATTGCCTGTTCTGCTCCAATAGCTGCTTATAGTAGGAAGATCCATGCTTACCCACAAGCTTTGAAGCTTGAGTAGCCTTGGCTTGTAACTGAACCAACTTGGATGCCAATGCCATGGTACCTTGAAACATAAGAATAAAACTAATGTCTAACCTAATATGAAATCACTGTATTTGTGAGGAAAATTGTTCAAAAAATAAAAGCAAAAACAGAAACAAAGAGATATCCTTTTTCTGAAGCTAACAGTAAGTGTACCGTTGAGTAACAACCCCTAGTTTCAAGAACCATAATCTCAAAGATCCCAAAGCTATTAAGAGTAGAATATTGATGAAAACTGTGTTGCACGTTAAAGCTACATTCATAGTTTACCATCACAAAAACCCAATTCACAGTCAAAGCCACGCTAGATTACATGGTTAAAAGTGCTATAAAAGCTTCAGGGACTCTTGAGGAAAAAGCATTGCATTTTCAAATACGCATACATACCACCATACTATGCCAGAAGAGCTTAACAGATTTGGGATTTGGGGTGTTAAGTTCTATATAGATCCAAAATCATAGATATCATCATCATATGCAAGAAGAATCTAAAGCGAAAGTGTAGAGAATAAAAAAGAATACACTGCAAAGGCATACCTTACTGCTCTGTGCGCGTTGAGAGAGGGAGAGAGAGAGAGAGAGAACACTTGGGTTTTTATTAGGCTGGCTTGAGTTCGCAGAGTAGCCACCAAGTAACGTTGGCGTGCTATAGTCCGGTGAGGTCTATCCGGTGTTCACTTGCCGCCACTAAAAGGTTTCCACGTCATCAAAGCCACCACCTCAATCAGATGGCCCACTGGCCCCACTCTACTCGACTCGTACAATGCAATGGAAGATTACAAGCGTTTACGACTTTACGTGCATATATTAGAGATAAGTGAGAGCAGCAACTATTACTTAAATTTCTTTGCTTTCTGCATTTTACTGCGTTGACCTCCTATTGCTCAACCTTTAGCTTTTACATTCTTTTAAGAAAAAAGACATTATATGAAAAAAATATTTAAATAATATTATTTTTCATAACCGTACCAACCTTTATGTTTTCCAAGATCATATACGAATCAAACAATATTTTCAGAAAAAAAGAGATTATATGAAAAAACTATCTATATATCATAATTTTCATAGCCCCTTCAAGTTGGGTTATACCCAAAAAAGAGCTGGTTGTCCATCGTATAGTTTCTTTTATACTATTTATACGAATTTGCAATGTTGATAAATTGGAAGTTGCTTTTTAGTCTTTCTAAATCAAAGTGTACTGTGATAGGATGAGTACGTTTTTTTTTTTAAAACGTATTGTGATGGATGATTTGGTATACAATATGTTTGTCCAGTTCCACAAAATGGCTAAACTTGCAGTCCAGCCCATCCATTGGAGTAAATTACATTCCCATTTGCAGCCCATCACAATGAAAATCAATAACTTTCAATTTCCTCAGACCAACATTTATTCTGTTATTTCCAACTAAATACTAAAAATCTGAAAGCTTGTAGTTAAAAGATCCTACTTAATAACATCAACAAACAAGTGCAGGTGATAGAAAAACAATCTGCATCATATAATTTTCATCATGTCACTTAACCTTCACAAATAAATAACACTGCCAGTAAGTAGCAGCTGAACTTAAAAGAAAGAGATAGGTCTAGCATTCAGAGTAGAAAAACATAACAGAGAAAGCATGATCCAACAAATTCTTGTAACCACCGTCCATACAAACCCAAAATACTGAAAACATAACGCAAGACCAATAAAATGTCCCATAAATACTAACCTAACTAGCCTTACTACAGATACAATAAAACTTTCAGAGGTACCAAAATGTTAAAACCCCCACTCACCATGACCTATATCAACTCTGTGGGGAAGTTTTGGCAACTCCACTTTGCGGGGCAGTCTGTGAAACTGGTGGAGCATCATATGTCCCACGAGAGGTCCCGTTCACGTTGCCATCAGCAGAATACGCAGGAGGTTGTGTGTATCCAGCACCATAAGATGTATTGTAGGGTGGTGGTGCCTGCCCATAACCTGGCTGACTGACTGGTGGAGCACCATAAGACGGAGGCCCATACCCTGCCTGACCTGCTGCAGCACCATAGCCAGATGTTGGGGCACGTTGGGTTCCAGAATCTGGCTGAGCATAACCAGAAGGTGGAGGCTGAGAATGGGGATAGCCTGGCTGCACAGGTGACTGTGTAGCCTGCCCATAAACTGGAGCATTTGCAGGAGGTTTTTGTGCCTGAGGTGTTCCATATCCAGGTCCATATGGAGGCTGAGCAGGTGGTTGGCTGGCATAACCAGTTTGAGAAGTTGGGGGCACTCCATAACCTGGTTGAGTAGACCCTTGGGGAGGGTAACTTGCAGGGTTTGGGCTAGGCTGTTGAGTGGCATTGTACCCTTGCTGGCCCTGAACAGGAGGTGCTTGGGCTGAATCCCCCTGAGTACCATAAGAGGAAGCATGTCCATCTTGAGCTGGGTTGGTCACATTACCATAGCTGGCTGCAGCATACCCTTGTTGATCATATGCTTGCGGTTGGCCATACCCAGATTGAGGGGGTGCATGATATCCACCATAGCCATCTTGAGAATAACCTTGTCCTTGTTGATTATAGCCTGAAGCAGGCGGCTGACCATAATTGTAACTAGCATTGTCAGCTGGTGCAGCAGGACCACCAGCGTTTTGCTGCTGGTGTGAAGGTTGTTGCTGGCCATAGTAATCATAGCCACCACCCTGTGAAGTCTGCTGAGTTGGTGCAACAGCTGACTGGTCCCAATTGGAGGGATATCCACCAGATGTTGGTTGAGGAGGATAGCCTGGATAAGGAGGCTGAGATGCATTATACTGTGGTGATGGGCCAGAATATCCTCCAGACTGTCCATAGGCATAACCAGGTTGCTGCATTGGAGGACCACCAGGAGCCCAGCCTGTGGGAGGTCGTGCTTGATAACCTTGCTGAGGATATCCTCCAGCCATTGCTGGATTCCTAACACGGTTCTGCAAGAAAATTGTTCTCACAAATAACCATGGCGAACTTTCCATGATGCTGGAACATGGAGGAATAAAAAAAGCAAAGGATGTACAAGAACAAACATTGGAAGAAAACTATAGAAGAAGAAATCTAAGAACCAACAGAACACATAACAAATAGAAAAGCAAATATATCAAGACAGTGATTGAAGGATTTCATATTGTATTAGGAAAAGTTGTAAACGCCTACATACCGTACTGGTGGTTGTATTAATTGAGTTACTCCAGCAGAAGCCCACCCTCTCCCTATTTGAAGCGAATGGGTACAGAAATAATACAATACTATACAAGCTTTTACATGAAAGCTAACAGACATATGAACCCTAAATGCCACGAAGAGGCAACTATCATGGCAATAAGTTCAAAGTGCATACAATAGACTAGCTTACTAAACAACTAAGCAATGCATAAGCATTAATTAGCTTCAACAAATAGACATCCTATATTTCACACCAGAAGACATGTCCAAGTACTAATACATCCCTAATAGTTTAGCTTACCCAGTTATAAAGGAACAGTAAATTTCAAACTTTTTAAGAAATTTTAAATCACATTCAGAGAATCAAAGATCTAAGCTTAATAAAAAAAACATATATCTGCATCAATACAGAAAAACCTGCGTATGTCACCAGCTTAAGGATCACAAGTTCATGGATCATCTTATGAGTGCAGCATAAAAACTAAAATAGAATAAAAAATAAAAAAACACTTCAACTGCCCATAAGTGTGAAGCTAAAAAATAAAAAACAAATTATTAACTGAATCAGCAGATAGCAGATGAGCAACAAGCACACTTCCAGATTTCATTTTAAAATTAACAAAATACTAAATAAAAAAAAATAAAATAAAGAGAAAGGGAATAAGAGACTTGGGATAATTCAGGATAAAGGACCCACAATATGTATAATTCATGATAGGTTAAGACTATCCTTTCAAGAAAAATCATGATTAATGTCAATAAATGTATTTGAAATGGAAAATGGCAGGGAAAAAAGAAAATAAGAGAAAGTAGGTAAGACTGACTAATTGTAATCTCCAAGTTGGACAAAATCTGGACTTGAATAAAATGGTACTTAGAAATTAAATCCAGCAGCAAAACAAAGAAGGACAAATGTAGTTAATGGGAACTAATAAAACTGAGCAATTTCTAAACAAATAATCTAAAGAAATTTTCAAAATAACCGAAATACAGAACATTTAAAACCACTAAAAACAAACAGTTAAATTACTTGAAAATTAGTATCAACTATCATGATATCTAAATATTTCATACAAGCTTCAAAATAAGTGAAGCACTAAATAATTATGACTAAAATTAAGGTATCCAATGGACAAACTACAATATCAATTTCATTAATTCAACATCTGTAAAATGTTATAAAGTTTCCGGAAGTTGTACTATTGACCTTCAATTCTACAACAGTAAGCTTCTCTCCGCAATTACCATTACTAAATGCCAGAAAATGGGATTTAGAACCATACCAGAGTTCTGCTGAGGGAACACCAACACAAAGGATTCCATGTTGGTGTCACCAATGGTCCAATACAAACTAACCCTACAATAGTTCCCAATAAGAATATCAGTCATATGGTACAAGAGTAATAAGCACATTTGATTGTAGAACAAGCTGGTATCCCAATAATTTATCGCTCATTGAATAACCAATATTTGTAATGTTGAACAACATTGGAATTAAGGATGCTTTTAAGAGACTTAATAACCTAAACCCATAAACAAGGCCTCCCCAAAAGACTAAATTTCTAATAAGCTAGCATATGGCCAAGAACAACTTAATAACAGTAGTAATCACTCCTCAAAATATCTGGGCATTTCAAACTTCTAAATTTCACCTCAGTCCAATTCTTAAAAGTCAGATTAAACACTATCTGCATTATTCATATGGCAAGAAGAAACTTATTGCAGATATATAAGATATCCATTCAGATAACAATTCAAAAGACCCTGCATGTTCTATATATACAGTTAGAGATTCATCTATATAAGATCCAAACGGATTTTAGGCGGTGTTGATTAACATGCTATCCAGTTCCTAAGTTGAAACTACAAACCAGCATATGTTTCAATAATCAACGCAGAAAGAATTGCAGGAGCCTGCTCCTTCCAGTGTTCACTTGACATGTTAGACTTAAATTCTCAGCCAGATACGCTGTGCACGGCAACAAGATCAGAGGAAAACACAATTTGTGGAATAAATAAGACCAAAAGTGAAGAAAGGCAATTGAGGGTTATATGAACTTATTCAATCCTTCATAAGGTTATGATATAAGCCCATTGACATAAGTTCAAAATACCAACTGCAGTACAAAATTTAACATGATGTGGCCCACCAATTGCTAAAACAATTAACTGAACATCTTGAATGGGAAAAATATCTACACCTTTCATGATACAGAGTGAAAAGGATCACACCCTGATAGACTACAACAAACAAAACATAGATATAGAGTACATGTTCGGTAAAGAAATCACATCATAACCTTTTGTTTAATATAAATGCATATAACGAACATGAAATTCGGAAAGAAAAAAAAAATCAGCCAAATTCATTTAAGAGATAACAGAATTATACATCTCATTCACAATATAAGACATGAAATGGAAAATAAAAAAACAATAGGTTGCTAGGAAAAAATTGAAGGCTAACAATATCAAGTGCAAAAGCAATTAGAAACAATATGTTGCCAGTTATATATATGATTTACCAATTATATATTTAAAAATTAAAAAAATACAAAATAAAAACCTTATGCCCTGCAAGAAAGAAAATTAAAAACAGAGCAAAATGCAGAAATGTGCATACACTCTAAAAATTACATTTACCAAACATACCTCACTAATAACTTCATTGACCAAGAGTTTTGCAGCTTCAATTTGTTCACTTGTCCCATCCATCTGTACCGTCCTTTCTTGTGATGTGTCACCAGGGGGGAGATGCAAAGGAATCACCTGAATAGAATCAAGACATTCCAGTCACAAAATACTACAGGAAAAGCCATTCCATGCACCACCCAGATAGAAACACATCAAGAAAACTGATTGAAAGAATACTTTTCAAGTTCCAGAGAAGATAATAGTAAACATATAAGATACCAATATTATGGCAAGATTCAAAACAAACCTGAATCCGAGCTCCAGTCCTAGCTTGCATATTTTTAATCGTTTCACCTCCTTTGCCAATTACAAGACCAACCTAGAATTACACAGGTCACAAACCCTTAAAAACTAAATCATGAGGAGACGTTGATAAATGCAGAAACAACCATGTACCTTATTGTTTGGAATTTTCATTACAAATTGGTCAGCTCCAGTTTGTACAGTTAACCTTCGAGAAACTATAGCAGGAGCTCCTGATTCAGCCTGGCCAAACAAAAGAGCTTATAAGACAGATTTCCACATTCATAAGTACCAATTTTAATTAAACTCAACTACCTAAAAGTTAAAACAAAGGCAAAGATGAATAGATGATGATGACCATAACCATGGTCTAGAACTTAAAACAAAGAAAGCCATTTATTGGCCAGTGAGATTCCACCAGGCATAACTTGGTATTATCAACATGGGAATGCATATATAATATTCAAAACTATAGTGGCCCAAAAGCATTAAAGAAAGTTAAAGCACAAGAAAAAAGGACAACAGAAATTAGATGTCCAAGCAGAACCTCAGAAAGAACTTCATTTATCAAATGCTCAGCCTTTGCGATCTGGTCTGGAGTACCCATGAGCTCCACCATCCTAGTTGGAGAATTGAGGTCCGCATCAGCATCTCGGGTAACTTGAATCTTGGCTCCAGACTGGGTCTGCAGATACTTGATAGTCTCACCGCCTTTACCAATTATAACACCGACCCTGCCATTTGGAACATCAATCTTTTTGCTTGAGCCCTGGAAGCCATATGATACAGGGATCGATGAAGGAGCTGTGCTTGACAAGTGAGGCTTCAAATCTGTATCATATTCACCAAGCCATAGTCACAATTCTAGCATTCAAACCATAAACATGTACAATCACACACACGGTATCTCACACAAATCTTTGAACCAACTACAGCCCCTAAAAAGCAAAATATTAACCTAAATGCCACAAATTTACAGAAATTCTACATAACCAACAACCCTGAAAACATAATAAGCCCACATAAACTCAATAAAAAAACAAAAAAAACATGTACAGAAAATCAAACAGAGCAAACAAAATTTTGAAGGGAGAAGGCGAACCATTCGGAGCAGAGCTAAAACCCTTGTCACTCGAATCGAAGCCACCGCCATTCTCAACCCTAGGGCGCTTAGCATCGAGGCCAGCAGCAGCAACACCACCACTGGCGTTGTTGAACAATCGAGCGGCAATCTCCTGCGCGCGCTGCTTGGCCAGCTGGATGTCGTCAACGGGCGGCGGAACGCTGCTGTACGACGGAGGAGCCGAGTCGGGCGATGAGGACGTGATGGGGGCTGAGAAGCCGGTGACTCTGCGCGTAGACGGCGTCGTTTGCTCCTCGTACTTTCGCTTATTGTTTCCGGAATCGGGACCGGAGGAGTATTGTGCTTCGTCGGCCATCGTCGCTGTTGCTTAGAGAAAGAAACCCTAGAACTCTAGAAGAGATAGAGGGAAAGAGATAGTGAGAGAGATTGGGTGAGGTGGAGGCACTAGTGGGTTTTTATATGATGTTCTGTAGTCGGAGATCTTTTGCGTTTGGGTATGGGAATAAGAGTCTATAACCTTTACTAGACGGAAAGAATAAAAAGCATAGAAGTTGGACTATATTCCCGCAAAAACAAAAAAATAAAGTTGGGGTATATCGTATTCGTATATGAGATGATAGGGAAGAAGTGGTTGGTGCGTTTGGATGAAGTAATTTGAAATTACTGAAGAATTCACAAATGACGGAATTTAAAACGATGTTATTTAAAATTTTAGAATATGTAAATTCTCTTGTTTAGATAACATATAAACATAATGGAGTTTAAATAAGGAATTTATGGTAGTTTTAATTTTTGATGCATCAATTCAAAAGAGTGATGGTGATGGTGATGGTGGCAACAATTAATAAAAATGATGTTTATAGTGAGTTGACCATATTGGTAGGGGTAATGGCCCACAGGCGGTAGAAGAAATGGTGGTGGCTAAAATTGGGGTGTTGGCGGTGGCGGTGGCGATGGTGGTGGTGGTGGTGGTGTTGGAAATGGCGGTGATGGTGGTGGCGGCAGTGACAGTGATGGTGATGGTGGTGGTGGCGGTGACGGTGATGGCGGTGGTGGCGTTCTTGGTGTTGCTGTTGGTGGTGGTGGTGGCAGTGGCAGCGGGGGTGGTGGCGGGGGTGGTGGTGTTAGTGGTGGTGACGTTGGCGGCAGTGGTAGTAGTGTCAACATGGTCGACACGACTTATTTTTCTTTTGTAAAAATTGAAATTTTGAAAATGACACCAATTTAGGTGGAATTTAAAGTTTGAATTTACAGCCTTCAAATCTCAAGTTTTTTTCCACCTAGAATTTACAAAATTCTGTATTTATTGACCCAAACAAGGAAATTAGAACATGTAATTTTTTAAATGCTGAGTTTTGTTTAAATTCCAAGTTTTTTTCCTCCATCCAAACACACCATGGAATTTAAACAAAACTCAGCATTTAAAAAATTACATGTTCTAATTTCCTTATTTGGGTCAATAAATACAGAATTTTGTAAATTCTAGGTGGAAAAAAACTTGGGATTTGAAGGCTGTAAATTCCAACTTTAAATTCCACCTAAATTGGTGTCATTTTCAAAATTTCAATTTTTACAAAAGAAAAATAAGTCGTGTCGACCATGTTGACACTACTACCACTGCCGCCAACGTCACCACCACTAACACCACCACCCTCGCTGCCACTGCCACCACCACCACCAATAGCAACACCAAGAACGCCACCACCGCCATCACCGTCACCGCCACCACCACCATCACCATCACCGTCACCACCGCCACCACCATCACTCTTTTGAATTGATGCATCAAAAATTAAAACTACCATAAATTCTTTATTTAAACTCCATTATGTTTATATGTTATCCAAACAAGAGAATTTACATATTCTAAAATTTTAAATCACATCGTTTTAAATTTCGTCATTTGTGAATTCCTTAGTAATTTCAAATTACTTCATCCAAACGCACCACCACTTCTTTCCTATCATCTCATATACGAATATGATATACCCCAACTTTATTTTTTTGTTTTTGCGGGAATATAGTCCAACTTCTATGCTTTTTATTCTTTCCGTCTAGTAAAGGTTATAGACCCTTATTCCCATACCCAAACGCAAAAGATCTCCGACTACAGAACATCATATAAAAACCCACTAGTGCCTCCACCTCACCCAATCTCTCTCACTATCTCTTTCCCTCTATCTCTTCTAGAGTTCTAGGGTTTCTTTCTCTAAGCAACAGCGAAGATGGCCGACGAAGCACAATACTCCTCCGGATGAAGTAGTGAGCATATACCCTAATATTCAAGGCTAAAATTCGATTGTCTTCTCCCTTCTTTTGCTCCTTTGTATTGAAAAGAAAATAAGAGTGAAAATAGAAAATATTTATGGAGAATTAACTCATGTACCTAGGAAAAATAACAATATAAAATATGGAATAAATAACTCATGCACGAGTACAAATACAGTACATTCTCAGTAGACCACCATGATTCGTAGTGAAGACTTTATTTTATTTTATTTACTTAGGATAACTTACTTAAAAAAAAAAAAAATTAGAATAAAACTTATATATAAGTTATGCATATATGTCTAATCATATAATATAAAAGGTGATTTTATGTTGTCAAATTGTACTATTATTCAAGACCATTTTTCAGATTGAAAAAAAAAGGTTCCCTTTTAATCAGAACAGAAAAGGCTTCCCTTTTGCTTGTATAGTTGTATGTAAGAAATATTCTTTTGCTGGCTGTTTTCTACAGATGAATGTCTTGTTTAACTGTTTCACGGTTATTTCACTAATTCCCAATACTTTTAACTTACACTGTGACTCAGAGCACCTGCCTTCAAGTTAAAGAACAAGGTGATTTAGTTTGGTTACTGAATGTAAGACCAGAGACGTAGCCATGACCCACATCTTTCAAGCAGGAAAAGGAAAAGTTACTGCTTGCAACCAAAGATCTGCAATGCAACACTAGAAGAAGTGATCACCCATAAAGGGAGAGTTTAGAACCAACAACAATATATGGCTACTTAAAATTGAAACCACAAACTCAAGGGTCTACACAAATACAAGCACATTATTTGATCCCAGGTTAAAGGAAAACTATAAGCAGCTTCTTCCAACAATCAAACAAGTAAACAATGGAAAATAGTTCAAGCACTCAGTTTACAAAACTGAAAAAAAGTTTTACAGATCTGTGGCTACTATTATAGCTCCAAAACGACAGAAATATGCGCAAGAACAACAAATGACACCCTGGGATCTAAATTTATAACATGTAAATGCAATTCTCCCCCTTTACATGGTGCCTAGCCAGGGCAAACCACCCCAGATTGACTTATTATTTGATAAGATTTAGCCAAAGCTGTCAACCAAACACCAGATGAATGCCCTCACTTGGTCCACCAAACGAGGAAGTCCTTGCGCCTGTTGATCTTCTTCTGCAGCTGGAGGAGACCGTAGAGCAAGGCCTCAGCAGTGGGAGGGCAGCCCGGCACATAGATATCAACCGGGACGATCCTGTCACAACCCCTAACAACAGAATAGGAGTAGTGGTAGTAACCACCACCGTTTGCACAGCTTCCCATGGAGATGACCCATCTAGGCTCAGGCATTTGGTCATAAACCCTGCAGCAAAGTTTCAGTATGAAGATCAAACCCACTTACCAGTTACCCCTTTGTCAACACAACTTACACAAAGATTGAAAAAGGTCAAGAACTTCTAATTCCCAAATCCAAGGAAATCATACACCCTAAAACAAAGAGTAATAATCTCCAAATACCAAAAAAAAAAAAATTACAAGCTAATCTTAGTCTTTGCTATCAGCATAACTAGAAATGTGCATATATATATTTTTTTTTGGGTAGGAAGAAATGTGCATTTTTATTAGTAGAATAGATGCAATAAAATCAAATTAGGGTTCTACAAATAAGGGTCGACATGTTATCCCCATTGGATTTCAATTCATATAGCAATAGGCGATCAGTGAAATTCAGCTCAGAACCCGAAACATGTTCAGCTAAATTGAGCTCAGCAGAGACAAGCTCCAATTTTCCAAATGGCTCGGGTCATCTCAGAAACAGATTTGGGGTTCTATTTGGTAAATAGAATCCGATTCAAATCGAACATTTACAAACAAAATGCAAAACCCTAAAAAACGATTCGCCAAAAAAGGGGGAGTGAATGACAGAGAAGGCTTACTTGCGGAGCGCGGGGGCCATCTTGTTGGTGAGAGTGCCGGCGACGATCATGCAATCGGACTGGCGTGGGCTGGGCCGGAAGATGATGCCGAAGCGGTCCAAATCGTAGCGGGCAGCGCCGGTGTGCATCATCTCGACGGCGCAGCAAGCGAGCCCAAAAGTCATGGGCCAGATGGAGCCGCGGCGGGCCCAGTTCATCAGATCGTCGACTTTGGAGATCACGAACTCCGCCGCCTTGGAAAGGCCCGCTGGGGGCGGCGAGGCCGAGGGGGGAGGAGGGCGAGCATATTGGGTGGGAGCGGAGGAGAGGGAGGGGACGCTGGTGTGGAGATAGAGAGCCCTCTGGGCAGCCGAGAGCTGAAGAGGGAGGACGCGTAAGCTTCGAGTCAGCAGAGCCATGGTGTCCTTGGCGAACGCTGAGAAATGCAGGAGAGATTTGAGGAAGCTGCTGGCCTCAGGCTCTTACTTTCTTTCTCCTTGTTAATTTTGCATCTGCCTAATAAAATAGTACTTTTGGCCTTGTGGTTTGAATTTCAGAGGTTTTATTTCAATAATTTTTTAACCAATTTTCTTTTACAAGCATCAATGTTCTCTCTTACTTTTAGACTTTTTAGTTAGAACTAATTAGTTTTTCTGCCCATAATCTAATAATATTTCTCCCATACTAATGACTACAAAATAATTATTGGGTTAATGGTTATAATGTAAAGTTGGTTAGAAAATAATTATGGTAGTTGAGTTGATATTTAGAATCAAGATCACATTACATGAAACCAATTCATTCATTATGCACTAGAAATTGTGTCTGATCTATTGTGGCAAAATTTGGGCCATCAAAACAAAGTCCACCGCCATGCCTATTGTCAATCTTGTAATAAAAGCCTTTTGTCTTTCGGCAAATGGCGGTGCACAACAATAGAGAAAAATTATTAGGTATATCTAATACATCACCACGTGTTATAATTAAATTAACGTGTAAAAATATTACTGAACGATATATTTATATTAATAAAATATAATATTAATAATATTCACTCATATTACAACACGTTGAATTAGTTACATCACGTGACGGTATCAATTACACAAAATAGGACTGGGAATATCGATTACACAATATAGGACTAAGGAGTCACTCAGACTCATCAACACATCCCTGCCAACAAAAGTTTGGATATGATAGAAGTCTACAATGGTAGTTTTGAGACAATCAGTGGTATTAGTTTGCCATATACTTCGTAAAATAATAAGTTGAAGAAAAAGAGTTAATACAGTTCCTAGCCACAAGGGCAACACTATTTTCAGCACAATCTAAATAGAAGAGAAATACGCAGAAGGGCAGCGCAGATGAACACCAAGGAAAAAACTTAATTCAACAAAAAAGTAGTCCATGCACCATATTATGACCCTCTGATTTATGGAGATGATCAGTTGCCTAAACTAAAGACATCATCTAAACAACAGAAAACCAGACGAATAATAAGACCTACAAATCGTGGTTCCAAGTGAAACTGTTGAAAGAATGTCTTGCATGGGGCCTTCAATCCAAAGGAACCAATACTTGCTAAAGATCAAAGAAAATCAGCATATTCTGAAAGAGGGGAAAGAATGGTTAGAATAAAAACAGGGATAAAATTTCACAAGCCTTTAATTTTAATTCAAATAATACAAGGTTGAAGGCCTAGGTATCAATGAGAATTGATGCACCACAACAGCTTCTCCCAGCTTCAGGATGGGACCCGATTGGTTTCTACTGTAGCAGCATCGCAATACCGACCAGGTTATCTTTCAGCAGGCAGACAAGGTAATATCACATCTTTCAACTAACAAGACACAATTAGGACAACAGCATTCTCCTTATGATATAGCATAAACAGCAATGTTTCGCCTGAATGGGGGGAGAGAGACTAATTTCTTCTTGAAAATTTTGACATCAGCAAAATATGTTTCCTCATCACAGTTAGGTAATGGATTGCAGAGTTTCTGATTAAGGGTTCAGCTTCACATCACTAGCCGGGGAAGAAGGCAAAGCAGCCTTTGTCAATAGCAATCAGAAGAGCTTTGCCTGCCAAAAAGTACAACTTCCCATACCATCTTTACGCATAATACATGTAAAGACTGTTTGAAGCAGCACAAGCAAGTGAATTCTCAGTAGGATGCCATGCAAGATGTAGCAACTTTGTTGTGAAATCAAAAGCATTTCCATTTGTATCCGCTCCAGGATTATCCGCACCTTTTATATATAAAGTAAGAGGTGTACAAACACAGGTTAGCCAAATACACACCGGAAACATGGATACAAACTAACACTATGAATTGTCCCAGGGAAATTACTTTTGTTGGTGTTTGGGTCTGTTTATAAGTAATTCCAGTTACCTCCCAGGAAAAATTTTCAGACTTTGAAGTTTGAACTATGTAAGCAAACACATACCTCGTCTGAGAACACGAGGAAGGTTTCCCAAAGTTCTAGAAGGCCTTGATGGGGTTTGGACTTGTCTCCTGAAGTCCATGAGAAAAGAATAGGCATATGAGTTTTGGAGAAAGTAATAAACAAGAGTTTCTCTCGGGCTCATAAGGATACTATGATATAAGAAATGGTTTTCATCATCCCATGCCTAGACTTCTAAGAAGATACCTCATGGGGTTTTTGCTGGCCTCCAATGTCGTTGCTTCTGTGCTCCCTTGAGAACAACCAAACACTCGAAATAGATTGCTGGAATCACAAAAATGTGTTTCTTCATATGTTGAGCCCACACAACATAGGTCAGGGTTTAAATTATAATAGCAACAAAGTATTTGTATGGGTATACAGCTAACCTGTAAGAACCTGTAGCCACTCGAAGCCCATCTCCACTTAGACAGCACTCAAATTTATCGAAGATAGAATCATTTTCATATAAATCACCCAGCTGAGAAAGGTAGAGAACTAAAATAAATTGCATTTTATGGGATTTGTAAATTCTATCATCTTCACTTAAGATCATCTAAAATCAATCAGGCTTTTTGGAAGAATGCATTACCCTGGGTCTTAGATATTCATGGACCTGGAAAGTTGCAACTGGGCCAGAATCCATATTGATGTCCCACAGCTGAGAACCCAAAAATAAAAAAGAGCAAAAGAATAAAAGTGAGAACAGAATTAGTCATGAATGGGGTTAAGAATCAGAAAAATTTGAAGACCACAAATACGATCCAATGCCCCAAACCCACCACAAGCACAATGTCAAAACAGTATGATATTAAAGCCTAAACATCACAGTAAACTATAAGAACATATTGAGCTGAGCAAGCAACAGAGCAAGTGAGATGTCAACAGGTGGCACCCATAGAGAGGCATGACAGAAGTCCCATATCCACTGCTCTTATTGTATGTGAGAGAGAGAGAGAGAGAGAGAGAGAGAGAGAGAGAGAGAGAGAGAGAGAGAGAGAGAGAGAGAGAGAGAATAAGGTTTTCAAGCAATGGTAGTTTAGTTTAAAGAATTAGGATAACCAAAGGCTCAAATCTGACATGAAGTGTATGAAATTACAAACTATTTTTATATAAGAGTATTGAAAATAAACCTTGAGAGTCATGTAATCACGACTAAGAATATGTCTTCCATCCTTAGCAAACTTGATATCTGAAATTGAGGCTATTATCTCAGTGAAGAAAGATCTTGAACCAGGCGCTTCTTGTTCTTCAAACCTGAACCATTAAAGCAGTAAAAAAAAAATTAGGAAGTAGGTGTCAAAAGCATTCTAACGTATCAAAAGCATTCTAAAGTATGTTAGTAGTTCCAATACTAACATATCTTTGATAGGCACAAAAATTTATGAAAGAAAGATCAAGAATGAGAGAAAGGGAAGAAGCATGAAAGATGAATCACAATTTGCTATGAGTGTCACATAAAGCTGACTGCCGCAGATCAATAAGACGAATTGAGCCCTTTGAGCTACTGTATGCCAACGTGTTACAATGAGTAGGGTGAAATTCTGCTGAAGTTATCACCTCTGCACATAAAAATTCAAGCATGTAAATACCAATAATTATACATGTAAATAAGGCATAATTCATGTTTACAGCATAACCAGAACATTTCAATCATCCAAACATAATGGAAGGGAGACAGTCAGTAAGAAACAGATAAAATGGCTTCTCACCTAACCATTGACTCAGAAATGTTATAAGAAAGAAAGCATGTGCACAAATACACACAATTGAGAAAGAAAAAAACCAAGAAGAGGAACATCAGGGCCAATGCTTTTTTTGTTCTTCTATAATCACTTTTTACACATATAAATCTTCAAACATGAGGGTAACTAGGAAAGATATGATAACAGGTTACTTAAATGAAAATATGGTCCAGGATAGGAGATAATGGAAGACCACGATTCATGTAGCTGGCCCCATATAGTTAGGACATGGCTCTGTTTATTGTTGTTTATGAAAATATTCGAACAACACTTGAAATCAAAACAATTAGAAATCAGAAAAGCAAGCAATTGCCATCACAGTTCTGTGGGTTCTACCAGTTAGATCCTCCATGTTTGTAGGCTTCACGTCAACAATATTAAAACTTTGATTACTAATCTCTAGGTTCCAAAGATTAATTCGCAGATCATCAGCTGATATAAAAGTTTCACCATCACTACAAAATAGAAAAGTAAGGTACATTAGTGATGAATAAGATAGCAATTGTGATAGAAATTGTGATGAATAAGATAGCAAATGGGGACCGTGATAGAAATTGAAGATAAACCCTTTTTTCTTTGAAGTATATTACATATAGATAAGACTCCATGGAAGATACACCCTTTTTCTTTAAAGTAACTGATATTGCTCTTCAGAAAGTGGCCTTTTTCCTTTGGGGAAAAGGGTAGGGAGTTCAACGTGCTACTCCATGTTCAGGTAATCAAATATCAAAATGCAACTTCATATAGGAGCACAAGCAACAAGGGAAACACTGGATATACATGCTTCAAAATTGTGAAAAGAGTGGAGGAATACATTTCCTAGAAAAAAAAATGCACCTGTTATTTGAAATGGAATTAATATGATAGTCGTGGGCATGGGCATATACTCTTCGACATCTAGCCACAAGGCTTGTCTCATGACTGGTCACCTGAATGCCACATATGTTTAAGTGTTAGAGCTGAACCACAGGATATCATTCGCCAAGATGTTAATTATTGCAAGTTCCAATTCTCTAAGCATGACAAGAAAGTCCACTAATAGCCTCTAGAACTATTTCTGAGAACCAAAACCATATACTGTCAGAAAATAAACAAATCAGATTTAATACAACTACCACGGGCAAGCGCAGGGATGGCAGTCCCCCAGATGGAAATGAAGTATCATTGCTTGGATGACTGATGGGTCTCTCTTTACATACTCCATTTGCAAGATGCGGTTTGGAGGTTTCTGACATACAACCAACAACTGCACCATTTCCCATAGATTTAGAAGGATCCACATTCATCTCACATACTTTCTTTACCTTCTTCTCCTGGACCTGCTCAGCATTAGAGCAGGATTAGAAATTTACCTTTCATAATGAAGATATTAAAAATAATGACATTTCAAGTCCTTGTACCACCTAGTGGGAGATATAAACAAGTCATTCACTACATTCTACATGAGCTTGTGGATGTGTGTGTTCACAAAGAGGATGAGGTATAGTAGTGAAATGGTAGGAGAAATCGTCATCTTTTGTTTAGAAAAAAATAAAAAGGCAAAACAGCTAATGTCACTTAAAATAAGTCCAGGGTGATGTGATATCAAGAGAAAATCATCTAAAAGTTAATAATTCAACCACATAAAAACTTCAGAAGTTGCTTGTGCTACCTTCCAGAATTTGATGGTTTTGTCATTAGTGGAGAGAAGAAACAGCGCACCATTAGCTGTCTGACACCATCTAATCTTGTTGATTTTCTCCTCGATTTCCAAGCTCTTGAGATAATCAAACTGAGTTACCAAGAAAGATGCAAAGTTAGATAACTCCAAAATCCAGAAAAGAGGACATCTGCATAAGCCAATTTACACTAGACATAGGTAACGAAGAAAGTAATACCTCAGGTTCATGACTCTGGAACTCAGTTTTATAGCGGAACTCAGGATGCCTAGTGATTGGATAATCCATCCTCTCTAGATCTCTCCGATGTCCACCATGCTACAAATCATAAGTTTATACCATAGAAGTCGAACTAAATCACACCAGTGTAACAAACAAAATACAGCAGCAAAATAAATATAAAGAAATTACACTCCCACCCTGCCCCCCACACCCCAAAAACAAAGTGTGAACTAACTTACATCCTTTGCATCAGTTCTTTCAAATAATACCACCCGACCTCCACGATCTCCGGTGGCAAGGTGGTCCCCAGTTCTATCGAATTCAATGGCAGATATTATATCAACTGCAAAAGCAGTCAGCATGTAAACAAACTAAGTGGTTGTGTCTGTGTAATTTCTGCAAAGCACACTTCAATGCCCTCAAACACCTATAGCCTCTTTTTTAAATTTCAAAAATAAGTATTCAAATGAAACCATTGATTCAAAGAGAATACATTCTTCATAATTGATTTCCAGTTCACTTTATTGTGCATGTCTCAATCATCAGAACATGTTCCAAAATGCAACATATACTTATCAACTAACTATAGAGGTTCCAAAAACAAAACAAAACAAACACATGCACAAATAGACCACTCTAAATGTATTGTTCATCAATTAATAGCCAGAAACCAACATCCAATAACTTAACTATCTAAACGATAAACCCTGCACAATACCAATCCCATGACTGCACCACCAGTTATCAATACACACGCCACATGTCTACCAACTACAGCTCAAGTGCTTCTATCGTCATAAAACCAAACTCTATCCTCAAACTGAAACCCACGTTATCCATTAAATTTCATTGGCGTGTTACAAATTCTTATAAGCAATACACAAACATACAAAACAAAACGAAAATCGCAGCATTAAATAAATAAGTATCAATCATAATGAGAATGACAACAGTAGTGAATCCCTAAATTCATATAAAACAAAATGGAAAAATCGAGAAGAGTACCTTCCTGAACTTCTTCGCCAGCGGTCCGTTCTCCGAAAACCTGCGAGAATTTCCAGTCGAGTAGCGTCGATGACGGAGCCACCGCCGACGCCGCCGGAGCAGCAAGCCCCTCTCTGCTGCCGTTCATTTTTTTATATATATAATATTCCAAAAATTTGACAAAGAAATGAGTCGAAAACCAGAAAACACAAATCAATGCACGGGAAATCGATCTGAAGAAATCTCCGGATTTGCGTGAGTCTCACGGATTCAGACAAATCTTCATCGACAAATCAATGCAGTCTCTTCCTTCTTCTTCATCCATTCCAAGCCTCAAGCGTACGGTCTCTGCAGCGATGAAATTTCCACTCTCTCTCTCTCTACTTCTCTCGCCTTCTCTCTCTCTGTCTCTCTGTCTCTCTCTCTCTCTCTGAGTCTCTGATCTCTTTCTTTTTCTTTTGCTTTTTTTTTTTTTTTTTTAGTGTTGCTGAGAATGGAGGGGAAGAGAATGACGAAGCAGGACGTAGCTTTTGAGCTGATTTTGTCGTCGCTTGTTTGGATTAGTTTATTATTATTATTTGGTTTTTATTTATTTTTTTGTGTGTTATGATTTAGAAGAATATTTGTTGGGGGAAATTTGGAGTTATTAAAGCGAGAAATAAATATAGAAGGTAATTACCTAAAAAGAATAATAATGAAAGAAAAGTGGTAGTGATATGTGTATTTTAGATTAGATGTGATAAATATTGAAAAGGACGTGAATTATATGCGTGTTGTATGATTTTCTACTCCCTACTACTCTACTAGTCCTTCCTCGACTTTACGGATGTGGTTGAGTGAATTTCGGCGTAGATTACAACGATCCTGTCTTTTTTTTTATCCAACGTTGTCTGTTGGGCTACAACTAGAAAAGGTAAAATCAATGGTGTTAGCTTTTTTAATAGCACACCACCTGAATATGTTTTGCTTCTCTTATTTTTATTTTTGTATATGAAATTTAATCTGTCACACAACTTTATACAGAGAGCTTCCAACACATTCACGTTATTGTTGGTTTGGTAAGAGTCCTTGAGTTCTCGGCATTTTTTTTTTTTAACTGCCAATCGTTTTTTGTAGTGCTTCCTCCGTCATTTTGACTTCATTTACTAACATAATTAGCCTCATATGGTGTAGAGTGGCTTGTAAATACTTTATGTTAGAGTTTAAAATCTCAAAATTAAAACTTAATATAAAATTGACTAATCATGTTTCGAGCGCTTAATGATCGATACACCTAAAGCTTATTAAAAAAGCCCAGACAATGAGCCAATTTTTTTTTATTCTTATCCAGTAAGTAAAATCATCGTATTCATCTACCATAATCAAGGAAGAGAAGGATTTGCCTATCATTGAGATATGAGAGGTGGCATCCCTCCTTCTCATCTATGTCTTTGTCTCTCTCCCCTTCTCCTTTTTTCCTCTTTCTCTTTCTTTCATTTATGTCTATATCTCTCTTGGAAGGGACGTCACATTCCATATCACGGAAACATGCAAGTTTTATTCATCAAGGAAATGCGAGCATGATAATGTTTTCTCATAAATCCAATCACCATATGTGAAAATATGAGTCTAGTCATATCCTATTGGAATCATGACATTCTAATTCGTCTCAAGTATTTGTTCAATGTAATCCAATTCATTGAATTAATCGAATTAGACTATTTGATAGTAAGTCGCCACACCATGCATAATTCACAACTGCACTTTTCTTTTTCAAAGCCCACATCAAAGTACTGAAGCAAGATTTCGACCTGGGTGGCGTATATTTGTGTTCAAGGCTACAAGCTTAAGAGCCCATGATTTTGACATGGATTGGGCCACCCTTATCCAAAAACTAATAATGGGCTTCGTACCACAGGATTGGATTAGTCTGGGCCTATTAAAATCTCATAAGGATTGGATTGGGCTGGGCCCAACATGTAGCTGAATTTTTTTCTTTTTTTTTTTCTTTTGGGGGTCAAATCTTCTAGCTGATCTAGTCATCTTTATGACTGGTAGGAGCCATGGCCCATCGGGTTTAAGTGGGGGGCACAAATCTCCAAGTGTTCACACTTAATTCGTCACGTGTAATATATGGTGTTAGTTCCAAGTTCCAACTAGAACCAAAGTCACAAGTTATCTACCGTTTTGGCCAGCTCTTTCTTCATCCAAAAAAAGGTAGCATTTTTGTTCCTTTTTTGTCAATGCCTATGTACACGCAGATGCAAAAATAAAATAAACAATTGAGCATTATGGTCTTCTTTTTTGCATGCCCTGTATCACAAGCTACGTTGATTACTTGATTGTTGTTGATGCAAATTTTATTCCCAAAAAAAATGATAAATTAGTGATTACTACAAGAAAAAGTAAAAGTAAAAAGACCAATTACGACGTGGACCATGATAGCACTTTATTTTTTTTGGCCAGTCATATTTCATGACAGGACAGCACTTTACTTTAGGGAGAAGGTCATAACTTTGATGTGAGGGCAATACAACCCGCAGATTACGAAACCCCACCCAACCTTTTTCGTTTGCAACTTCATGCATGATTGCATGTTCATGCCAAGAAAAAATTGTGAACTAATATTTGGGAATTTTGAAATAATTTGCTCTAACTAAGGTTATGTTATCGCAAACAATGTTTTTGGGATTAAAAAAGCACTTTGTTGCTTCCCCAAAGAAGTACATTTTTATAAAAAATAAATGCTTCTACATGAATATGTAAGAAATATTTGAGCTTTTAATGAATGTTCTTTGAAACCGCACTTGTATAAAAGTACTTTCTCATCTGCATGTACTTGGGAGAGATCTTCATCCACATACTAAGTTTTGTATTGAGGACTACTAGTCTACTAGGATGACTTGACCGACACATCTTATGGTTCTTGTTTTGAGCATAAATAAAAATTAGAACACCAATAATGAAGTATGGCACAAGCAAGGACACCAATAAAATCAACTTGTTATTACAATCTTTGGCCAATTACAACATATTTGGTACTATTATAAAATTTTGGCCACAAAAAATAAATGATGATGTAAATTAAAGTAGTTATAAAATGTAGTTGGTGGGTTAGTAAGGGTGGGATACTGGAACTTAAGATGTACTTATCTTAGGTTTACTAGTCAAAGATTCTGGCTTATAACCTTACAAGAGTGTACCATAAGTATGAGTAATTCCAAAATAAATTCCATGGGCATCATTATTGTCTAATTAAATAATTTGAAAGAGATTTAAGACAAACAGATTATGAAGTTGGTAAATCTTCATATCTAGACGGCCGATGAAGCTTTTGATTGATAAGAGCTTCTCAGATCTTAGCTACTTATTAGAATATTGACTTTAATTTGTGCTTTGCTAGATTAAATATGTAGAGAGAGGGAGTTGGCAGCATTTAATTAGAGAATTAAAAAAAGGTGTGAAATTTAGTAATGATTTAAATTTTTGTGAGTCCCTCTAGTTCAGTGATTGATTGATTCACATGGTTGCAATTCATTAATTGAATAATTGGATGTATGCAATTAATTATGCTCCTATTTGCATTGGAGTAAGTTTTAATCTAATAATTAAATTGTATCAAATGAGATCACGGTCAACCTTGTGATTTATTGTGACAATTACAAAATATTTTAGTGATATATATAAATTTAAATTTGTTTTATTAAGGGGAAGATATTTGAACTTGAGATCTATTTTTAAAAAGTGAAAATTAATTGATATTATTTAAGTCCATAACTAATTAAATTATGTCCGATGTTTGGTCACAGACACCTATAATTAAATTCAAAGGCCACTTGTAAAAGAAAAACAAACTCAAAGGCCACCATTTAAGCCCCAACAAAATATATAATAATTTCATAATTATAGAAATTGTTTGTTAATAATTAACGGTAATTTTCTTGGATAAAAGAAAAAAGGCAAAAATTTCGAGAAATATATATGGTTTCTGTTAATTTGTGTGGTAATTTCCGTTGAAGAATCGTTGTCTGTCTCTCACAAAACGTTTTACGTTTTTGTTCTGGCCAAAAACAACATTTGGACTGCTGTGTGGTGAGTGCTAATGACAGATACCAACTTAAATTAAATATCGATGCAATTAATAGATAAATATTCATGTAATTAATATTTGCATGTTGCACTTTTAAGTTATATCTAGTCATCTCACACATGATGTTTCAACTACAGGTCCTGTAGTTGATGATGAAAGCTCACCCTGCAGCATTGCAGAAATTAGGAAATGGCCCTGCAAATCTTTGTATATCTTTTCCGTATGATTAAGGCTTAATTGTGTTTTTACCACCCAAAGTTTGGGGTGATTCTCACTTTACCACCTAGAACTTTATTTGTCCCACTTTACCACTCAAAGTTTACATTGATTCTCACTTTACCACCCAGAACTTTATATGTCCCACTTTACCACCCAAAGTTTACATTAATTCCCACTTTACTATCCAAAATTTACATTGATTCCTACTTTATCCCCTGAATCTAGAGTGACAGAATAGACGAAAAAAGGTTAACTGGGACATGAAAAATAGTTTTGGGTGGTAAAGTGGGAATCAATGTAAACTTTGGGTGGTAAAGTAGGACAAATAAATTTCTGAGTGGTAAAGTGGGAATCAATGTAAATTTTGGGTGGTAAAGTAGGACAAATAAAGTTATGGATGGTAAAGTATGAATCAATGTAAACTTTAAGTGGTAAAAACACAATTAAGCCTATGATTAAATTATAATGTCAGCTACATGCTTAATTACATATCATGTCTGAGGTTGTAAGAACAAGTTGCAAAGAAAAAAAAGAATAAAAAATCAATGTGAGAAGAGCAAGTTTGAATTGAAAGGACAACACGTACATCTTGGTCCTACTCCCATATGTGTGGTACGTGCATGTCTGCACTAGGCATATTCGAATTTGGTGAATATACAATAATGCACATTTATCATATATATAGCAATTCTAAAAACAGTGTATATATTTATCAATGTGAGAAGAGCAAGTTTAAATATATTGATAGCCACACCTTATGACCACCACATTTGCTACGTACCTGTGGCATCCATTGTCGCCTCGGCCGCCATCACCATTATATTGTTTCTATCGTTGTCACCATTATTAATTACCAGCATCACCACCTTCATTCGACCACCTTAGTGCCTTAATCGTGATATATTGCTATCACCATTACCACCTTACCTCCATATATTGCTGCCAATATATACCATTATCACATCACACCATTGCTAATTTGCTACCTCTATAAGATATATTGTATTTTAATTTTTATAATATTTAATAGAGTTATCAAACAAAAAAAATTTACAAATTACATTAATTTTACAATTAATTAATATGACAATATATAGCTCATAATGTACGTGACAACTGAAAATCTATCAGACCAAAAAATGAAAATCTACAAATATTATTGAAAATAGTATATATCCTTGTTGTTCTATATATCACCTAATCACCACACGTAAATAATGGCATGCTTGCCCCAATGACACCTTGATGTACCCACAATTGCCAACTTCATGGCTTATTTACAATCTGGCCCTTGGTTCAATATGCAACCAACATTTTTTTTTTATTATAATGGCCACAATAACTTTTACTTGAGTAAACTTGGAAAAAAATTTACCCCGAAAAGAAACACAAAACTAATTTGCCAACTCCCAAAATATATACCCGTCATAAAAAAAGAAAAAAAAAAAAGAAGACGTTTCCTGGATTAAGGTGCGAGGGCAATTTAGTCAAATTGCAAAAACTGTCGGCCTCTGTCTAACTGTGGTTAAATGAAACCAGCGTCTGTGGTTGAACCACACCCCGTTCATACATACGGACCGCTCGTGATCCCTCCCTCTGGGATTAAGCGTCGGTGACTCGGTTCCACTCGTTCGAGTTCACCGCGAGTCAACATTTAAAAGAGACGGACAGAGACAGAAGAAGCAGGGAGAGAGATTGATACACACACATATTTATATATAAAAACCATGGGAAGCAACCCCAATGCCTCACCCATTTGAGGACTTGGGGGGAGAGAGGGAAATGGGGGATTCAAGTGATTCAGTGTCGGTGGATATGGAGGGGTTTTCTCTTGGCGGAAAGGTACACCCAACCCACATTCCTGCAAATTGTTTCCTCTTCTCTTTGTTTATCATGTTCTTAACAACATTTTCTTTGCTTTGTTTGGTTGCCGAGAAAATGTTGGAAACGAAATGAACCCACGAATGCCATGAACCTTGAACGTTAGTGTTAATGATATGGGTCTCATTTCAAACTTGTTTAAAGCATATATTGCATTGCTGTTGGGAGGTATTGAATAATATTCAATTCAATACTACGATTTAGTGCTGCAACATGAGTTTTTCTTAAACGCAAGCTGTACGGGACTCGTTCTCTGTAAATCATATTATCATATATTTTGTTGCTGGTTTATTAATTTAGCTGAGACTATCAAATTCAATTTGTCTTTTATCTTTTTTTGAACTCTTCAATTTCTCAAGCAAATTGATTAGTAATTTTCTTTCTCTGCTTTTGGAAATATAATGGTTGGTTACGTAGTCGTTTACATTCATGTTTATATATATACATTATGTATTTATATCTTCTTGGAATCAAGGATAAAAACTTCTAACTTTCTTTATTTTGACGAATGCTAATATACCCATATTAGCAAAAATGGTTAGGTTTCTACTTTGTTAAGGGCACCACTGCATGGATACTTTTTCTTTTTGATGGTATACCTTGTTATGGTTGGTATTCTCTCCTACTTGGAGTACATGACCCCAAAAGGTGGTTCAACGTTTTAATGCCCGGTTGATCAGTTGAATGCTCGTTGCAATTATAACAATGCTTTGTCACAATTCTTCTTTTAAAACTTCATATTCAGTTTTCTCAATTTAATTTTCTGAATTTTTATCTAAATTATACCCTATTACGGAATCTGTCTGCAGGAGCATCTTGTAAAAACTTGTCATGGTTATGTGTCGGTTGCAGTGTTGGGAGATCAGGACAAACCAGCTCTTGTCACTTATCCTGATTTAGCTTTAGATCGTAAGTAGAACGGAATTTAGCTGCTGATACTTACCTTTTTTTTTGCTTGGTTGTATTTTGGTTTGTCTTTGTCTTGCATTTCAACCGTGAGCTACTTAAGAAATTATAATTTGTTGACTGTTAGTTTAGTTAATTGATTTTACCCATCATATCCACAATGCCATTGCATCCAATTGGCTGTTTGGTAGAACCAAATTGTTTATAACCGCGAAAAGTTATGGTGTAATAAGCAAAGATGTTTGAAGACCAAGAATTTTTCCTTCTTTTTTTTTGGGGGGGGGGGGGGGGGGAGGGGGTTTTGAAAGTGCAGTTTCCAAACTACTTTGAATGAGAGAAGTTCTAGTGATGTTTTTTATCAACTTTAATATAGATCTTTACACTAAGGATTGTCATAGATTAGCTCAATCAAACCTTTTGATGTTGTAGGGAAAATGAATTTTTGTAGAGTGGCTAAGAAATAAAGGATTATAGTTGATCTATTGCTTTTGGACATTATTGAAAGGTCAAGAGATATTGTGTACTTTAACATCTTTTCTTTTAGTATATTACTTCCAAGCTCCAACTTAACTTTTGTCTTTTATTATGTGATTTATCAGATATGTCCTGCTTTCAAGGATTATTCTTTTGTCCAGAAGCATGCTCCTTGTTGCTCCACAACTTTTGCATATATCATATCAGTCCTCCTGGCCATGAGGTTTGTAATTCAATAACTTGACATGAATGGGCTTCTGCTTGATTTTCAATTCTACATTGCTCTTTGTCTCTTCCATTGAGTGCTGTCATTCACATCATTTCTTATCTCGTGCTTTCTTCAAGAACTATTTCAGTTTGGAGCTTCTGCAATCAGCCTTGATGATCCTGTACATTCTGTAGATGACTTGGTAGATCAGATTGCTGAGGTTCTCAACTATTTTGGGTAATCAAATCTTTCATTTAACGCTTTAATTTTATGTTAATCAGGAGCTTGCTTTAGAGTAATCTGATCTTTTCTACAAACAAATGGTTTTAATGAATTCTCTGCTGGTTTGAAATGCTTCTGGTTTAGTTGTCTGAAAAAAGATATTTCGACACCTTTACTACACATTTATTTATTTGGATGGATTGAAAAATGAAGTTACCCTGATCTCTCTTTCTCTCTCCGTAGACTTGGTGTAGTGATGTGTATGGGCGTTACAGCTGGAGCTTACATTCTTACCCAATTTGCTGTAAGATCTCAACCAGCACATTGCACATTAGTGCTCATATGTGGAATTTTTTTTTTCGGTAAGATTTTTAGGATCTTATTTTTTTTATAACTCTTGTCAACAGATGAAATATAGATCACGTTGCATGGGCTTGATACTTGTTTCTCCTCTATGCAAAGCACCCTCTTGGACTGAGTGGTTGTTAAATAAGGTGTTTTCCCTCTTCCTTGACCTCTTAACTCTTGTCGGGTTTGGAAACTCTTGTTCTCACATAACGTCCCATATCATTTAGGTGATGTCAAATTTACTTTACTTTTACGGGATGTGTGGGGTGGTAAAGGAGATATTGCTCAAGCGGTACTTCAGCAAGGTTTGCCATTGGTTTGGTTTAACTTGCATATATTTATGTTTCCATATTGGAATTGGTTTGATTGGTTTAAATTTTAAATCCTGGTGGCAGGAAGTTCGGGGTTGTGCTCAAGTACCCGAGTCAGATATAGTTCAGGCATGCAGAAGAGTTAGTCTTCTAACCTTTATTATTTTCTCTCTTATTTATATTAAGTTCCTTATCTGTGTAAATCAAAAATGAGGGTGGTCAAGTGCTGATCGTGTGTATGCTCTAACAGTCACTTGATGAGAGGCAGAGCTCGAATGTTTGGCAATTTCTTGAAGCAATGAATGGGTAAATCCTGTGCCCAAGATTTCATGTTTATATTTTGATTTTAACATCCACTCTCTTACATGTAAGAAAATAAAAACCATCCTCAGGGGAGGGGGTCGTCCCCTGCATATTAATGCAAGGATTGGAGCCCTTTTTTTGGGATATTTTGTCATGTGACTTGCATGCAATCAACGTGACAATATATACAGGAGGGAAGATGTCTGTATCGATTGGTTCCTGTCATGTGGACTACCTCTGTGCATTTGGATGTCCAATTATAACCGCATAATCTGAAATTACTAAATGCATGGCCTGAACCCTATTTTTTATGTCTAGCAGGAGACCGGACATTTCTAATGAATTGCGAAAGCTACAATGTCGTTCACTAATATTTGTTGGGGATAGTTCTCCGTTTCACTCTGAAGCTCTCTACATGACTTCAAAACTAGATAGACGATATAGTGCCTTGGTTGAGGTATGCAAGCCTGGTCTATTCCTATAATCATATTAGTTGTATCTTTGCATGAATATGGAAGCAAACTTATTACTGGAGATGTGGGTGACCTGCAGGTTCAGGCATGCGGGTCAATGGTGACAGAGGAGCAGCCTCATGCGATGTTGATACCAATCGAGTACTTCCTCATGGGATATGGCTTCTACAGGCCTTCTCAGTCAAGTGTCAGCCCAAGAAGCCCCTTGAGTCCGTCTTGCATTGCCCCGGAGCTTCTTTCACCAGAAAGTATGGGATTGAAGTTGAAACCGATAAAAACTAGGATTTCTCTACAACTCGAAAGAAGTTGAGAAAGGGTTTGCGAAATCGCTTCTTGCAATCTATTTAATGAGTTTGAAATATCTCCTGATTGGTTGGGGATTATAGAATGAAGGAGGGGGATTATTAGCGGTTCTGTAGATAGAGAAAGAAAGAGAAAGATACAAGGGAAAAATTCATAAGGAAAGCAGATATCATTCTTTTCATTTGTAGTCACCAATGTTAGTTGAGGAGGGGGAGGGCCGGTTGTCTGTATATCCGTGAGAATAATTATTCAAAAACTACAATCAAATGATAATTATAATAATGATATAAATTGGATGATTAACTTGTGCTTTCTCGTGTTTTCAAAGTAAATGGCCTGATGTGGCACACTAATCAACTTTCATGGTGGCTCATGTGCCTCAATTAATTACTCTATAAAGGTTGAGGCCAGGTGAAAATGCAATATTAAGTAGTCTATTTTGCTTGTTTGGTTGATGATGATGGCACAACAATCTAATTAGAATCACATTGAATTAGACGATGAGAGAGATAGACACATTGAATTAGACGATGAGAGAGATAGATACATTGAACCGATTGAACGTATAAGATTTTTGTATATAAGTTTTCTCTGCTGTCGGGATGGTTCGGATGGAGTTAGGTGGAGTCTGTCATGGCCTGCATGATAGGATTGGTATATAGCAAGTGCATGATTATTGTCATTGCTCATCACTTCTGAACAATTTTGCTGTTGTCATGTTTAATCAACAATTTGAACATATTTAATATACAACAACTGAGTGGAATTCTTATTGCCCCAACATGGAGTTTTTTGTCAAGCCTTAATTTAATTACTAGCGACAGATATGGGACCGTTTTGAGACTTACAGTCAACTTGAACCAATTGATCAGTTAATCTCTCGCTGCTGCCAGACTTGTCTTTGGTGAAGAAGGTCTTCACTGTGTTGACCAAAGTAGTCCCAAGCTCCTCCCAGTCACTCCATTCATGAATTTTTGCCTTGGTGAGCAGAGGGTTGGCAGATATTAAGTCCCAGATTGGGAAACTCTTCCTTGGCATCAGAATGTCATCTTCTTCAAGCTTCAAACCTGCGCAAAAATCAGGTGCTCCATCCCCAACATAGATCAACTGTTTCTTTCCTTCTGCTGAAACAGAGGCTTGGATCTTTTCTGTCACTAGGCCCTGTAGGAAAAGAAATTAACCCAAATTAAAATACCAAATTTCAATCTGAATTTGTAATATTAATTTGGAGTACTATATTATATATGTGTAATTTACCTTGCACATGTTGGGAGGGCAAATATTGCAGCCATGAGAAGATGTGTTGAAATCATAGTAGGGTGAGATTCTAAGCCTGCCTTCTTCACCAATAATGCTTGGGTTGGTGTTGATTTCTGAGAAACAATCCATGAGCTCATGATGATTCAGTATTGTCTCTATGAAAAAGACATTTGCATCGCTTACTATCCTCAGATCACACCTGTGTGATTAGAACCACAACAATATTTATAACATACAATGTTGTCAATTTTATACATGTTCATTAGGTCACACAACACAAGGAAAGGAAATTACCCAAAAGCATGGGCTGATTGAATTGCGGAGGCAATGTTGGGGTGCAGTGGAACCTTCTTCAAACATTCTGCAATGTCCTGAATCGTCTTTCCCCTAGAGTGAATCTCAGTCATCATCCTATCCTGACAATTGACAAATACAAATACATATATATGATTCTCTCATTATCACAATAATTGAATAGGGCAAATAATAACCCTTGTTTTGTTTTGATACCGAGGCTGTACAACATACCATAGCATTTAATAGTGACAAACTTATACCCTAATGACAGAAAAAGTGAACCTTTCTAATTGTATGTCATGAGACTCATGACTATATGACATAACTTTGTTTCAAATTCCACTAACATAAATAGTAGTAGTAGAAGAAGAACCAACCATAAGAGAGTTCCAAGGCAAGGTAGGGAGGAGCTGAGTGAACAAGTGTGAGATACCCAACTCGTCCACAACCCAGTTGTCGCTGTCACAGTCAATAATCGTCTTGTCAAAGTCAAAAACAACGATCAACCCCGCCATTGCTCCGCCACCGTACCACCACCGGCAGTACCACCGCTTGGTGATCTTTTCAAAAGGAATTAGAAGAGAGACGCAGTACTGTGTGTTATGACAAAGAGGTGGCTTAGGCTTATTTGTGTTTTTTATAAGGGTGTCGTAGTTAATTGCTTACAGCTTAGCAAGCACCGAGTCACTGACTTGGGCTAAAAGTTAGTGGACAATGTTGTGTCCTACGTGAACTCCTATATCCCATCTCCAAAAAGAAAGGAAAAGCAAATGCATTGCTACGTCTGCATGACAGTTGTACAGTACTTGCAGTTTAGAATGCATGAACCTCATTACGTTAGGGATTATATTAACCCACGCGTGTTTCCTTTTGGTTTTTACAATTAAATAGCATCGTTTCATAATTTTTAAGTTTTACTTTTAGGATTTCTCAATCAATCCCAAGTGTTTGAGGTTTAGGATTTAATTGTAGTTATGAACACACACTCAAGTACTCAACACAAAAAGGTAGAGACTCCGGACTCATCACTGATCACCAAATAGATACGCACTTATGAAATAAAAATAAAATACATTTCCGAAAAGAAGAAAAAGTTCTTAAAATTAATATCATTGAACTATGGAAGACAATGCATGCTTCTACACATTTAGAAACAAACGATAGAATGCCATTTACCACAATTTCCATTCTGATTTTGGTTACAGGACATTCATGGTGGTCCTTGACTTTTGAACTTAAATAGAGGACTGACAATATATACAGTTGTAACAATGTTGTGGATGTGTATTGTTTCCTAGTGAATGATCCAGAAATGCCCATTTCCAAAAAGAAACCTTCAATTCACATTAAATTTATGATTGTTAATACTTCTGTGGTGGCTTCTTTGATTATGATTTCTCTCAGTACTGTTCTCATTTTGACGAGCCTTCCTTCTGTTCATGTCCGAGTACATTTCCTCAATCATCGGTTTCCATAGCCGAACACGAGCATTTATAAACCAGTTGGATACCTGGTATAGCCAAATACAAACAGAATGAGTTCTTAGAAGCTGTGCTGTGGATTCAAATTTCAAACAGTTCCCTATGGATTCCGCAATAGCAACATGTTAACAGAACATGCATATCTTGCACTTGTTATATATGCTCTACTGAATGTAACATAATTTGGGATCAAATACCTGGTTTCTTGTCAATCCACTTTTTACTGCAAGGAGATGCTTCTCTGCATCTTTAGGGTACCTGAAATCAATCAAATGGACAAGACATTTTCATAATTTGAACGGGTATCATATAAAGCACATTTATAAGACATGTTAGTGAGAGAGCTCACGGATGAAGAAAGTTTTGAAACATCCATGCCCTTAAAACTGAGACAGATCTTTCTGGCAAGCCTCTCTGGGGTCTCCATATTTGATGATCTTTCTTTTTTAGATGCTGAAGAGCCAACTGCTTTTGGATTTCGAAAGATCTTTCACTCTCACTGGAGCATGCAGGGTTCATATTTGCATTCATTGCAAGGAAATGGGTGCTAATCCTTTCCCTCAGACTTTTATATAGTACAGAGATTGTTTGAAGAGCAAAACGAGCATGTATATGAGGATCTGTCTCGGTAGCAGCATGAAATGCTGATACAACTGTGTGAATCTCATCCACACTTTCGTTGTAGCAGTCGTCAAGCTGCAATCACATAAGAATAAATCAATGCCTTATAGTGCCCAAATTCTATTTCCACCACATGAGTAAATATAACTGTGAGAACAAGCTAAAGGGTAACTTAAGAGAAGGATAACTCAAACCCAATCTATCTCTGTTATGAGCCTTGATCAGCTTGTTTGATGACCAAGAAACAATGATTAAGCAGAGCTCATTTTTAACTGAAATATGAAATATGAAAAATTTCTACACCTTTTGGATATTATAGACAAACATTTACCAATACTTTAAAATTTAATCCACTTTGTCTACACCTTTTGCAATATGTATAATGCAGTTGACATCTCTGTTAGAATCAAGACCAAATCAGATAACTCTAGACTAATTAATAGCAAGCACAAAAGAACAACATACCATCTGTAATAGGGCCAGCAGTTTGGCTTTCTTTGTTTTGACTTCATGTCTTCCCAATGCAAGCTCCTTTTGTGCCTCAAATCCACTATCTAAATCATCATCCATAGCTGACATCCCTCTCTCAGCAAAGAAGCTCGAAGAGAATGGTGTTTTTGCGCTGGACATGACCCTGAAAGACGAATAACTTGACTGGTCTACATTTTCTAGTGAATAGCTTGCAATTTGGGAAAGTATTTCCTGAACCACATGAAGATATCTTGATCCACAGATTACTTGGGATAATTGAGGTGGTTTGCAAGAACCAATACTTAGAGATTGCCTCTCTGTACTGTTACAAGAAGTTTGCTCTGACTCAAACCTTGTTTGACTCAAACAAGGGTGGACTATCCCAGAACAGCCAATATCTGAACATTGATCCCGGATATCCAGCCCACCGATGATAGAAGGCTTGGATGTGGCAAGTGTTAGAGCCAGCTCGTTGCTAAATTCAGATGAACTGTAAGGATGATATGTCATCACCCTTGCAGCATTTGATGATAACCATCCATTTGGATCCAGGTTTCCAATAGATGAATATGGCTGAAGCCCTGTTATTACTGAATTTCTCTCACCAAGTTCCGAAGGATTTCCATACTTGTTGATCTCCCATTGACTATTTATACTACCAAGAAATTCATCATATCCACAATTCACAGAGGTGGCAAACAAAGAATTTGAGTTGCTAGAGCAGTCATTTGAAGCATAAATTTCTGAAGAATTTATGGGAGTTGCTGAAATTGCTAAATTGTTAAGATTTTCTTGAAGACCATCCCTTGCAGCCAAAAGGGTAGCAAGTAAAGCAGCAGAATTAGGTGTTGCTTGGAACACAGTGTTATCAGTGAAACTTGAACTGCAAAATGAGGAGTCTCTCACATGATTCCTTCGTTGAGACGTAACAAATGCATTTGATTCAACATCTCCGGCGCTGGTCGTGACATGAAGATCACCGTGGCAATCAATGACAGGTTCTCCTTGAAAGGTTGAAAACGCTGGAAGTACAGCCACGGTATGGTTTTGGTGATTGAGGTCAAATGAATAGGACTGATGAGCAAGTGAGTTCATCGTTGTATGCGGTCCAATCCCATCTATGACAACAGAATTTCGGCTGGTCATGCCGGCTGGGACATCAAACATTTGATTATCCATCATATCATGTGACAACGAACATCAGACTGCATTGGCCATAAACAGCAGTTTTTGACGCTCTCTCTGCTATGATGAACTGATGATCAATATTATCAATCGACCTTAGCCTGGACAAACTTTAAAATGAAGTTACTATACAATCTAAATTTCAAAGACAACAGAGGGCACTATAACCAAATGCATTATCACCAAATTCAAATTCCTCACATATCTCTTTGAGTTTTTAAATTTCCTGGGAAAAATGCCTAGAATGATGGTAAATGGTGAAGTCATTATGATTGAACAAAATAGCACCAAGATAAAGCAAAAGAATGACAAAAATAGCATAAATTAAATGCAAACATTTAACAGAAATTTGAACTTAATACAAGCAACCATAAACAAACAGTGAAAGTGACCAACCTGGCACCCACCAGCAAACAGTCCCACTGAGAATGCAGGTCTTTCCACCAAACCTTCTTCTCTAATAAGGCAAAATGATGGTATTAAATTTCTTTATGCAGATTCATGGGACTTCCCCAAATCGGACCTTGAATTTCCTTTGAAATGAAAGATGGAGTTTTGTTTCTTTGTTCCTATGATGATTGCCACTAATGTGTATAACAAGCCAATGCAGTGAAAGTTCAAAAGATACGATTTATTTACTTTGTCCCTCAAGCTTTTAAAGGAGTACCAATGAAAAGCCAGAATGCAGTGGTAAATATTTTGTTCCTTCTTTAACAAAAAGAACAAGGAGAAAAAGCTAATAAGGACTCATGCATCCTCTCCACCTTTCTCAAACCACAAAAAAATAAAAAGAGCCAATAGAAAAGGTGCGTTTTTTTGTTTGAATGAACAGAAAAGTGGGATTTTTCTTCAAGAAACCAAAACCCAAGAGAGACTCAGTTTCAGAGTTTCAGAGTTTCAGGAATCAGGACCCATCAAGTTTCATCATCTCTCTTTCCTTTTTCTGGCTAGCCATAAGATTTAAAGCACGAATCATAAATGGGTCTGAAAAATAAAGGACAGCCATCTCAGAGAACCCGATAAAAGGGAGAAAGAGAGTTGTGAAAAAGGCCAAAGAGCAGTAAAAACAAATAAAAATGAAAACTTTATCACAGGAGGTAAATGCTTTATCAGTTATCACAGAGGCGGAGATGCATGAAATGGACTCGTTAATTAAATTAAGACAGAGACAGAGACAGAGAGTAAGAACTAAGAAGAGCCACACAACACCACAAGAGCAAAAACAAGAAGATAGAGATAAAAAATTAGAGAGAGAAAGGGAGGGAAACACTCACATTACTCCTTGGTGTTGCAGTGGCAGTGTGCCACTCATTTCCTCTGCAGGCTTTAGAGGGCCCATTTCTTCCCTCTCATTCTGATCTCTTTTGTCCTCCTCACCACCTCTTATTATCTGCTTCTCTGCAATCATCACAATCAAAATATCTGGATTCTCTCTGTTCAAACCACTGTGCTTGCCAGGTCCCCTCAGCACCATTTTTCAGAGAGAAAAAATAAAAGAGAGTAAAAAGAGTAAAAGACCTTTTGGTTTTTATCTATTTTTGAAACCAAGGCTTAGGCTTAGGCGCTTAGCTAACCCGATGAGAAAGAAGAGTAAATGTAGCAAAGAGGGTCTCAAACTTTCTCTTCAGAATCCAACAACTAAAGGCTTAAAAGGCAAATGAAAGGTGAAAAGAGAGAGAGCCCAGCACTGTTCCAGCAGTGTACTTTTGTAGGGATACAGAGATGGAAAAAAGACAAGGATGATGCAAGCAAGCCCAAACCGGCAAATCTGATGAGCAAATCTTTTTGCCAAATCTTCACGAATTTATGAGGGGCAATTAAAATTGCCCACCTACTTCTTTTGGCTTCCCTTTGCATGGCTCAAACCTATGGCCTAATTATAGAGTACATTATTAATTTATTATGTAACAGACTATCAAAAATCAAAATTTAAAAGTGATTATGGGAATCAGGTGAGGGGAGAAAGATTCAATAATAATGAAACAGTGGCTGTAGCTCCCTCTGATTTTAATTCTTGGATCATGATCTTTTTTGGATAGGCAATTCTTGGATCATGATTTTGGCTTATTCCAATGTAGATAAGATTTTTTGTGTCGAAGAATAAGAGTATGTGCATAAACAAAAGAGTAATAGATTCGTAACATTTTAAATGTAACATTTTTCAGTACTGAATTTCATTTTAATACTGATGGATATTGTAATATAAGGGGATGTAGAGTTTTCTATTATCTAGAGGTATCACATTGTTATATTTTACAGCAAAGGAAATAAACAAGGTTTTTAAGATTTGTTTTTTTCTTAGAAAATAGTGTTTTAAGATGTCTCAGATGTATGAAGCTGCTTGGGATCCTGATGTGACAGTACAAGCAACCTTCTCTTAGATTTTGTGGGCATGTGGCAGTCCATAATTTGGTATGACAAATAAATACAATCAAGCAATCAACGACTGGAGTGGGGGAACCCATGCCATGTGTTCCTACGGCTTATATTACGCTGCAGCTGCAGCTGCAGTATTGGCTTGTTTTCAAATTTCAAAGGCCTTTTAAAGTAGGACTGTGCCAGCAGAAGCTCTTAGTCAGGACTCAGGATGCATCCAATGAAAAAAATGTTTTATATTTTAGGTGTATGTATTTTAACATTAAATTCAAAATCAATTGGATGTTGTTTGTACGTGATTTTCAAAATTAAATTTCGCAAAGCCTAAGTCTTTAGCAAGTATGATTTGCCTTGGCGAAGGAATTCCTTCTCCGCTACACCAAGCCGAAGAGGGTCATAGAAGGTTATAGACGGGGCCAACGATGCGAAGACACGTATTCAGTAAAGCTGATAAATGTTGGATAGCAGCTATCATGGGCCCATGCGTGTTCAATACCCTACACGTGGGAATAATCCAAGGATTCATTACTTAGGGTTTCAGGGCCGTTCAGGTATAAATACCAAAGTTCTTGCCAAAATGACCTCTTTCCAACAACTCACACAAATCCTCATGCAAATTGCATATTCCTGACAATGGCCTGATCCATTACTTCGTTTTGTTTGCTCTTTGAACTTTTTATGAATTTGTGCTTCATTTAATTTTAAGTTAATTAAGAATTGTGATTTTCGATCTTGTTTTATGCATGTAATTGATCCAAATCAACTTATTATTAGCATTTATTTCATAGTTTGGCATTAATTTCCCTCATTGAATGTATATCTCTCTTGAGATTTCAACATCAATTAAAATGGAGGTTGAAACTGAATCATTTACATTTATTGCATCTCTTTATTTCCATTTTAGTTTATTCATGGATTATTCGCTCAACCTTGGCTAGATCTGTGAGAGAACTCACAACTGTTTGATCAGTCAAATCCAGAATTTCCACAACTTCCTTTAGATCTACTTTCTTAATTTTTTGTTTATTTGAGTTTAATTGATCTTGCACTTAATTATACACACTATGGATATTTCTTGAGTAAACATCAAGCGCCAACGAACACTCATCCAAGCATTTTTAATACTTAAAGTCCTAGAATGCCAAGACAATGAAAAGAATCTAGCGCAATCGTTTGGTTAAAAGTCAATTTTTATTACCTTTATTTAATTTCACTTTTGTTATTTAGTTACACCGTTTGATCTCTCATCGCCTTGAGACCCAAATTGTATTTGTTCCAAGTACAGCTTACTTGGTGGCCCGCCCGTCATCTCTTGGTACAGCTGTGTCCAAAATTGTGCATGTTATGAGCTAAGCGAATCCCAGCCTAACACGTGGCACGGGAAGCATTTTTAGGTATAATAGATGTGTTTTTAGTTTCACATATATGTGTTGTTGGATTTGGACCGGATTCATGGAAAGACCCGTCAATTCCAAAATATCTTTCTTGTCCTTCTACTTAAGGGGCAAAGAGGAAACATGATGTCATATTGGGCTAGGCTCTAGATCAGTTTGAAGTACTCTATGGGCCTAAGTCTGAATGTGGGGGCCCATTACCTGATGACTAGCTTGGCCCTAGCTTTAGCTTTTCAATGTCTCTCCACTTAGAAATCCACTAACCAGTTCAGACCATACCATGCATGCAGAACCCAAATCGATGGCCCACAAATCTCTATGACTCTATATTGAAGGCACATTTATGTGTTTTCAATTTTATGCTTATTTTCGTTTTTGTTTCTTGAATTCAGGATGATCTACTTATTTTCGTTTGATAACCACACAACATTAAATTAGTGGCTAGTTCATTAGATGAAATAAAATGGAGAATTAAGTGGCCAAAAATAGTGTGATCTAGTAAAGTGATTTTTAGTGTGATTCATGGTCACATGTCTCCCAAGGTTGTTCACAAGTCATCCTGAAATTTCTTTCTATACTTGTTGTCCTCGCCGTTGAATTCAGGGTTGACATTTAAGCCACACGAAAGGCACTGCACCAAATTATATACACCTAGCTACGATTAATTCTCACAAATGCAGAAATCTGTCAATTTTTCGCCGGATTTAAACTCATCAAGACCACAGAATATTATGCACCCTCGATAATTTAATGAACAAATTTGAAGAATAAAAATGTTTAAGTATAATAATATTCAATCATTTATTATATGAAAAATAATAGCAAATAACAATATTATATATATATATAATTAACTAACTCGAATATCAATCCAGCCAATGACGACCCAAGGAAACTAATTAAAATGTACATGAATAATTTATTTAATGAATCCCAAGTGTACCCAAGTGAATAAAAATTAAAGAGAAGAATATCCAAGTTGCAGCAAGGCAAATGGTAACCAGCACTAAATTATAATGTTATTGATTGATTCATTCATGTCCGGCAAGTCCATGCAGAGAAGCCATGGCCACCACCGCAAGCTTTTGCAGGTTCAACTTGACCACCGTGTCCACGAACATCTTGGTGTCCTCCCCAGTGTTCCCTTCCGGTATATCAACCACATAAGACTCTAAGACAACGGAGTAGACCTTACCGTTGTTGTTGTTGTTGTTAACGAACTCATTCACCGAAGTGACTGATCGGTAGTTCTTGAGTCGGTGTTCGCCCCCCACCACCCTGAAGCTTATGATGTGCTTCTCGTCGTCCAAAATCTCCAGCCTCTCGGTGCTCGTCGACGCCGGCAGCCCCGACACCACCGTCACCTCCCTTATGCTGCCAACCCCGCCGTCGCCTTTCATGTTGCAGCTCTTGATGAAGTGCTTGTATTTCTGCGGGTTCTCGAAGCTCCGAACATATGGCCACACCTGCTCCGAAGGGGCCTCGATTCGTTGCGTTATTAGCGACGTGCATGTGTTTGCTGACGGATCGAACTTGTGGTAGCTGTCGATCAGTGTCTCTAGTTCGGAGAATTCCTCTTGGGTCAGACCATAAGGGGGTGTCGTAGTAGTTGCAGTTTTAGTTTCAGTTTCAGTTGCAGTTGCAGTTGCAGTTGTGTTTTGGCTGCTAGCCTCCATGGTTGCGCCTCTTTCGCACGTGTGTACTAATCAGCATTCAACAACAAGATCGAGGAAGAGAAAATGAAGATGGAGAAATTAAATGAAAACGAGCAAGAATGAGGGTTTTTGGGGGTGGTGGGTGTTGTTAATGGAGGACTAGAGGTAGCTAGTGATCAATGAACCATCATATGAACACATGAGGGTGTACATTTATATATATCCTTGGACTTATTTTCTTTTGGACATATATACCCTTGGTAGTAGCACATATTTTATTTTATTTTCAATTGAGCTAGTGGGCACTAGCATGTTTGTTTTTTACTTAAAAACGGTGATTACTTCCAAATTGAGAGAATTAAGGGGTGGACCATATCACAACCATATTGGGAAATGTCTGTCTTTTTTTTTTAGCTCAATCTTGTTTGCTTTTATGATGTGGGAACAGGACAAAGGCAATGCCAAAAATGGCTGTCACATAAAGGTAGCAACTAGATAGATCGACATCATGAGGTGGTTCTTTCGTGAAAGGATTGTTTATATGTATATGAGTTATTTATCAAAGTGGTTTAGAATATTATAACCCATATATACACAACTTGGGAGCTAGTGATAATTAATTGATCTCGATCGTTCAAAGTTGACTACAACATGAATATATAACTAATTAAATATTAGTTATTAAAAAAATCAAACTATATATTAACTATCCCTCTTCTGTTCATATCATAGGGAAGGGATACGAATTTGAAATTTCTTCCAACAAAATGTGAAGCAATACCATTAAATTTAAAGTTAGTTGTTAAGTTTAGTGTTTTAAAAAAGTTATATGACTTGATGCATTATATATAGATAAAACAACCTAAATCTCTGCCAAAAAGCCAGCATGAAATGCCAAACATAAACCCAAAACATGTCAAAACCTAAATTAAGAAGGATTTTATGATAAAACGACCTAGAATGAAAATTACTATGATACGAAGAAATTTAGATATTCAAAATCTAAAATTAATTGATAATAAAGAAATATATTTTTTATAAACCATTATGTAAGATTATATTTGTCCAATATATAACAACATATATTTGACCTTCTCACATGATATACTTTTTTTTTCTTTCGGAATTTATAAAATTTGCATGGAGATCAAAGATCATATATTAATCTACACTTTTTGCATGGGTACAAATATGAATTGAGATGAGTCAAGAGGAGGGTCTATAGTATGATATTTCTTCGTGCAAAAAGGGTAAATAGTCTCCTAATCTTTATTAAAAAAATGAGTCATTTGTTTAATAATGATTTTTATTGTGGGTGATTTGACCCTAAAACCCAATTAATAATGAATAATAAACACGTTGATTTATGTCACTCATAATTAGGAGCACCGATTAGTACGAAAATTCGTTGATCATGACCCGTTTTTTTTCTTTGGCCTGATCAGTCATGACATCAACATTATTGAATTGGATACTGAATAGTGAATTAGTGATTAAATAATTAAAATTTTGGGAGAAGGGACATGCATGTAAAATTGAGAAATGGAAGGGGTAGAAAGGGAAATTAAAAAGACTGATGGGAGTAGTCGCAATCGTTGAAAAGGCAAGCTGGAGATTCGTGGATCATGTGAGGAGTCTAACAAACTCCCGCGTGATCTAAACTCAACTTTGCAGGATTCCCCACCCTCCCTGACCCCACCACTCTTCCCCAACTCCACTTTTTTATTAAATAAATTATCCCAAACTCACACACATATATATATATACTTTTTTTTTTTTTTGAAAAATTACAAAAATATTTCTTTTATGAGGAATGCTAGGTGCGTTTTCTCTTATTCTGTTTATTCGGCAAAATTTTGAATGAATAAAAAATTATTTAATTATTTAAGTGTTATCAAATAAATATATGAGTTTGGTAACAGTTAGATTTATCGTTAATTATCTGATAACAATTGGATGTCTAAACGATTTATGATTTGGTTAATTTTTTACAAAGATGATCTTTAAAGAATGATATAGAAAATAAACAATTTCGATCGCAAAATTACACCGCAGTATGAACATGAGAAGAGAAAAGGCACTTATCATTTATCTTTCTTCTAATTTTGAAATCACATTAGCCTAAAATTCATGATAGTTGATTTTATGATACAGTCTATATAATCAATTACTCATGAGTATTATATCTTTTTTTTTTCTTTATAAGATTACAACTATCGAACTCATGAGATTTGAACATGAAATCTCTACAAACAAAGTTGAAATAAATGTCATTAAACAAAATAGTTTCCAATCACAACTATTATACTAAAATTTCATGTCGAGTACTAAAAATTAACTTATTTAAAAATATGATTATGGTCAATTTAGCATAATCTTACAACAACATATATGGGCAATGTCTTACAACATATAATGTCCTGAGCTTCTCTATTACTTATTAATTAATTGATTTGATGTTTAATGCTTTAATTTCTTCGATGAACCTCTATTAATTGTTATGGGTTTTTTTTTTTATGGTGCAACATAATCAAAATAAATTGCTTTGATATATGAATGTAAATTTTTTTCGTATTCAGAACTTAATAACTGTCCAATAATAAATAGCAATAAGCTAATGCATTGTAGGTTTGCATTTGATGAAAGGGATTGAACACTTTTTGCTTTTTGGTTTGGGCTGTGGTAGTAATTATGATGCAGTCGTGTGGTGCTTGAAGATTTTATTCTATAACATAGCAAATTGACAGCGATTTTTTTTAATTTCTTTTTATTTTTATGAGCAGATATATATAATGATAATGGTGCAACAACTACTCAACTAGTATAATGGACATGCATGTAGTCATGCTTATCCGGGTCTTGGTTTCACGCAAAGTTGAGAAAAGAAAACAGGAAACAGATAACATACAGCTCTGCATCAATGGCTGTATGCGGAAATCAAATGTAGTAATGTGTATGGCAACGTTGAATATATTACTTCATACTTCATATATACTTTTAATTTTCCAGATTTATGTTTTGTTAGGTGGCTTTAAGTCTGTCTCCAAGCCAAAAATTATTAATATTAAAGATTGGGCTTTTGCATTGGTCAAATATTGTTTTATTTGTTTCACACGCAGACAATATAATATTGCAGATAAAAGAATCAGCAGTTGGTTCGGGTTCGAATTGTATGTTATACCCAAAAAGAAATGTAATTTTAGGGAAAACAAAAAACAAAACTCATTATTCCACCAAGAACCCATGCATATTATAGACTTTGGTCGAGACTACAAAGGGTTTTTAGCAGTTGTGAAGGGTGGGTAATGTACTAATGGGTATATGGGCTTTATCAAAACATGTGTGCCATGTGATGGGCATGGGTTAATGAGTTAAAAGCGGCCTAAATTTTGTGGGTGGTTCAAGCCGGCCTCTATCACATTAGTTCAGAAAGCCCAAAAGGATTTCGGCAGTATTTTAGTTACCCAAATTTTATGAGAGAGAGAGAGGGTTGGGTTGTAGACTTGTAGGTAAGTAGTTGAGTAGGTGTCATATATTAGACTTGTTTCTTTTGGGAGTAATAATCCATGATCCAATTTTCATATTATCCTAAAGCATATTGCAGACTTGCAGTGAAGCTAGTTCAAGATATTGAGTTAAAGTGGTAGTCTCTTACATAAAAAAAAAAAAAGAGAAAATTACATATTTGATCCACTTATTTTATACCTAATTCAATTTTGGTTCATGATTTTTTTTTAAGTTTTGTTTTGGTCCATTAATTATTTTATTTGTTCAATAAAAGTTCAAATTTGTGACTTTAAATCCTTTAGATTGTGTTTTCTTCAATTATAATTGAAGTATAAGTTATATTTCATCATTTTTTAATCATAAAAACAAATTTGGAGTATTAGAATCTAAGAGAATTGAGATTGAGTAAAGTTTGAAAAATTGGTAATTTCGAGTATCTTACTTTGGAGTAAATTATCTTGAGTTTTAGAACTCCAATTTGAATGATCTTTATATGGTTGTAAAGAAGAAATGTATAGCTTTAAAATAAGTATATGTTTGCTGAATTTGGGTGAGATTTGATAAGGTAAAAGGCAGACCAAATTTGAGAAATAAATCTGAACCTTTATTGAACAAGTGGAACAATTAGTGAACCAAAACAGAACTTAAAAAAGGTTGTAGACCAAAATTAAACTAGTTATAAAATAACTGAACTAAATATGTAATTTCCTCTAAAAAAAAGAAAAAGGAATAAGTGTCATTTTGTTCTCTAAACTATTGCACTTGTATCAATTTGTTATCCACGTTTTATAATGTTTTGCATAATTATTTTTAAGAAATGATTTTATAAAATGAAAACGAAAAATTGAATTTTATATTTTTAAGATTCAAGATTTTAAGAAAGTCTCTGTAACTTAATGAGAGCAGTTTTATGAGAAAAGAAATACTGAAAACGTACGTGTCTGGTTACTAAATTTGAAAATGTCAAAAATAAATTCAAACTAATATTAAATTATTCCTAAAAAGGATTAAAAATAAATAACCATCATTGAAAGATTCTATATTAAATTATATTAATCCTAAACGCACTCATTTTTAAAAAAATATATTAAAATCCTAAAGAACAATAACAAAAGAAAAACTGAAAAGGATGCTTCTAGATCTCCTCAACCTTCTTCTTTGTTTCATTTGTCTCCTTTTTGCCTCCATTGGACTGGTAATTAAGAAAATTGAGAGGTACAACAAAAAAAAAAATCTACAAATTGAGAGAGCATGTCAACTTTCGCCTAGTCCTCCCAAAAGTTTTTAACTGCAACTTCCATGGTTTCCTTTGAGATAAACTTGTAAGACCATCGATCAGGAAGCAATTCCATGGTGCAGATGCACTTTCCATTCAATTTATTTTGAAGATCTAAAACAGTTTTGAAGAATTCTGAGATTGGGCAATTAGTAGTTCTCAGTAACTACCACATTTCATTTTTGATTTAATTGTGCGACTGAGTGATTGTCTGCTAGGTAGGAGGCCAGGCAACTTGAGATAAACTTGTAAGACCATCGATCAGGAAGCAATTCCATGGTGCAGATTCACTTCCATTCAATTTATTTTGAAGAATTCTGAGATTGGGCAATTAGTAGTTCTCAGTAACTACCACATTTCATTTTTGATTTAATTGTGCGACTGAGTGATTGTCTGCTAGGTAGGAGGCCAGGCAACACCTAAATTAATTCATAGATGATATCCGGCCTAACTCTTCTGTGGCTATTTTTGTTTGATCAAACAAACAAGTTCAGAGCCAAAACAGTACGTTTGTCGTTTCATAAATATTTAATTAAGTTTATAAGCTGCGGCCTCACATTTTTTTAGACATAATTTATAACGACAAGAATTCAGAACTCAGAAGGTAGGGCCTGGCCTTAATTTAATTATTTTTCCCTTAAACATAGGACCACCAGGTCCGACAATATTAATTCATTGATCATCTTCTAGCTGCTTCAATCAGCTCCTAAAAGCATTGGACAAAAGAAAAAGCTAAAATAAGGTGTTTTGGACGGATCGGATCGGAAATAAGGTGTTTCAATTCTAATTCAAAAAGTTTTAGAATGATTCCAATTTTCATTCTAAAAAATTGGAATTTCAATATCTCATTCCAATTCGGAACTTTTTGATTTCTCGAAATTTTTTGATTTTTTCAAAATATCACATTTTATGAATTTTTGAATAAAAATTTGAAATTTTCAGATAAAAAATCGGAATATTCACGTTAGTTTTTGTTATTAGTAAAAAAAAATAAAAAAAATTAGTAATTACACATACAAAAAATGTGGGTGTTTTTGTTAACATTTATGTTATTATGATACACATATATTTATAATATACATATGTTTATATTAATAGTATTAGTTATTTTTTTTAAATATATATATATGTGTATGTTTGAAACAAATAACAAATTAATGAAATATATAATAAAAAACTAAATAAATGATATAATATTAATATAAATATGAAATAAATTGGCATAATTTCGAAAATATCGAATCGGAATGCGTTTGGAAAATTTCGAATTGGATCGGAATTTACAGATACATTCCAATTCAATCCAATTTTTTTTCGGAATTTTTGAAATTCGGTATTTTTGAATTTCGAATTTGATTCGGACGTTCTAAAATTGGAATCGGTCGGATTCAGATTTTCCAATCCAAATCACACCCCTACTAGCCATAGTTAGCTAGCTACCATTCATTTCTAAATTTACACAAAACTGCATTCATTAATTTTGTTCTCGACTCTTCGATTTGGGTCGTCGTATATAATTATGGTGAGGTTGACTGTACCTCTGTGTGTCTTTCACTCTTAGTTGAGTTTTGAATTTATTTTAATTCTAACAATGATTATTTGGCCTAATTAACCGCAAGAGATAAGATAAAAATGTTATATTGTTTTTGAAAACTGCACATTAAGTAAAAAATTAACATAATCAATGGTTTAAATTCACAATTTGACAATATATTAGATGTCTATTTCTACATCATATTTACTTAGTCATACAATTGCATGCATGGACATAAAATAAACATACCTATATATATATATATATCTGATATCTACATGGGTCTTCTAATAAGGGATCTCTCATTTAGTGTTAAATGAGGGATTCCCCTATGGGGCCCACACATGTCATTTTATGTCGATCCGAACCGTCTATTTTTTTACATTTATATTGATAGATCATTTATGTAAAAAATTAGGCAAATCAAATACCGTTAAGATATGTAATTTGGATCAAACAAATGGACGAACAACAAATTCGTCTATAAACACCTAAATTGTGACCGCTTAATCAAATGGATAAACGGTTTTTTATTTAGTTGATTTTTTGCATGGATGATCTATCAATGGAGATGTAAAAAATAGACGGTTCAGATTAACACAAAACGACACATGTGGGCCCCACAGGAGGATCTCTCATTTACAGGCACGGATCCAGGATTTTACTCTCGGATAGACTAAACTTGAAACAAATTTTCCTTAGTGGAAATAATCTCTAAAAATTTCGACAGAATCTCCTTTATTTTAATGATATTTCCCAAATTTTTAGATAACCTGTTAACACTACACAATCACACAAACATATTTAATTAATGAATTTGAGGTATTAGACCAAGGTAAGGGCTGCATGGGTTATTATTGGAATGGGCTTAACATAGTCATATACGAAGAAAAAATAAATTTGGATGGGCTATAGCCTGTCCTAGCCACGTACCCCTTGGATCTGTGCCTGCTCATTTAACACTAAATGAGGAATTCTTTATTAGAAAGCTCTTGTATATACCTATACAGAAATTTAGGATTAAATACAACTTATAATAATTTTTCAACAAAACATACAATAAGCATTAACTGGATCAATCCTTTTTGGATTAGGCCATAAATTGAAACTAAAAATTGGTACTTAAATTTAAATGAAAGTTGAAAATTTGGTACCTAAACTAAAATGATATAAAATTTTGATGGTTAATTAAAATGAAATAACATTATGATTTGATACCCAAAGTCAATTCTATGCTTTAGGGCTAGCTAGTTATTTATTTATTTTAGTACAAGAGATGGATAAATTATTCTGTATAATCGATATATTGACACGTGATATAACCAGTTTATGTGTTATAATATGAGTGGATGTTATTAATACTATACCTTACTAATATAAACACATCATCCAATAATAACCTTATACATTGGATTGATTATACCACGTGACGGTATATCAGTTATACTATACCCTATAATTTTTCCAAGAAAGAGGGGAAGGGGGAGGGGTAGTGTGTATGGAGAAAGCTATTGTTCTCAACCAACTAGGCCAACCCTATTTGACGGCTAGCTAGTTATCAATTATCCCAAAGTGTACGTACTCTTCCCTAAACCTAATGTTTAATTAATTAATTTCAACATAAGCGGCATCCTATTCTCCTTCCTAAAGATTTAGGTGGAATGGTACGAGCTTATAAATAGACCCGTCCTTCAATTCTGTAGGCAGGCAGTAATAAATGGAGACCTTATTCTGATTTCTGAGCATATCTCAGTTTTCAGAGGCAGTCCTCATAAATCATAATAGTTAGTTTTGGAAAGATGACATTTACCTTTTCATTTGCGTTTGCATTTGCATGGCACAAATAAATATCTAGAAATCTCTCTCTTTACGTACGTCATAAACGTGGTACCTACAAATTTAACTTTATAGTTATATGCATAAGCGAATAATAAATTGCATTGCTAGGGGGTCCCCCACCATACCATATCCTGAACTCTGAAGAATGAAGTTGCTAGCTACCTAGCTAGCTAATTTACCAATTTTAGGATATATATATATATATATAGGATAACCTTTAATTTTTATCCACTTCTAATTTGAATATTCATAGAGAAAAAGAGGATCGATTAGTATTAAACATTGGGTGGAAAAAAATTCAACCAACAAATTGCCTCCTCCGCCAACTTTTTCCTGAATTTGCAATTTGTTTTACCCATACATGTGAAAATAAATCAAATAAAAAATAATTTAACCATTTAATTATCATTTTCTCATTTATTAGAAATACTGTATTCATTTATTTACCGACACATATATTTTTTAAATTTTATTGATTTTTTTTCAAAAGAATAATAATAAAAAAAAGGATAAGTTTGATCATTAGGCCATATTGTGAGGGTGACCTGGCCTACAATGCGATGTTGATGACTTAGATAAATTATCAAGGATATTGATGAAATTTTTAATTTGGGTGAAGGAAGAATTTAAATAGACCTCTCAAACATTGTGTAGAAGTGAATAGATTAAAGGGAAACTTCTATTTAGATTCTTTAATTTAACAATTTACTGACTAAAATCTTATAACTTTTAAAATTTTAACTAAAGTCTAATAATATTTGTCCATTAGTTTCAATTTTTTCACACATACCAAGTGCCGAATTTTTTGCGGTCATTTTTGAGTGTTATGTAGTTCATTTTTACTTATTCTCAAGCCCTGATTTATCGGCTTTATATTAAGTTTAACTCAAAATTAAAATCTAACATGCAGCCTTTATAAACCTCATTTTATACCCTATGAAGATATAAGGTGAATCCGTATCTTATATCCTAAAAAAATAAAAAAATAAAAAAATATTTCTTTGACAAGGCAATGGTTAAAAGACTTTATTTAGAAAAAAATAAGGACTTTATTTGAAAAAAAAAAAAGTCATATAATTTTTTTCTAAATAAGAAATGTTAGAAGGACTAAACTATAATTTTTTCTATATTAAATGTAACGTTATATAAAGATTCTAGAAAGCATTGTGTGGGAGTGAATAGCATTAAAATAGCCATAAAGGTTCTAATTAAACACGTGGCTGTATATAAGTTATATATATAACAATAATATAACGTTGGATAAGTGTAACAATACTTGTGGGGTGTCGTAAGTATAGTTTGGGTTGTGAAGTTGGAAATAGTTTTACGTGTGAGTGAGATGGGTAGGAGATGCTCATATTGTGGGAACGTGGGTCACAATTCAAGGACTTGCACGATGATGCAGAAGATGAGAGGTGGTGGTGGCCATGTTGGTCATGGTGGGGTTAGGCTCTTTGGGGTTCAATTACTTGCCAACCTTTCTTCTTCTTCTTCTTCTTCCTCCTCAACATCTTCTCTAATTGTCACCAGCAAGATCAAGAGCTGTAGCATGGACTGCTTGGATGAATTCAATCCTGAAAAAATGTCATCAAATAATAATATTAATGGGTATCTCAATCATGGCGCCCTCACACCATTAGAACAAGAAAGAAACAAGGGTCAGTTCTAATTTTCGTTCTCTCTCTCTCTCTCTCTCTCTCTCTCTCTCTCTCTCTCTCTCTCTCTCTCTCTCTCTCTCTCTCTCTCTCTCTCTCTCTGCTATCTGTCAATAATATTATACCTTTTCATGAGTACCTGAAACATTGCACACGTACAGGTAGTGTACATTGTTGGAAGTAAATAAATTAATCATTCTTCAAGAGGTAGTACTCTTAATTTCCTATTTGTGGTATATCGATCTTGTCTTAAATATTCCAAGTACGTTTACATTCATCCAATTCGAGGCCGGCTTTCTTGTAACGTTTAAACATGTTTAACAATTATGTTTTCAGACATGATATGCACATGTTAATTAATCTATTCAAGAAAAAGGGTTGGCCGAGTGATTATTAATTAACATATATATATATATATATAGTACTTCTAATTAAGTCTTTTTTGGTGTTTTGATTAAGGGGAGGAGGATAGAATTAACTTGGGTGCTGGGAGAACAATTCAATGGTCCTTCCAATTGGACTATCCCAACAATTGCTCTAATTAAGCCTTTTAGTACTCGATAGGTTATGAATTAGTGGAAAATTAATTAAGTACTTATATCCTTTTTCCTTTTTAATTTTCTAATAAGCAGTAACGTTATATCTTAATTTACATAATGCTACTATATAAATATATTTAATCCATGTAAACTCTCATTTTAATAAATGTTAGCTACATGGGTTTTTGTCAATTTTACTTAAGATCGATATTCTTGACTTTTTTTTTTTTTTTTTGTGCCTAATTGACAGCCATCGATCCATATATGCATTAGATCGGTACGTACTTCATATGATCATGAAATAACATAAAGGAAATAACATATATATAGATTTTGCAACACACATCAATCATTTTGTTTCCGTCTAGCTCCTTCTCCAGAATTTGGATGTGTTGGTGATGATGATCTATGTATATATATATGCAGGAATGCCATGGAGTGAGGAAGAGCACCGGATGTTTCTAATCGGGCTTCATAAGCTGGGCAAGGGCGACTGGAGGGGAATCTCTAGAAACTTTGTGACCACAAGAACTTCAACCCAGGTTGCCAGTCATGCACAAAAGTATTTTCTTCGAAAAAATCACAACCTCCTCAACAAACGAAAACTTCGTCCTAGCCTTTTCGATGTAATTACACTAAAGCACACTATCATTTTGATTTCTCTAGTTCTGTGATGGTTGATCTTTTTAGTATTGATTTGTGTTTATGTTTAAAAGTACTTTGTTTTAGACTTTCATTTAATCATCTTTACAATATATATGAATTTTAATTCATCTTCAAAACGACGTAATTCTAACACATGCATATAAGCATAACAAAAACACCCAAAAGAAGATAAGAGAGGGTATATATCCTATTTTCATAATTTCCTAGCTTGTTTTATTTATTAATTTTGAATTTCTCAATTAATTATTTAATTTTTTCCCCAATGAATTAAATATCAATTTGATTTACCTAAGGAGTAGTTTGTTCATGTTTTTGTGGCGCAGGAGGATAAAGATGAACTATTCTTAGCTCAGCTGATTAATGCTAACAATATTACTAGTAATAATATTGCTAATGAAGCTGCTGCTTCCACTAAAAGCAATAAAATTCCTTATGGGTTTTCGACCAAGGCAATGTCTACCATTAATGGTGTGCAGTACTCCACGAAATGGAAGTGCAAATGCGATACTGCAAAAGTTGATGTTATTGGTGAGACGTTTAATGAATCGACGACGTCGTTTAATATTTCTCATCAGCCTACTACTATTTCTTCAACTTTAACACATCAGCATCAGAAACTGCCTTCTCATCTTGATCCAATAAGAGCAGCAGCAGCAGCAGCAGAAGAAGCAGAAGTGCCTGATTTAGAACTTAAGCTTGCAGCTTGACTGCCCTTGTAACAGCTAGACTAATTAAACCATGCCCTACAGATAGAGGCCTTTTAATTCGACCTATATGTTAGCTAGCTGGCTACCCTACGTGTCATTGATCAGATTACTAACAGCCAGCCAGTATTAGTCAAATTTTAAATCTAACTATTTCAGGATAATGTTTGCTAGTTAATTTAATTTTGAGTAATGTTAGATCTATCGTAGTAGTTTTGTATCACATTGTATATCACGTCTCCAAGTAGGTAAGACCTACATATATAAATGGATCTACATCTCTCATAATGTGGGTACCAAAATGCATGTGTTATGTACAAATAGTTTTATCCTTCAATTTTATGTGCCAACTGCATGTAGATCGATCATTGTGTGAATGTAGAGCATTCTACATCCAGAGCCTGGATTGAGCATTCACCAGAACAAAGAGCGCGCACACACGTACACACACACACACACACAAATCACTATACCTAATTCAACATAATTAAGAGTTTCCCATCTTTAAGTTTTCAAAGTCACAGTAAATTCAAAATTCTTATCATCATTTGACTTTCTTTTCATTTTTCTTAATGCAACTAAAATCATTTGGATTTTGAACAGAAGAAATTCCTGTCGTTAACTTCAAACAGATCGACTAGTTACCACAAAACCAATGACCTATAAGAGGAAGTTCATGGGAGCACAAATTTGAAGAAGCAACCATTAATTGGTCGATATTAAGATTACTCTCTTTTGCAGCTAACTTTGGCCACTTTCTTGTACGAATGTTGCACATGACAACATCTCCCTAGATATCCATCAATTCTGATGATGTTTATGATGTTTTTAAGTGATGAATACGATCAGAGTTGGACGGTACGTGCTTCAAGGGACGAATTGGTAGCAGTATCAGTATCAGCTACTCGCATGAGAGCAGAAACTTGGACACAATGAAGTAACTGATATCTAGCCGAAGCCTAGGGTTCTTACTCCAAACAGCAGACGATCCATATATATGTAGAATCCCCACATTAAAATCTGGAAATAGGAAACAAATCAACTAATTAAGAATAGAATCCCAAATTCCCAATACAACAAAAACAAAGTAAATCATGAAACTATCATACTCAAATAGGAAACTACTTGGCTGGGACACAGAAAGAGAGAGAGATGAGGCAGATCTCTTTCAGCCTGAAGGAAAAAAAAAAACGGTGCCGTCCCTGCAAACAGTTCTTTTTTAAGAAAAATATTGAAAAACACCAAAAACTTGAAAAAAAAAAAAAAAAAAAAAACCTAAAAAATGAGCATATATTTTTTAATATGTTTAGGCATTATTTAATATGTTTTAAAAGATTCATCAAGTTAAGATTTATAATTTTATAGGCGTAATTTTTTGGTCAATTTAAGCGCGGCTACAGTTTAATTCAAAATGAAGACGGAGCAAGTGAACAATGTGGCAGTCACTTTAGGATGCGGAAAGTTTAGGCGGGAACAAATCTCGTGAAGCCACGCCAAGTTCGCCAACGCCAGATATGCAACCCACATGGGCCACATCACTACATCGATAGATAATAGCAAGAATGTAACGTTGGTTTAAAACCTTGTGTAATTGAGGTATTACAGTGCAACTTTTAGAAGTTTAAGTATTCAATTACAAAACTTAGTATAATTGAGTCATTAAAACATAATTTACTCTTATTTTTTTTTACATATATATATAAAAATAAGATATTCGAACTCAGAGACATTTTTCAACAAGTAGAAGAAGAAATACCACTACCAAATAGCTACTTGTTAAATTAATTTTCTTTTAGAAATATACAATGGATTAGAAACCAAATTTTTTATTCATAAAATACTATAATAATACTTGCATTACCAATGCAGGGCATATTGGTCATTTTGACTTTTCTAGACCACTCAGCACCTTTATTTTGCCACATAGACCCAAAAGTGGAACCCACCCCTTTAATTTAATACAAAACCTAAAAAATTTAAAAAAATAAATAAACAAATGAAAGAAAAAATAAAATAAAACCCTCCCCCCCAACCCACGGACCCCACCTTTTCTTCTTCTTCTTCTTCCTTATTTCTTCTTTTTCTTCTGCAATTCCCTCCCCCCCACCCCAACCTAGCCCCTCCCGGCCCCGTTACATCCCCCCTTCCCACCCAACCCCGTCGCACCCACCCACCCACCCACCCACTCAGCCCCACTGTCGCACCCACCCACAAACTCTCTCGGCCACCACCACAACTTCACCGTCACCTTCATCATCCCCTCCGACGGCTACCCACCAAAGCCTAGACCTCCGTCCTCGCCGCCCTTCCCACCGCCATAGACCACTTCTTCCTCCCATCCGTCAGCTTTGAAGATCTCCCCAATTCCCTAACAAACCATGAAGTGATTTTGAAGTTTGATTTGTAGATCCAATTCAACCAACTTGATAATTCAAAAACCAACAATTATCAAACAAAGAAGACAAAGCTGAATTTGCAGATCTAGAGAAAGGGGAAAATAGAGAGAGAGAGAGAGATAGAGAGAGAGAGGGGAGGGGAAAGAGGGGGGTCATTGGCCGGGAATGGTAGTGGGGCTGGTGCAGGTGGGTGATCGGGAGGAGAGGGTGGTGGGGTGAGTTTCTGATCGAGAGGGTTTAGGGAGGTGGGGGTGGCCTGGGCACTTGTTGGGGAGGGGAGGGGAGGGGAAGGGATGGTGGGTTTGGTTTTTTATTTTGTATTATTACTTTTTTTCTTTCTAAATATTAGAATTTAAAATAATTTTTTTTTGTTTTAAATTTGAAGTTTTGAATTAAATTCAAGGTGTGGGTCCCACTTTTATGTTTATGTAGCAAAATTGGAGTGCTGAGTGATCCAGGTAGGTCGAAATGACCAATATACTCTGCCACGTAAGCGCTACGTCAGCAAGGCTAATGGAAGTTATAATAGAATTGAGCGAACGGGGTGTGATCCCACGCAGGCCGTGGATCCTTACTCAAGAAATTGAGGCTATTTCTTTCTGGAAGGAAATGGGCTTGCGGGGGAGTACCCCCTGCGCCCCCCTGTCCCCAGTGTCCATTAAAGATTGAAGTATACCGTTCGACTCCTTTCGAGGGAGTCTCACTCTCTTTCAGCTTTTTCTTCAAGTTAAAATTTCATAAGTGACCAGTGAACCTGCATGCTGCTTATTAGTTCCTCTTTCTTATTTTAATATCAAAATCTAGAGTTTGTAGGATCTTAAACAAATGGGAAATTAACATAAAGACCTCACTTAATAATGTTCATGGTGGTGCTTCCCCCTTACCAAGGTAAGGGGGTTTAGTGACCACCCATGAGTTTATATCTTAAATAAAAATAAAGAAATAAATAAATAAGCATGTAATTTAAAGAACAATAGAATAAATAACACTACTAACAATAAAATAAAGAAGTACATAAAATAAAAGGTATAAAGTAAATAAAGGATTAGGAGAAGAGAGAAGAGAGACATAATATTAAAGTTAACCATAAAGTAAAGAGAAGAGAGACATAATATTAAAGTTTTATTAATTAAAAGTGCAAATAAAAATTACATTCATATTCTCTCTCAAACATCATAGCCAAATGGCTTGAGAGAGAAATCCTAGGAGAATACTAGAAAAATGCAAAAAATTAAATTGTAGAGTAAAAAGATGTGAAGAAGGGGTTGAAGGTTCCTTTAAATAGGCAAAAACTAGGGCTAGTGATGAGGAAAGGATCAGCCCAAAGAGCTGGGGCAAGGCTAGAAATATCTGAGATTTCTGCCACATGTCACATGCTGATTGGCTAAGAGAGGATATTTGTGAAAGGAGAGAGGCGGAAGGAAAAATCTGGAGAAAGGCTGTGCACAGCTGCTCGCGCCACATGTCGCCTGCTGGGTTGGAGGAGGAGATGATTAATGAGGTGTGGCTTGCGGCTGGGAAGCTGAAAGTGCGGTTGCACAGGAAGGCATGAAAGAGAGAAATAAGAAGAAATGGAGAAGGTGGCTACTTTGGCTTGGCTTGCGGCTGGAGGTGGAAGGTTAGAAGTGTGAGGCGCCATGTGTCGCTCCAGGAGTGGCTGAAGGTAACATTAATCAAAAGAAAATGAGGAGGCGGAAAGCTTTTTGGTGAGGCATTGTGACTGTTCGGCTTCCTGGGCTGGGCCTCTGATTCTTATTTTCTTCTTTCTTCTCTTTTTGGGCTAAGCTTTGCTCTCATTTACTTCTTTTGGGCTTTTCTTCTCTTTAATCCTACAAAAATCAAATAAAACTTAATTAATAGAAAACACATAAAATTTCTAAAATTAAATCTAGTCTAAAAAATAATAAAAGCAACCTAATAAAATCTAAGAAATATGACAAAAACTAATAAAACCAATTAATTAACTAAATAAAAAAAATAAGAATTAAAACATTAAAAATGCTAAAAGACATTGAGAAAAATGTATGAATTTAAGGATAAAAATTATATATAAAATGAGCTCAACAGGAAACAATCTCATGGATCTAATAGATTCATTGTATGAATGTTCTGATACCCCATAACTTCCACGGAAGAAGTTATATCCCCATTTCCCGAACTTCTTATACGAGTCTTGGTTGTTTGAAGAATCTTTTAGTTGTTATGCTTAATGTGCGATGTGTGTCTGTGGGGAGAAAAAGAAACATAATAGATAATGATATATTGAGCGTCTATGACAAAATCTTGATGAAAAATGACACACATACTGAGAATATTCTCAACAGCAAAACTTTGATGAAGGAATATCCGTTGAAGCAAAGGTTAACTGAAGGTTTAACTATTTCATTTATAGTGAAGAAAGAAGATGAGATTGACTTAGAGGGAATGGTGGGGTGATAAGTTATTGCCAAAAAAGCTCTAAAAAAGCAAAACCACAAAAAGCCCTAACCCCAAGATCTAGATTGAAAAATGCTGACATAGATGAAAATAAAAAACTCTTATCAACATGATAATAAAACCTTCACCAACAAGCAGTGTTTTAAATATCGGCCAACAATCCGAAATGTCGCTATTTTGAGTCGCCGGCACCGATACGGTGGGTGAAGCAAAATCTTCACTCGTATCCCTGATATATCGACGATAATTTCGTTAAATATCGACATTTCGGTGATATTGGGCCGACATCACTGAAAAATCAGAGGAAAAAATTGGAAAAAAAAAAAGGTAGAACAATGAGAAATTAACCCAAATTTTCCATACTCATGTACATCAAGGAGGAACATCAAGCAGGATCAGCACCCACACTCTCTCTGTCTTTCGCGTCTGGTCTCTGTCTCACGATGAGACTCTCACCTTGGTTTGAACGGGCAAAGGGATTGTTAGTTTCTAGGATTTGATATATTGGCTTTTCCTTGTCAAAATCATTGTATTTATTTTTAATTATTCACTCACAAGATCTAGGCTAGAATTAAGGGTAAGATAAATTGTATTGAAGAAATCAAGAATGAAGTTGCAATGCAAAAAGATCCAAGGTATACTGCACTTCATGCATTTCACGAAAAAAACAGTTTTATGTCTATTTGACTAGTCATTCACTGATCATAAGGACAATGTTCTTCACGTACAGTTTTAACACTTAAATGATTATATCACTTCAGTGGGCCATTTCGGGATTTGTTTCTTAAAACCCATTTTCTGTTTTTCTAAACATGCATGTGGACAGCACATGAATTGGTTCCTTCACTGAATCAATCTGATCAGGTCTTGCTTCTTATCATTTTCACACCTTAACACTATTCATCTTCTTCCTCATTTCTGAATTTTGCAAAATAAAGAAATAATTGATTTTACAGCTTCACATTCTTATCCTCAGCTGTACTAGGATACCTTTCTAGGACAAAAGGAATATGCCTTTTATTTGTCTCTTGCGGACAACCATTGATTGGCTTCCACGTGGCACATGCAGACATGGTGAGTGCGTGTGTGTGTACGGGGTATATGGGTGTAATGGTCTAGCTTTTTCTGCGTGTGTTGATGAGCATATTTTTTGTGGGTATTCTTGCTGTGTTCTAGCTTGGGCTTTTTGGCTGTGTGCTCATCCTTTTAAGTAAGAAAATGCTTTTGATTTTCAAAAACTAAATGATTTTCTTAACTTGTTTTTCACCATCTCAAATCTGAATGAGTTTGAGTGTTGTTCTAAATCTTTTCACATATTCATAAACACTTTCATTTAGATTTTAGATTAATGATTCTCCATTAGCCTTTTCATGTCTTTTGCTTGAGAAGACTGATTTTTAAAGAATCCAAATTTGCATATCATTTCACAGCATTATCATTGGAATCCACTTGCTTGGTTGCGATTGGTGCCGTGCATTGAAGAGCTCAAGGAGGAGCTGCCAATGACATGAATGACTGATTGCTAGCTTCAAGGTGTTTGCACAAGAATGCACAATGGTAAGAAGCTGCCACTTAGTATTCGGACTAGAGTGATTGAGCTTGTTGTGTGACTGCTTGTATTGAAACCCTTGATATTGGATTGCTTAGTCAGCTGAAAAAGACCCCCAGTTTTTTAACCGTTAGTGGTTTTTCTGAGTGAACAATCTTATGCCTTGTTCGTTGGTTATTTATATTGTGTTGCTTATTATTAATCTGGAAATTCTATCACAAGATCACACACTCCACTTTAGCATGTTAACTTAACCTTTTGAATGCTAAATGAAAGTTTGAAAATCTGCTCACACACCACTTTAGTTGTTGATAGCACTGTGATGCCTACACTGATGGATCATTTGAGTGCATAGGTTGTCACTTAATCCTTTGGTGTGTTTGATTTGTGTTGTTTACAAAAGTTATTTTTGATTTACAAGTCAATCTGTGTCTTCAGATTTTAGCCACTGTGTCGTCAAAGTTTTGTCTGCTTGATTAGTCCCTGAGTGAGCATATAAAACAAAAATTGGGGTCCGATTACTGACAGTGGTTTTAATCAAGTTAATTAGGTAGATAAATCACCTAATACAAACTTTCAGGATTGGGTAGATTAATAGGCTGATTTAAATGGGTAGATTAATAGGCTAATTTAAATGGGTTGGGTGTATTTAATGGGCTGATTTATATGCGTTTTGGGTATATTTATATGGATAGATTAATAGGCTGATTTAGTGATTTATATGGGTTTTGGGTAGATTAATGAGTACTTTTATATGGGTAGATTAATGGGCTGATTTATCATTAATTGGTTTTGGGTAGATTAATGGACTGATTTATATGGGTTTGGGATGATTTATGTAGAAGCTCAAGTATCAATGAAGCTATGTATTAATTATGTATAATGAAGTTATATATTAATTATCTATTACAGTTCAATTTTACTTTTCGAACTTGACACATAAGTTTATTATATCTCTTATATATCATATTCTTATCATATAGACCATAATTTATGAAACTTATATATTTAATACATGCATTGATGATTGATTTAACATTTCTAAAGTTTCATTTAAAAATTATGTGTTTTGAAGTCCATATCTGTGATATCTATAGACGGATGCCGATATCGGCCGCGATATCGATATTTTCTTATTTTGAAGTCTCGATAATATCCTCATGGCCGATATTTTAAACCTTGCCAACAAGACATAGTAAGTGTTATCACTATTATGTAATGTAACGTGTAATATTCCATCTTGTTTTAGTTCATTGTAATGGGTATTGGTTCCCAATATTACTTGTTTAAGGAAGTCCATAATATTTGGCCGAGTAACGTAATAGTACATACCAATGTTATCTACGTAATAGTAACATAATATTTCTTTTTCAACAGTCCTGAATTCCTGATACACCTTTTGTAACATAATTCGATATTAAGATTATGTTTTAGGGGAGAATTGATGTCTCTACTGTTTGGTTGTAGGACAAGGATGAATACTTGGGTATGTGAGTTCTTCCAAGATCTAGATTCTTGAATGAGTTGGTGACAAAATGAAAAGAACATGAGATTTTCATGATCTTGATTTCTTTTTTTCCCCACATGTATTTTAAAAACCTCGACACTTTCTAGATATGGTAACTTTCATACATGATTGTGATTGAGAAGACCAACAAAGGTGGTGGGATTCCTTTTGTTATTGCTCCTCACCTTATTCATGTATAACCGGAATCATTACTGTGCAGCTAATATCTTCCGTCATTGCATTGATTCTCATTGATTGTATTGTGGGAAAGGTGATTAGAGGATTGAATCAATAATTTGGTTGCGATAAATTTGATGAATAGTAAGAGCATCTCCAGTAATACTCTAAATGTTTCAGTTAGATTTTAGTCAAAGTGACTGCTCAAGCAATACTCTCAAATAGAGCTAGCTTTGAATATTTCATTTGTATTTCAGAAAAAGACTAGCTAAAACATCATATATGAAAAGATAGTATTTTTTGTTTAGAAAAGATAATGGAGAGCCACTCTCACTTGTTGGAGATGCTCTAAGCTGTTTCAAACAATATCACAGAGCACTATTATTGTGGACATCAATGTATGAATCAGTCCTAGGAATCTAACAGATTCATTGTATGAATGTTCTGATACCCCATAACTTCCATGGAAGAAGTTGTATCCCCATTTACCGAACCACGTGTGACCATAAGCTACTCCGAAAAGTAAGCGAAGTTGTAGGAATCTCTTGAGCAGTATTTCATCATTGATCTCTAGAGTAATAGCCCTAGATGTTTCGTCACGAACAGTGATTCTCCTATAAATTATAAATTGAATATCAGATTTGTTCATAAGTTAAAAAAGGTTCAGTAATGAACATAGGCATATTTATTACCTGGCTTGAAGATACAAGCATATATGATCCCAGAGATCCATCATCTCCCGACCGCTAATTCTCTTAGACCCTCCTTCTCGCCCATTTAGACAGATAAGATGTCCAACCCCATTGCAGTGAATCAATCCGTGTAATAGATGATTTCTATCGGTAAAAACTGTATTGTCTGTTCCAAGAGGATTGTCGAGAGGTTCGGGCCACTTTTTCTCTGCTGGAATGATGAAATGATATTTTAACTTAGACAGAAGATTATTGCGCATACCTGTGAGTCAAATCCAAAGTCAAAAGACACCCAAATTCAGATACTAAATTTAAGATAAAATTGATCCCAAATTAAGAAAGTACAATAAAGATAAAAGTACCAATACCAAACCTGAGCTGCTGCAATGAATGCAGAGAGGATCACTTTGGGATCCGTCTTTCTGATCTCTCACTTTCATTGAGATGATGTAGAGGGGAACTTTCACTTCATTCTTTGTTTTGGAAAAGAAATCATCTTCATTCTTGTAATCCAGCTGAGTACGATATAGACGAATGGTACCGATATTTTCAATGGCATCACCATTAAAAATGAGATCAAAGTCTTCCAAGAATGCTTCAATGTTCTCCAAAAACGGCCCCAACAAGGGTTTGTGCATGCCCGGATCAGTACTAAAATTGCAGTGTTCGAAATCAATATAATTCATTTTCTCTGTAGGCAAAAAGATGAAAAAAGATTAATTCGAAAAATCAAGGGAAAACAATGCAAGTGCTATACAAAGCATTACTCAGTTGGATACATAAATTATTCCAAAACAGGATCAAATTAAAACCACATAGGTTGAATCATCACATGTACAGTCTTCATATGTTGAAAAAAGTAGTTCAAGATGCTAACCGGAAAAAGGAAACTATTGCAAGATGATAACAAAACAATGGTAATGAAAAATAAAAATGTTATATTTCAAGTTCAAGATCCACATTAATTTTGTTTCCTAATCAATTCAGAAAATACAACTTAGATTTACAAATACAAGGATATCTAGTAGTTGCTGCTTTGATGCATGTTCTTTACTTCAAACAAGTACATCTAACCAGTTTGTCTGATCAAATATTGGCAGTATAACATCTTCATATATATTCTAAATGTGAAAAATGCAATCCATGATCAGAGCATCAGATCTATGAGACTCAAATCACTGAACAAGGACACAACAAAAAAATGTAGCCAAGAATTACCTGCTCAAGTGCTTCTTCAAAAAACTTGCCACACAATAAGCCGAACAAAAATTTTGTCCTTAAAAATTGCCGTTTATCCAGAAAAGTAGAAGCTAATGTGGCCTGCTTGCTACAAATACCAAAGATAAAATTAGAAATGAATAAAAACAACATCAAAAGTACTATATTGTGGGAAACGGAAAAGGAAATTAAAGGAAGAGGGAATTAAAAATGTTTCTTCTATGAATAAACACTTTCAATCAATGCAACTGACATCTGAAACTGAAAAATGTTTCAAAGTAGCTATTCTACAAGATACAACATCTTTGTCCTAGTTAGCTCAAGTTACACATATGGAGTGAATTGCATTAAACGATTTGTAATGCAACTAATAATCAAATGTTGAGCACAACAAAGTAGAACAAATTTCCATAAAGCATGCAAGGGAGGTTTTGGAGCATGAGTTTAAAGAAATTACAATCTATTTACCTTCAAGAAATCTTAGGCAAACAAGCACAAATTGACAATGAGGATCTTACGAGGACCTGCAGAATAGATATTCTGATCAGCATACACCATATTAGAATGAACAATGTTAAATCTAGAGCTGTGATGTGTTTCCCTGAAAACAAAGCCAAAGGTATAGTATAGATTTCAACCCACTAATTCAATCAGGATTTGGCAAGAGAAGAAAAATATCCTGGCCCAATAAAAACCTTGATCATGCAAAAAGAAGCAACAGACAATGGAGACTGAATGAAAATGATAAGTCAAACTCTCAAACAAAAATGCAAAACTAGAAAGGTATGAAATATGAACAGAGCCTCAAAACTGGAAAGGTACAAAAGTTGCAATACCTTTGACAACCCTTACAATCCTCCTGTTTTTCAAAAATAATAGGAAAAGAACATACATAATCCTCTGATATGAGTGGTCTGAATGTGGAGGTGGATGGAAAGGAAATCAAAGATAGCACGTTTGCTATTGGTCCTTTGAAAGCTCCAGGAATACCTAAGATGGCTTCCCAGCCCTTTTCTTCCAGAGTTGCTGGAAACATTGTGAAGATGATGTGATTACTACTAATATCAAATGTTTTAATGAAGGGAGAATTCAACAGGGGTTAAACGATACTTTGATCACGCTTCTGGCTAAGGTCCCCAGACCTTCCTCTATGGAACAGACCTATTAGCTCTGCACTAGCATTTATAAAGTTATTGCCAAAATTATTGTTGGAAAGCTTAGACCTATTATGGAGAAGGTTGTCAGCCAAAATCGAGTTTTGTTCCAGGCAGACACATAACTGATAACATAATCATTGCTCAAGAAGTCTTACATAATACAGGAGAGCTAAAGGGAAGCATGGGTTTATGGCCTTGAAAGTGGATCTGTCCAAGCTTATGACAGAATGAAGTGGGGCTTTATGAAACACACAATACACTTAAAAATTGAATAGGGATGAATAAAAAAAATACAAAAGTACAGACACAACATACACATGCAAGATAAATGTGCATGAGAGAATTACAATTGAGAGCTTCTAGTTAGACCCAGCCATTCTCACAAGAGAACTTTGGCATTATATGGAACTGGAAGGTAATTAAGTCCTACGTTGAGAGTCCTCAAGTAGCTAAATATGTTCTTCCCAAGCAGGATCAAATTAAAACCACGTAAATTGTATCATCACAAGTACAGTTTTCATATGTTGTAAAAAGTTGTTAAAGATGCTAACCGAAAAAAGAAAACTAGTTCAGGATGATAACAAAACAATAGTAAAGAAAAATAATAATGTTATTTCTCATGTTCAGGATCTACATATTAATTTTGTTTCCTAATCAATTCAGAAAATACAACTTAGATTTACAAATACAAGGATATCTAGTAGTTTCTGATTCGATGCCCATGTTCTTTACTTCAAACAAGTACATCTAACCAGTTTGTCAGATAAAAATATTGGAGTATAACATCTTCATAAATATTTTAAATGTGAAGAAAGCATCAAATCTATATAAAACTCAAATCACTGAACAAGGACATAACAAAAAAATGTAGGCCAATAATTACCTGCTCAAGTGCTTCTTCAAAAATCTTGCCACACAATAAGCTGAACAAAAAGTTTGTCCTTAAAAAATTGCCCCAACAGCATCAGCAGTACTATATTGTGGGGAACGGAAGAGAAAATTAAAGGAAGAGGGAGATAAAAATGTTTCTTCTATAAATAAACACTTTTAATTAATGCAACTGACTTCTGAGACCAAAAAATGTGTTTCAAAGTAGCTATTCTACATTTCTACAAGATACAACATGAAAGGTCCTAGTTAGCTCAAGTTACACATATGGAGTGAATTGCATCAAACAATTTGTAATGCACATAATAATGAAATGCTGAGCACAACAAAGTAGAATAAACTAGGACCTGTTAAAATGCACTTTAAAGAAATTATAATCTGTTTAACATCAAGAAATCTGAGGCAAACAAGCACAAATTGGCAATAAGGATCTTACAAGGACCTGCAGAATAGATGTTCCGATCAGCACATACCAAATTAGAATGAGCAGAGAGTAAATCTAGAGCTGTGATGTGTATCCCTGAAAAAAAAAAAAAAAAAAAAAGCCAAAGGTACAGTATAGATTTCATGCCCATTAATTCAATCATGATTTTGCAAATAAAATCTTCTAATATAAAATTTTAAAGAAGGCAAGAGAAGTAAAACTTCTTGGCCAATGAAAACCTTGATCATGCAAAAATAAAATTCTCTAACAAAAATGCAAAACTAGAAAGTATGAAATACAAACAGAGCCCTTACTGTTTGGCATCAGAGAAAGACCGAGAAAATAGAGAGAAAAGATTCACAAATTCTTGAAATTGCAGGAAAGGAAAGCAACAATGATTATGAAGTTAGAATTCAAGAACAGAAACTGGAATCGAAGAAATAATTTCAGAATTGAAGAAAATTTGCAAAAGAAAGACAGCCTGGATTACCGAAAAATGCAGCAGCAGATCGACGAAGTGGCGTAGCGTAGGGCACGAGCTGATACCAAACAATGGCAGTGAACTTATAGTTATTAGCTAGTAGCCTGGTAGCCAATATCAAGTGTCAATTGTAATGATCTTTATCAAATGAATAGAAACCCTAGAAACTAGTATGGGCCTAGCAAGAAAACCCAAAACCAAACTCACTACACTACTGAGGAATTCGATTTCTCTTTTCTTTTTCTTTATACCACTACACTACTTAGAACATTGAAAGTTTTAAAACAAATCCAATGCCTAACCCAAAAAAATAAAACCACTGGTTCTTTATAAAAGAAAAAGAAAAACTATAGAAATCCCTAAAACTAAAAAAAAAAAAAAGGTGTGAAAGCAAAACCAACCCCAACTCTTTTGGCTCTACTGGGACTCGAACCCAGGATACTGGATTTTTAAGTCCAGGGTGTTAGCCACTACACTACAGAGCCGTAAAGTAAAGGGTAAAAAATCCAATTACTAGTGTTTTCTCTGTTCTTTTTTGACAATAATGACCTTAGTAGTTAGTCGATATCATAAAAAAAACAAAGAACAAAACCTATAGAAATCAAATATCTATTTTTTTTTTTCCAGTAATCCAATGTCTAACCCAGAAAAAAGAAACCACTACACTAGGTTTTAAAACCAAAAAAATAAAAAACTACAGAAATCTAACCTATTATTTTTTTTATTTGTTTAAAAAATGAAAAACCCTAATAAATTACATCAATACCATACAAAATAAAATAATGAAAAAACTTGAAAAACGATAATAACAATGGTGCAACCACAACGGGTGTCAGATCGGTGGATGAGTGACTGGTGCACAAACAGATCCTTGAGATGAAGAACCAAACCGTGATCTAGGAGGAGGTGAACCCTGAGGAGCCCTGTTGTTGTTTCAACCCTCACAACAACACCAACCCTTCCTCCATGCATGTTCTGAGAAAGGAGGTCAAGCGGTTAACACTTTCTGGATTGACCAGTCGAGCCACTCCATTCTGCTTCTCGAGCTCGATAGGCCAATAGAATTCGTTTTCTTCAATCGGCAAGTCAATTCCTTCTTGCCTGCTTTGTCTCTCATCACCTATCTAGGCCATGGCCTATGGCTTATCTAACCATGAACTTTGGATCAGAGCAGATCTGTTTGAGAAAGACAGAGGACAGGGAGAGAGTACTTGGGCTGACTCATGATGACAGCATCGAATCCTTCATCGCTGAAACGTATCTAAGTATCTAACCATATATAAATATATGTAAGTGGGTGGCTGACATTGTTTGTAGGTTTAAGTTTTATTTTCTTATTGGTTGGGCCTGGACTCCTACCTTTCTGTTTGTTGGCCATTGGGTTAACAACCCTTTCCAAGTTGCAGCCCATTATGACGTTCTCTTCTCTTGTATTATATTTTATTTTATTTTACTTTTTTTGTCGAACAAGTTCTAATACCCAAAAAATGTTTTCTCAAATGGAATGTAGAAACATTTTATAAAATGTGTACGTTTTTGCCTACTATATTACTAGACTGTAAATATAAACATTTATCAAGTATGAATATATCACTATTAAGAAAAAAAAAAAATCCAATGTCTAACCCAAAAAATAGAAACCACTATACTAGATTTTAAAACAAAAAATAAAAACTATAAAAATCTAACCTATTATTTTTTTTTTATTTGTTTAAAAAATGAAAAACCCTATTAAATTACACCAAGACCATACAAAATAAAATAATGAAAAAACTTAAAACACGATAATAACTATGGACCTATAGTTCAACCACAACGTGTGTCAGATCGGTAGATAAGTGACTGGTGCACAAACAGATCTTTCAGATGCAGTCCGACCTCTCAATCATCACTTTCTCTTGAATTCCCCGACTCAAAAAAAAAAAATACAAATACAAATTCGGTGTCCATTTAGACATTTATGCTTTTATATATAGATAAACATTTAGATTGAAATATTGTTACTGCTACAGTTGAAAATCAAAACTCTATTAAATTTTTTATGTTTCATATTTAAAAAAAAAAAAAATTTGAATTTTCATATTTTGTTATTTTAGGTTATTCCCAGCTCTTTCAAGATTTTTTACTATTTTTTAAAACATTTTACTGTTTTTTTTTTTGCCAGAAGGCGACACATGGCATAATTTTGAGGTTAAAATAAAAAAGGGCCATCCTATTACTGGTTTGTAAGTAAACCAGTAATAGGATCCTCTTGTCTTTGAACTTGGATGAACCGTTGGCTCAGCGCGGCGGCTCCGGTCCATTCTAATAAGTAAGTTTCTCCATAGTCTCTCCTTTATCTTTGCTTCCTCTTATATTATTAAAAGTTTTGAGTTTTTCAATTAAATTTGCGACTTTTTTTTTAAATTTCTCAAAAGAAAAAAAAGCGAGCTTTTTTCGTATTCAGAATACTGAATTGGATGAGCTAAATCGAGATTTACTCTTTCCTTAATGAATTATGAATATGGTTGGATGGGTGGCTTGGGATTCATAGGTTTCTATTAGGAAAGAAAAGAAAAAGGGAAAAGAAGACGAGTACATTTCCGGGTTCGACTAAGGAGGAGTCAATTGGAGTTGGTTTGGTTTTTTTTGGTCGAAAGGATGAGCCATGCATTAAAAGAGCCCAGTGGGCACAAGAAATACAAAGCAAGGGCCAAGAGGCCCAAAGCAAAATAAACAAAGTAAAGAAAATTCAAAACCAGCCCAATTAAACATAAAAATAAACCCTAGGCTATAGAGGCGGTTCAGGAGAACCACGTCGCTACCAAGGATCGGTCCGCCGTGAGACCCACAAAACTCCCCAGATCTCATCCCCACGACATTGAGAAAACGCCACAGCCACCGCAATAGCCAGAGAACCACCAAGAGGGAGGAAGATGGAGGTGCGAACACCCATGCCAAAGCGCTCATCTTCCAAAGGTTTAGCTAGCGCTCTTCCGTGCAAACACGCACAGACTCGCTTACACTCACCGACAGCCACGATCCAAATCTGATGAAGGTGACGAGCCGGGAGTTGGGAACTAGTGGAGTTGGTTTGGTTTGCACTCTGCAGCTTATATATATTTAGTTACTAATATATTCTTCACCAAAAACAAAACTTGTGAACGAAAAACATCGGGTTTGGATTTGGCTTTGTGTTGTATACAGATTACAGAATCAACCTACCAGAAGAGTAATTGAATTAGCTTCTCTTTCTCTCGTAATATGTGATAATTGGTTTTGCTATTTATTTGGGTTTTCCCCACTTTCTGCAGCTTATTTGAACCTTCTAACTAATATTCAATGGCTAAAAGAAAACGTATGCCATGGATTCAGTGGGGGACATATGGTAAAAGATGTAAATCTGCCATCAATTTGGGTGATAAGGAAGATAATTATTTGGATCGCATTAGTCAGCTGCCCAACGAACTTCTCATTGCCATTCTTTCCCTGTTGAATATCGGAGAAGCAGTAACTACTTGTGTCCTCTCTAAGAGGTGGAGATATTTGTGGACACATGTTTCATGTATCAACTTCGACGATTTAGATGCATTTCCAAAAGGGCGGAGGAGAAGAAGACGACAATCTGAAACAACAGAAACTAGGTTCGATTGTGTGAATCGAGTCTTGCTATTGCATCGGGGTTCAACTTTAGATAAATTCAGAATTCGTTCTTCCGTGCTGGATAGCAATTATGCTTCTGAAATTGACAATTGGATCGAATTCGCAATGCAGAAAAAGAGAGTTCAAAGGCTTGAAATAGAACTGGAACGACATAGACGTCATGTGTATACTTCTACCAGGTATACCTTTCCGGAGAAGCCATTTAAAACCCCTTTTGGTGTTTCCAGCTTTACGTCCCTTACACACCTGTCTTTGACCTTTGTAAATATAACTGGTGAAGTTGTTGAGCACCTTCTATCCAAGTGCCAACTTCTTGAACACCTGTGTGTTTTTGGCTCAAATCATCTTGTAAATTTGACGGTTGCTGGTTCGTCGCTCCCGTTGAAGTTCCTACAGATAAGCAAGTGCCACGGCTTAAATAAAGTTGAGATTTTTGCTCCTAATCTCGTGTCATTTATTTATGATGGAGTTGGTTCTTATCAAAGAGGTATTGTTTTGAAGCATGCACCCTCGCTTGTTAAGGTATCTCTTGCAGAAAGTATTGGATGTACAACTAGACCTTTTTATTCGATTTCAAGTTATTGTCCTCAGCTAGTGACTCTCAGCCTGCACATGAATGTGATTTGGGTCAGTATATGAAATACTTACAGCGTTTCTTTTTATACTATTTTTTCTAGGTTCAAACTTCAAATGGGTTTTTTATTAAAGGATTTTCAAGTTTTTAATCTCACCATTACTTTTATCTTTCAGGGAACTATTGGTAAGCTCCTAGAATTTCCAGAGTTAACGTGCCTCAAGGACTTATCATTGAGTGTTATCGCAAGTGATGAGACAAGCCTCCTTGATTTGACTGTCTTGATAGAGCAATCTCCTTTCTTGCAGAGATTTACATTGAAGGTAAATTTATTCTCAGTATATCTTACAAATATAAAATTGATAAGTTAAATTTTAATGGTTTGAGAAATAACATTTTGTTGATTTATATGAATGTAGTATGTACACACTAACTTCCTTAGCTTTTTAGCTCCTGTTAGCAATAGACCAGCCGTTCAACTTTACTATATACTATTTATTGCTTGAAGCTAAATTCTCAATTATTAATGTTCATCTTCAACGAAAACCTGTCTTGGTATTTTGTATATTTTTTTTTATATCTTATTAGTAATTATATTTTTAGCTTTATTAGGAAGTGTATATTGCAGTATACTCACACATAATGTCAGGCTGATTATTGCTTAGTTGGTTTATTCATTTAAACAAACACAACCTTTGCCTACGCTTGTTATAATACCCATGATTTTCTTTTTACCCTCTTCCATTGCTAAAATACAAATACAGATTTGTCCCATTGTGTGCTTCCTGACAACTTGTACATGTTTAAGTAACTTGTCAATGAAAGAAATTGATATGCTTTGGTATGCCCTTTTGCAGTTAACATGGCAACCCGAGCTAGAGCAACTTTCAAGGAATATGCGGGAAATTAATAAACGTCCTCATCAGTGCCTTAAGGTGGTGAAACTCTCTGGGTTCGTTGGGTCTGCTATCGATACCGAGCTTGCCATGTACTTGATTGAGAATGCCATTGTGCTTGAAAAGATCATCTTTGATACTGTAAAGGTTATTGAATGCCCCACCGTAATTTCCGAGTTTTTACATTTTGGGGCAATAAGAAACCGTGCATTGCAGCTTGGAACGGAGCTACTACGCCCGGGAGCTGAGTTAATTATCAGATAATATAGTTTGTTTGTAATTCTTACTATTTATTTTATTTTTTTTCCAACAGTCCTGATACACCTTTTGTAACATAATTCGATATTAAGACCATGTTTGAGGGGAGAACTGATCTCTCTACTGTTTGGTTGTAGGACAAGGATGAATACTTGGGTATGTGAGTTTTTCCAAGATCTAGATTCTTGAATGAGTTGGTGACAAAATGAAAAGAACATGAGATTTTCATGATCTTGATTTCTTTTTTTCCCCACATGTATTTTAAAAACCTCGACACTTTCTAGATATGGAAACTTTCATACATGATTGTGATTGAGAAGACCAGCAAAGGTGGTGGGATTCCTTTTGTTATTGTTCCTCACCTTATTCATGTATAACCGGAATCATTACTGTGCAGCTAATATCTTCCGTCATTGCATTGATTCTCATTGATTGTGTTGTGGGAAAGGTGATTAGAGGATTGAATCAATAATTTGGTTGCGATAAATTTGATGAATAGTAAGAGCATCTCCAGTAATACTCTAAATGTTTCAGTTAGATTTTAGTCAAAGTGACTGCTCAAGCAATACTCTCAAATAGAGCTAGCTTTGAATATTTCATTTGTATTTCAGAAAAAGACAAGCTAAAACATCATATATGAAAAGATAGTATTTTTTGTTTAGAAAAGATAATGGAGAGCCACTCTCACTTGTTGGAGATGCTCTAAGCTGTTTCAAACAATATCACAGAGCACTATTGTTGTGGACATGTCTAATGCTTGTTTATTTATTTATTACAGCAAGCTCGGTTGTTAACTTAAGTTCATATTGAATGTCGATGGTGTTGTTGATGTAGTGACTGGTTTTGGTTTTAAAGTTGTTGGTTGCGATAATGAGGAATTCAAATTGCTTGATGTGCTCTTGCTATGCAAAGCCCCTTTGGCGTTTCACTTGAGTCCGAACAACTTCTGTTAGCTATGTTTTCGGGTGTCCAATTTGCTACTGATGCAGGCTTTCTTCCTCTTGTGGTTTAATAGATAATGATATATTAAGCGTCTATAACAAAATCTTGTTGAAAAATGACACACATACTAAGAATATTCTCAACAGCAAAACTCAACAGAGCAGAAAAACTTCGGATCTAAAGAAGTAAAACTCAACAGAGCAGATCTATACTTTGAGAAAGACAAAGGACAGGGAGAGAGTTCAAGTGGCTGACTAATGATGAAAACATCGAATCCTTATATGTGTAAGTGGGTGGCTGACTTTGTTCTTAGGTTTCAGTTTTATTGTATTATTGGTTGGGCCTGGACTTCGGCCATTGGGTTAACTATCCTTTCCAAGTTACAGCCCATTATGACGTATACAGCTTATATATATATATATATTATTTTTTTTTTGACTTATTATCAATTTTGCCCTGAGCTATGATTCCATTCCCAATATGCCCTTTTACTTTTTAATTCTAACAATTTACCACCTAACAGTTACAATGTTATTCTAATGTACCCCTTCGGGTCCATTCCGTCATAATTTTCGTTAGCCTTACTGTAAAATCCAGTCACTACTACTCGCTAGCTGCAGTTGAAATTTTCCTATAATGAAACAGGAGCACTCAGTTGGAAAATTCAGAAGTAAAGCAAGGATGTATGATACAGACATTACTTGATAGATCCAAAATTCTACACTTCCTAGAAAAAAAAAAAAAAAAAAAACATAAAATATGAATTACAAAGTTCAAATTACAAGACGGAAATTATGTTACAACTTCAAAAGAATAAGTCACATGGGAAAGAATGAATTTTAATATAGATAAAGCATCAGATGTTAACTTCTTTCAGCAGTTAGTCTTTCCTGTTCTTCCATTACCGAGGCTCCTTTGAACTGTTGATTTGGCCGGTAGTGTGAAACAGAAATTACTCCAGAATTGGCTTTGTACGAGAAGAAAGGAAAATAGTCAACTCCTTACCAACTCCACCAGCACCACTCCAAATGTGGCTGGAGTGAAAACATATCAGGTAGACTGGAGATTGCCTTTACAGTTTCCTTTATACAGAGATCATGAATCGTGTGATTCTCGGACCATCAAAATTACGCGCTGTTTACCACTATCTGAGCGCAGGTTATCTCCTTTAAATCCAATCTGAAGTCAAATGACACATGTAAGATACCTCAACACATTGCTGGAAATACAAGCGCAGAAAGGTTATAAAACCAGAAAGGTAGACTTTTATAACCAAGTTCAATGGAACCATTTCTAAACATGAGATTCAAATGTCATTACCTCAACAGCGGCGTCGGGAGAGAACCACCTTAAAAGCACACCAAGATGCACCAAACCAGGGATTAGCTTGAATAGAAAAGGAGTGGTGACCTGCAAAGGTTTTCAGAAAATTATCACATGTCTGAGTTAGAATATTGAAAACAAGTTGTTATTAGATAATTATCATACCAGACTAAGTGCTGTGGTTCCAAGAAGAAGCAGATATAATTTCCCCTGAAAATGGTCAAAGATTCAGCTTTTATCATAATTACAACACTTTTGTGCTACAAGTTAGAGGTTTAAAAGGTCCAGAGAACACAGCCAAGTACATCTTAAGCCTCATTGTAAAAAAATTTCAAGTAGCACTAACCTCAACTAGATGGAGATTAGAGGCACGACTTAGAAGAACAAAAGCAAATTCACCTATCTGTGCCAGAGAAATTCCGACCTAAACAGAAACAAGAGTCCAAGAACTGTCAACACTAAATTACTAGAAAGAAGAAATATAACAATGTGACTTCAAATCAAACTTACAAGAAATGATGTTTTGTTGTTGTAACCAAATCCCTTGACAACCATGGTGATAATAACTGTTTTTATTATGACAACTAATATAACAGATGCTAGTAATATATCAACATGATTCCAGAGAAATTGAACATGGATCAGCATCCCGATGCTAGCAAGGAAAAGAGCAGCAAAAAGGTTGCGAATGGGTTCAATCTGCAGAATAAACAAACTTCAGTGTTGTATCAAATATTACTGTAGGGAGCTGTAACATTATGAGCAACAATTGATCACACGGATGAACCAGAAAAGTAATCATATAATGATTCTGATACTGCAGGTTGTACTCTTTTTTATGCCAGAATAACTTATATGTATCTCATAAATCACAAAAGCAATAGGAAAAAAAAAAAGGAATGTCTGTTAGGGGAAGGGAGATGGTACATTACCACCATCATGGATGGGTGACACCATGGTAGTGGGACACGTGTCACCCATCCATGATGATGGTAAATTGGTAATGCTCACCACCACCTTTTTGTGGTGAGCAAAAATGGACTCTTAGAAGGCTAGAGACCTACAGTTCTTCCATGTCCAGAGCCTTAAATTGATCCAATGAAATCCAAACCCATATTATGCAGTGAGCCAAAATATTTTCACTACTATTGTGCAATGAAATACCTCAACTGATTTAAGGATACCACAATTCAATTAAACAAGCAAATAAAATCCTGATAGGTAATCCCTTCTCTTGCGTGCTATGGATAACATAAACACAATGGTGTTCTCTCCCCACCCAAAGAAAGGTCTATGGAAGAAGATATCCAACATAACTAAAGAAAGAAAAATAAACCACTTCTGATACTCATGGTTGGTTGCATCCATGTTTCTTGAGCTACAGGAAGGTACATATTGCAAAGAAAATCATCTGCATTAATATAGCATAGAGTAATAGCCTTACTTGTTCTAGTGTATGTTGAGCAAGATCGGTTGTTGATATCATCACTCCCGCAGCGAAGGAACCCAGTTCTAGACTTAGTCCCAGCTTATCACTACACTGAAATTGTAAAAGCAATTAGACTATACTGGTATTGACTAGCACCTGAGATGCATGTCAGAAAATTCAAGCATGCAACTATCTCACATCATTTCCTAGAAACTCATAAGATGCACAAGGACCCTATTAACCAGATGCTGAGGGTCTATTCATAGTGTGAGGAAACATAGATGCATATGAATTAAGATAAATTAGAAGCCTGCCAAAATGGAGCAAGAATTCTAAATAAATAAATAAGTAAAATATACCCAGGCTACAAGCAAGCAGAAAGCGACTGACGCCAATTGGTAGAGTTCATTGGTCTGCAGAGATAAAATTATAATTATAGAAAAAATCAAAGTAAACAATGTAGATCACAGACACACACACATCCAGCAATTTTCTAGAACAAGGGAAAGAGAATGGTACCTGTGAAGATAAACTTATCATCAGTTTAAGTAACCAAGGAACACAAGTACGAGATAATATAGAAAGAACAGCCAAAAATGTAATCAACATCACCATCCTGGTTAAAAAAGAATAAGATGTCATAAACTTATAGCCAATATATGACATTATCACTTTAAGTCATTTATAGGAAACGAATAAGCAATATTGTAAACAACCTTAATCTCAAGACCTCATGTTCAATCTATGATTAGAGTTACTAGCCAGTTTACATTTATGTTGCATTAAAGTAATCATAAACTTGAAAATAAAGGTCCAACCCTTTTATATGGCAAAGTATAATGGGAGACGAAAACAATCATTTTGTGACACAGAAAATTTAAACATCAAGGTAACATACCATGGAAGATACTATTATCACATATCAAGTGAATATGATACATTGATTTTCAATACTAAACCATGAGGGTGGGGAACAAAGACAATTAAAAGAAACACACAAACAACTCACAGCTTAGCCATAGACATCACTCCTTGAAGAATACCAGAAGTCCCACCCAGAACTGGAAGCAAAGCAAACAGCAAACCCACAGCACAATCCTGAAAAGAAAAATCTTCTCCAGACATATTTAGAAGAGTGATAAATCAGTGCTAAAAAACAGCAACTCAACATTCACCAAGGAAATTGAAGTCCAAACATAGAATATGTATATAAAACCAACAAACCTGTAGAATAAGGGTGCCAATGGTAACTTGTCCATGAAGGGCATTAGTAGAGTTTTTCTCCATCAGAAATTTTAACACCTGAAGCCAAAGAAAAATGTAGCTTGTGAATAACATGCGTCCAAGAAATAGATAAAGAAGTGTGAATGTGGGTGGAAATCTTTGTGGATGTAGGCATGAATGAGACAGGTTTACGTTAATTTACCACTGCTGTTGATGACATAGAAAGGAACACACCAACAAATATCCCCTCGGAAACTTTACCACCACATAACTGCAAACAGCATCCAATCAGAACTGCAGCATTGAGAATGAGAAACATTGTATAACACAGTCTACATTAACAAAAGACTTCAAAATCAATGTCGAGAAAATTTATCAGAGGTACACAGAACCAATCACCCAATACATAAAACTAATTAGACTGAGTTATAGGATACAAAATAGAGAGAATGAGAATTTCAACATGCAAAAGTAGAAAAAAGGCCTATTCTAGTCCAATTGTGTTTGGTACTGTCCCACCACTACTGGAAACGTCAGTTATGGCTTATGTAGTAAGGGATATCTTGAGTTTGGTCAACGTTCTTGGTACAAATTCTGCACCTCTCACCCTCCAAAAAAAAAAATTAAAAAAATTAAAGCTCATTCTACTATCAATTGTGTAAACCTGTCACAGACTTAAAATAGTAATAGGAAAAAAAAAGACCTAAAAGGCTGAACCCAGCACACCAATAGAAGGGGGAAAACACTTAAGAGCCACATTAAGCTAGACCAAATAGAAAGGAAGCTGTACGATGCAAGAATGGATACTCATTATAATTGGCAGCCCTATCAATTTGTTCCCATCGGTTCCCATATAATCATTCCAGCCCTTATTCTACATTATCCTTATCTTAATTTTATATAATGTATCACAAAATCTGTTCCTCTAATTCAAATGGATATTTCAATGGCCAGAACTTCAGGTGAAGATAGTTTTCATGTTTTCACATGTGCACAAACTTTGAAGGAAAATCTGTAGAAAATCAGTAGACATACTGAGGCTGTAATACCACACAGGCACATAAACATGAAAATTTGCAGCAGGCCTCCCGGAACAGCAACTGCTCGAACAACTCGAAGCTACAATTATGCAGGGATGAAACGTTATAAGCACCAAAACTGCAGAGAGAGAGAGAGAGAGAGAGAGAGAGAGAGAGAGAGAGAGAGAGAGAGAGAGAGAGAGAGTCTACCTTTGTTGTGGAGAACTCCAAGCCCAAAGCAAAAAGAAGAAAGATTACCCCAAACTGAGCCACAGTTTCAACCTGCATGCATAAACCAGAGCGAAAATGGATGTGACAATCTTATATAAGAAGAACATACTAACAATTAAATTTCAACAAATAGCAAATCCCATCTCTAACATAAAGCATAGTCTCAGTGTGTATTTCTTAAAAGAGGCATACTGAATATGCCTTACCAAAGCTGTTCATTGTATACTACAAGACTACAAGTGAAAAATATCTAAGCCTTAACAAAAAGCGATAGGATTAGCTAAGATGATTGTTAGATGTGTTTCTTCCTTTTCAAGAATGAATACAAAATACAATATGTTTCCCATAATCTGTCACTCATCTTGATAGATGTGACGAGATCACTTGACCAAAATGGTAAATAATGAAATATCATAACTTAGGAACCATTGTACAAAAGGGCTCTAGAGAAGTTTATAAGAGAATCTTCTTGGATAGTAAGTTTGTAGGGTAAAACATACTTGAACCATTTCACTGACGAAATTGAACCCTCCAGGTCCTATAACAGATCCAGCTAGCAAATATCCACTAATAACCTGGTAAGTTTTAGTATCAAGAAAGCAAAATATGAAACATTAAGTAAGATCATAGCATTATATATTTTCTATATTAAGCTTATATATATAAAAAAATGTATGTATGTATCAGACCGGCTGTCCAGCACAAGCAAAGGCAATGCCACCACAGGTTGCAGATACAATAACAACCACCAAATCTGATATCAATCTGCAATGCAACAAGTAGAAGAGTTCAAATAAGACTTTCTGTAAAGTGAAGACCAATGAACTTAATGAAACTGTGATGAACCAGTCAGTTTACCTTAAGTCTAGCTGCAGCACTGGATACTTTGATTTAAAATTTGATATTATAAAGACATTGTCCTACAAAAACAAAGAATTGCATTTATAACCATGAAGATAAATACCTAAGCAGTTATATTCTCAATGAACCAATCTTACCTTGCGATCTATCAGCGTTGGGGTATCTTCTACTCTGTTATCATTATCCAGATTGAAAACATCATGCAGTTGGAACGATCTGTTTGAGCTACAAAATAATTAGCGAAAAACAGGAATTAAATAACGAACATGGGTACTTTACACTAATGGTCATATTCAAGTGATCAGAAACTAAATGTAAAATGTACTGATTTTAATTTAGAAGCAGCACATACTTTTCCTCTTTCGTCTCATTTTTTTTCGACTTAACTCTGGCAACTGTTTCCAGAACTGCCTGATCCACAGAAAGAGGGATTAAAGATTCATTTAGCTGACCTTTAAGCATAAATAGAGTCTTTATGCATTCAAAAGATGGGTAAAACAATGAATTTAGCACGAATTACAATCATATCGAATTTGAGAATGAAATAAGCAATTAAGCATGCATCAAAATAAAGCAATTAGATTTTTTACAATATTGGCGCATGCATCAAATTTGAATAAAGCTAGATGAGGGGTAATCAGATCTTGGTGTAATGAGTTTATGCCTGTAAATGTAGAAATGTTAGATAAATTAGCTCAACACCAACCTGCTGGCCGGCCACGCTGTTGTTGAAACTTCCAGGATCAGTAGCTGCAAGTATGACCAAGCATAAATTAGTTCACGAGAGTAACTGCATTTGACACTTAAAATGATTTGTTTCCTTATCCAATTTCTTGCCTTTTTTTTTTCTTGGTAGCCAAACAGAGAATCCGAAGATCCTTGAAATTTTGCAGCCTAAAACCCTAATTGAAGCTACATGCAGAGAGAAAGAGAGGAGCATCGGATCTACGAACCTTCGTTCTGATCATTGTCCTTGAACTCATTCTCGAGAGCTTTATCGATCATGTCAGCGAAGCTGCCTTCTTTGGGCTTGGAGAGGGAGACATTGGACTCGGTGGCGTTGGCGTTGAGGAGGAAATCTGAGTCAGTGAGCGGCTCGGCGAGCGGGTCAGCGAGCGAGAGTGAGAGAAGCAAATCGGAGCTCAGGAGGAGCAGAGTAGGGATCAGAACGGTGAAGAACGACGACAACGACGACGACGAGCTTCTTCTCAACATTGCAAGGAACGCGTCGTGTAGATTAAACGACGAAACTGCGATAGTCGTCGAGCTTCGGGACTGAGAAATCGGAAATGGTAGAGAGAGAGAGAGAGAGGGTGGGGGGTAGTGGAGAGTAACCAGAGTTAGGGGTGTGGTCAACTTGGAGTCATACACTCATAAATCTTCATCAGATTATTAATTAAACAAATTGATGTGGGATTTTCCGTCGTCGGTGGAAAACTGTAATCGTCTCCCGCTAATAAGTTATAAGATCGGCGGTGAGAGAGACCAAAATTAAGGAAATTTGTTTTTTTGATTTGGGAATTACCATTGATGTTGGTTAAGGTTGCCTATTTTGCTCTGACAAAAAAAAAACAAAAAAGGTTGCCTCTTTTGCAAAACTAGAGATCTAAAGTATAAATCTTTTGTACCAAGTCACATGAATATCGTCTATTTTCCTTTTGGTTGCATCAAACAAATCGAATTAATTCATTTAGTTGGTCAGGGATTTTATCATCATAAAATTATGACTTTTTTTTTTTCTTGGGATAAAAGTATAAAACTATGACTTTTCATGGGGGAAAAAAGTTGGGTTAGTTATAAAGCCTCGTTGGAGTAGGACAAATTACACATTCACGCATCTCACGTTTAGACATAAAAATATTTAATTAACAATCTAATACCATATTATATAACTATTTAAATTAGCAAAAAAGAAACCTTCTACTCAATTTTCAATATTCATTGCGTTGTGGAAATTGTGATTAGACAGTGACCTTGTATGGCTCTCTAGCACGCCAAAATAATTCTTTTTTCAATTTAGTTGAGATGGACTTGATGCCAACGTCCCGCCAAAATCACTATTACTTGACAAAAAAGAAAAAATCCATCTCTCATACATATGGTATTGAAAGCTTCCTTATAATAGAAACTAGAAAACTACTACAAATATAGGCGACTAAGGAAATAAAATGCAAAGAAAGAACCATCAACGTTCGATACACAGAGCAACAGAGTGGAGCCGAATCTAAACAAAATTAAAAGAAAAATTGTCGAAAATAAATATTTGAATAAAAAGGAAAATTGTTAGAACTTTGATGCCTAACCTCTTTTTCCTTTTGCAGTGAATACATATTAATAATGTCAAATACTTTGATACTTCAAAGTTCAAACATAAACAAAAGGCCAAAACGTACGTGTATGTAAGAATAAGTCTCCGCTGCTGACCACACACAGCATTAGGAAATACAATTGATTGCGAGATTTCTTATGATAAAGAAGATTCGGATACAATACAATTGGCTCATGAGTCATGACAGAGTCAAAATGGAACAAGACATGAGTACAGCTAGAGTGAGATAGTCAACAGATTGACATTCTCTCTGACTAGAGCTTCAACGCCTTGGACAATCTTGGTGGAGCCCTAAATTGATTTGGGCCATCGTACCAGACAATGTAACTGGGCCTCTAGCAGGAGAAAGCAGCCCAGTTCGTTCTCGACCGAACTCTCAGCATCTGCTATACTGTGACAACCAGGTGGATGTTCTACCTTACGTCTGCCTATATATTACAATCTACTATACATCGTTGTTATTGAAGATACAAATGCCCTTTTCCCTTTTCCTCCCCCTGTTATAAGGCATTCTCTGTGAATCTACTACCATGTAATATAATATCAATTACAACCACAAGCCATAAGACTACCCATTTCAGGTGCATATACGAATCCCAAAACCAGTTTCACAGTCTCTTTGACAGTGATCCAACTCTTAAATAGCCATATAGAGAGTTGATGGAGATACTTCATGAAGCAGTCATATTTTTACCTGTATCTATCAGGCATTTCTTCGAGAGATTGGTTATCGAGTCTGCTATGACTCTGGCACTAGACTTCATGTAACCACCTGAAACATAAAAGGGCTTTTGAGCTAAGAAATAATGCAATTATGCAACGTATATGAGTAACCCAGAACCTAGCTATGTGGGTAAGTTTCTTGTATCTAGGTGTCTAGTAATCATAATTGATTAGCGTACTAATAGTACAAAACAGAGTTATCCTACAGATGAGAGGAAAAAATTTCTCATCTTTCCCGCAATATGAGTGAGAGAGAGAGAGAGAGAGCACCTGATGTGAGCATGACAATAGGAATGTTCCTCTCACGAGCAAACCTGAAAACTTTCTCATCTCTAGTGGTTATCCCATCAGGACTGATCTACACAAGCAAGTCAACATAAAAACACATCACAAAAGAACTTAAAGAAACAGCTCCATGGCTCCACTTGCATTTCATGATTATGACCTCTTCATAAACTTAAACATAAAGAGTGGAAATAAGAAGAATGGAGGTAAGATACTCCCTAAGACCAAAAAAATCAAAGAACTATATTACCTTCAACCTGCCCAGAGGATCTCCATCTAGAATATCAGTTCCAGCATTGTAGACTATCAACTCAGGATCAAAACTGTGAACGGCAACCTAACATACACATAGATAAGTTCTTGAGTTCACATGGAAGTACTTCTAACGGAATCAATTACAACTAAAAAGATTCCTTAGGTCAAGACACCACATTTTGGGCTAAAGTTCAGAAACCACTTCCTATCTTTCTTACCGTATTTAGAACATCAAATGATGAAATTTTATTGCAAACTAGTTATGAATGAAAACTTAAGGGAAGGTCAATAAAAATAAAGTACAATCTAGTCAATACCAATTCTTTTCACAATATTTGTTAAAGCAATAAGGTAAATTAAACCATCAACAGCTTATATTCGTATTGCAACGATGAAAAGGCCATCCTGAACACCCACTAAGACAAAGTAAATGCATACCTCAAGCGCTTCAGCTAATTTTCTTAAGTACTCATTTGTTGTAGTTCCACTCTGTTTAAATTCAAGAAAAAAAGGTTATACTACAGAAGATCATGGACAAACAACTACATTCTGATGTGACAATGGGATAATGATGACTCACTGCTACTTCAACTTTCTGATCAATATACCTCCTTGCTTCATAATCCTAAAGAAGAAATTGTTAAGGGTGGAAAAGGGCATTATCAGGATATGTATACCAAAGTACCAACAAAAAAATTCAAATCCAGAATAAGAAAATCAGATTAGATTGCGGCATGGCAGCAGCCCCAGCACCCCCCCTAGTCTACTCTTTCAAAATTTGAAAAAGGCAAATGAGTGTGGACTGTGGAAGTAAATCCTTGGTCTATGAGTCCTGCCCTGATAGACTTTACCAGCAACACAGCAGGCAACTTTGGTGTGGAAAACTTGCATCAAAATGCACAAAAGAAAATTAAAATTTTCTTAGAGAACCCATAGCATGATGCTGAGAGCAGGCAACTTACAAATGGATATATTCCGGGGTTGTACATGTCCATTATATAGACTCGACCTGTTCATACAAAACAGTTACTTGAATTATGAAAGAGCGTCAAGTCAAACCACCCTATGAGGACTAAGAAGTAACCATACTGTCATTGGCAAAATCCGTTTCATGGCCATTGCCTTGATGAGCATCGAGATCAATGATCATCACCCTGTATTTGCAGATAATGAGTGATCGTACCCATACTTGAAAAGTTTTTTTTTTTTTTATTGAAATTCAAAACCTAACTCATAATGCAACTCTACATCTTAGGTGCAAAAGTTAGTACCTCGATATGTTTAACCGCACAAAGGCAAAGTGTATGCAAAGAGAAATATCTGCATAAGCACAAAATCCACCTCCTTTTTCTCCAGAACAATGATGAAACCCTCCTCCAACATTGATTGCCCATCCTCGCTCTTTTGCAAGCTTTGCAGCCAAGATGGTTCCCCCCACCTGAAGCAGAATATGATCAGTGTAAACCTTTTTATTTGTTTTTATTTTCCTCTTTTGCGAAGAACGACTGAAAGACTAAAACGGAAGATGGATAATGAATTACCTGGTTGCGAAATGGATGAAGAACTTTCTGCTGCACAAGGCAATTTGGGAATAGGGCAACAGGAGGTACCTTAATCATAGCAGTTCAAATGGGTCATAATCTTCATAGCATAATTCGGAACTACCAAACCTCGGCCAGAACCATTAATCCATATAATAAGTACTCACTACTCAGTAATTTTTCAATTGGGAATTTTGTAGTCTATAGCATTACCTCAATAATCATTGCAACATTTGCACTTTTCTTTAGACTATTCAAGTATGCTTCTGAATGTACCTGTTCAAAGTAACTTATAATAAGCGCTCTAAAAACTAAATTACTAATAACCATCCATTCACATTACTAGTAAAGTAGTAATCACAAAGTAAGATACACAAAGTAAATCCAATACCACAAGCAGATCATCCTTTGAAGCTTCCAGAGGCTCCACAATGCAATTTTTATCCACAACATTACCCACGAACAGAAACCCACATATCCGACCCCACTTGCTAGAATCAAACGGGTGCCTACATTGATTTCCAATTAAAAACCAATTACATTTACGAAAATTTAAATTAAAAAAAAAAGAAGCTAACGGTAAAGTGATCTCTTACAGCTTCTCTATGCCAAGAAATGCAATATCATACGTAGATGAGTAAATCAACGGCACCTGATTGATAAACAACATCAGCATAAGAATTCAGAGTCCACACGGCAAAATTCAAAAACACAGTCGTTTTGAAGTATAGGTTTACCTTGGAGTTGGGGACGTCGAAGTAGAGCTTGCTAGAGAGAATACGGCTGCGCCTGGGAGACGCGGTGTCGTTTTCAGAGGACGACATCGTTCGAGTGCGAATTCTTGAACGGCGGAGTTTGTAGCGATAGAGAGAGTGAGAGAGTTTAACGGTGGCAGCGAAGATGAGGACTAAAACAATGACCGGTTTACTGAGATTCCGTGTTGACTCGGTCCAAATCGAAGTGAGTCGGTGGCTCATTTTGATATTCGGACTCGTACAATAGGAAGAGAGGGATTGAGTGAAATAAATGTTAAACGCCTTCGAGGCACGTTGTGACAGTTTGGCTGATCGGACGGCTGTGGGATCGTGAATTTGGCGCTAATTCGTCGGGTAGATTTGAACGCGCCAACTGACGAGTGGAGCGGGTAAAAGATATTTCTGTTTTTTTTTTATTAAAGATTCCGGTAAATAACTTAATACCGGCCGAAAAAAGAAAGCAAGATTCGGATAAAATGATATGAGATTCGCTGTTGTGGTATATTAACGACAACGTGGCTCGTCTGGGAAACTCGCGGTCTAGCTTCCGAAGATGTTGGGCTGGACCTTGTTATTTCAACGGTTGACCCAAAAGATAAAGAAAATTAGTAATGGCCCTAATGAGCTGGATTGGGTTAATTTGCAACCATTTGCTTAGCCCATTAAACCTTATTTGCTGCTAAGTAGGGGAAGATGACTCTTGGGTTCACTGAGGTAGGAGTCGGCAATGGGTTGGCCCGGCCCAAATTTTCAGGTTCGGGCCGGGTTTGGGCTTGAATTATAGGAGCCCAATAAGGTTTTCGGGCGGGGCCGGGCTAGGCTTGGGCTTTAATACACAAGCCCAAGGCCCGCCCATCGGGCTTTTGGCTTGCAGGCTTGGAGGGCTGGGCCGGGCCGGGCTAGGCCCAGAATGGGTCCAAAGCCTGTTTAGACATATATATATCTTCAATAAAAAATTATAGGATTTTGGCTATGTTGTGATTTGAACATGAGACCTCACATAACAAGTTTCAACTCTTAACCAAGAGAGCTGACTAGTTTATTTGTCAAGTTTGTGAATCATAACATATTTAATAGCTATTTAGTTTGTTTACTTCAATAAATTATTAATATGTTTATTAAGTTATTATATAATACTATTATGTTAGTAATAGTGTAATACCATAAATAATAAACTTTTAAAATTATATACAACATTACAACTATAATAAAACATAAATGTACATATGTTTTATTATATATTTTATTACATATTTTTATAAACAAACGATGCAATTGTGTTTTCAACGATCCGAACCGTTCAAATTTTAGTTACTCACTCAAAGATAATTATTGCAAAAATTAGCTCAATCAGAGATGTAAAAGTGATATAACGGTGGTAGAATTAATAAACGATCGTGGTTTTTCTAATGATGATCAAATGAGTAGATGAATTTCGATTTGGCCGGTTTTTTGTAAGGATGATCTTTGACAATGAACATAGAAAATGAACGGGTCAAATTGTTGAAATCACGTTGTGGTCTTCATAATTATGGAAACGACAAGGTTTCAACGGAAAAGTTATTAGAATTATACTCTTCAAGTGTATTTATATGTAGAATCTCATATATAGATCGTGTTTTCAACGATCCGAACCGTTCAAACTTTAGCTCCACACTCAAAGAGAATCCTTGCAAAAAATTAGCTCAATCGGAGATGTAAAAGTGACGTAACGGTGGTCGAATTAATGAATGATCGTGGTTTTTCTAATGATAATCGAACATTCGAACGGGTAGATGAATTCTTATTTGGCCGATTTTTTGTAAGGATGATCTTTGACTATCAACATATAAAATGAACGGTTCAGATCGTTGAATTAATGAACGATCGTGGTTTAATAACTTTAATTATAGTTGTATTATAAAAGTTTATTATAATAACTTTAATAACTATAGTTGTAAATTTTTAATATTGTATATAATTTTAAAAGTTTATTATTTATAGTATTACACAGTTTACACTATTACTATTTACTAACATTATATGATTATAATATTATATAATAACTTAATAAGCATATTAATAATTTATTATAGTATACAAATGAAAAACCTATTAAATATGTTCTGATTCACCAATTAGACAAATAAACTAGTTAGCTCAGTTGGTTGAGAGTTAAAGTTTTTTCTATGACATCTCATGTTTGATTCACAACATAGTCAAAATCTTTTTTTTTTTTTATTGAAGATATATTGTGTGTAAATGGGCTTTGGATTGAGCCTAAGTGGGCCAGGCTTCGAGCGGCTTGTGGGCTTCAAGGGGATGGCCCAAGCCCAGCTCAATGACTATTTAGGTCAGGCCGGCCCAAATTTCGAGTCAGATTGGGCTTCGGGCCTTGGGCTTTTGGTGACCCCTACACTGAGGTTTACTCAACAGTCGAGACTCAATAATGTTATATGTACTATATTGACATCATATTTTTAATAGAAAAGAGATATTCAAATATAAGTAAATCTTAGTTTTATTAATATCGATGCAGTATAACAAATGTGATTATAAAATATAAACTTTGTCAATATTATTGATCAATTTCATGACGTGTATTGTTTTACCGATTTCCACTCTTAATTTTATTTTTTTTGCCACAAACAAACCTTAAATCTTCTTATTTTTTACTTCACGGTGATAAAAAGGAGATAATTTTGTACCCTAATAAAATGTTTTTTAGGATTAAATCGAGATACAAGACACACTTGGAAACTTTCTTAATCATTGTATCTACTATCTAGATAAGATCATAGGAAAAAACTAGTAACCAGACAAATTTGTTTTGAATATAGAGGATCCAATCTCCATCAGATGGACCTTCCAATTGGAAAATGCTTGAATCGTCCCAAAATGGGGTCCTGTCCTGTCCCTACCCATTTGCTTCTATCTTTGTATTTTGTACATATCCTTCTCTCAACAACCCATGTCTTAAATATTAATCAAGGCTTCAAGCCTTCCATCAAAAATGAAAAGAAATCTTAATCAAATCGCTTATCTTTTCGGGTTGTTGTCTGTTGATTGATCATTTGGTTTAAAGTTGATAATATAATTTAATAATTATGTATATTTAGTTTATCAAATATCGAATTCATTTTTTCACTATTAAAGTATAAATTTCTTACCACCACTGTGTGCCATACAATTATTATAAAATACATAAACTGAAACGTAAAGCACTAAAAACTATCCCCATCAATTCAAAGCTCTTGTTGCAGTGAATCTTAATTGAGTGTTATTTTATAAACGTATTGTGATGGCTGTAGTTTAATTTGGGGTCATGGGTTCGGGACTTGAATCCTGGTCGAAGGTCTAAGGCTCACACTTCACAGTGTGTGAACAAGTATAATCAAGTTTTAAAACATCATAATAATTTTTTAAAAAAGTTTTGCCAAATGACTCTTTTTAATCTCTTTAATTTTACGAGATTTTTACTTTGGTCATGTTTTTTAAATTTTGATGATTTTGGTTATATACTTTCTATGCAATAGCAATTAAATCTAAATAATTTACATCGTTTAAATTATTAACAAATTTGACGTGAAATGACGTGCTTTGCACATGAGTGACATTTTCAAATATTTTAGTTCACTTAGATGCCTATTAAGTTCCTATCGTCATCTAACATATTTAGTTTAATGTTGAATTTTATTTTATTTTTCTTCATACTAATTGCGTATAAGGGCGGGTATGTGATTATATAGGCATCTAGGTGAAGTAAAATGTCTAAAATGCCACTCATATATAATCCACGTCGAATTTTTCATCATCAATATAAACGAAATTAACGATTTGAACTTAATTCCTATCGTATTGGAAGTATATAACTAAAATTGTCAAAAATAAAAGAACTAGACCAAAGTAAAAATTTTATAAAAGTACAAGAACTTAAAATATCATTTGGCCAAAAAGTTTTGATACGGGACAGATGATTTAAACTTCAAACTCCGTTATAATAAAAAATATCACTAAATTAACAGCTTATTAGAGAGATAATGTTATCAAACCTAGCTCTAAAATTCGAAGCCTCAATCTCTCAAATATAAAAGCTTGTATATTTGTTCTACTTTTTTTTTTGGTGAGATATTTGTTCAACTTTAGTTTTCATATTCATGAATCATGATGAGAGGTTGTGAGAGCCTGAGTCTTTCATGGAACCTGCCTCAATTGAGGTATCTTTTATAATAATGTTAAGAAGACTTAATTATCGATTTACCACTCAAAACTGTAACTCATTCCTACTTTGCTATCTGAAAGTTTTTTTGTCCCAGATTACCACCTGTAACTTACATTCGTGTCCCATTTTACCTTGTTTCGTCAACAATTCCGTTAAAAATGATGACATGGCCGTTAATGATGACGTGGCACGCTGGATGTGCGCCACGTGTCATATCTTTTCTTGTATTTTTTTATTTTTTTTATTTTTATAAACTTTGAAAATTAATTAAAAATAGCTCTGAACTTAGAAAAATACACGAAAAATTCCTACTGACTTGTCTTGACTAATGCCAATTTTCCCTCTAAAAATTTCCAGAAAATTTGGAAAGTTCAAATTTATTTCTAGAAAATTAAAATACTCTAGACTCTTTGGAAATTCATAGAATAATCTCCCGAACTCCAAAAAATATGAGGTCTGCACCGTTAGTCTTCTAAAAACTAACTATACCTTTCTCGTGAACACTTGCTACCCAAAAAACCTTTCAGTCTTAGAGGAAAAAAATTTCCCTATAAAATAAATTCTAGAATTTCTGTAAAGTCTCGAAATGATTCTCTAAAATAGGCTTTTGGTAATTTCCAAAATATTTTTGAGAATTTGTCCAAGTGTTTACGAAAATTCTAGAATTTATTTAATAGAGGGAAATTTATTTTAATTTTTTAGAAATAAATTTGGACTTTCTAATTTTTTTGGAAATTTTTAGAGGGTAATTTGGTAATTTAACCTTATAGTAAATTAGTGCTAGTCAAGACGAGTTCGTAGAAATTTTTCGTGTATTATTCTGAGTTCGGAGCTATTTTTAATTAATTTTTAAAGTTTATAAAAATATAAAAAATCTGAAAATAAAAGCAAAGATGTGACACGTGGCGCACATCCAGCGCACCACATCAGCATTAACTGTCAGGTCATCATTTTTAACCGAATTGTTGACGGAACAAGGTAAAATGGAACACGTATGTAAGTTACAGCCTTACAGGTGGTAATCTGGGAAAAAAAATCTTTCAGGTGGTAAAATGAGAATGAATTACAATTTTAGATGATAAATCGATAATTAAGCCTTATAAGAATGTTGAGGTATCTTTTATAAAAATGTGCATTATTATAAAGGGTTTTTTTCATATTTAGTACCTGAACTTTGACTATTGTCTTAATGTGGTACGTAAACTTTTATTTGTCCAAATTGAGTACCTAAACTTTTATTTTGTGTCTAATAGGTACCAAAATGAATTTCTGTTAAAATTATCAACAAAAGTTAGGGGCAATATAGTCACTTCAAAAAATTTATTTTTTAATTTTAATTTTTAATTTTTTTTGTTTGTTGTGTGTTTTTTTTAAATAATTTTAAATATATAAAGAAAATAATTAAAATATACTTTGACTATATTGTCCCTAATTTTTATTGACAATTTTAACAAAAATTCATTTTGGTACCTATTAGACACAAAATAAAAGTTTAGGTACTCAATTGGAACAAATAAAAATTTAAGTACCACATTAAGACAAAGGTTAACGTTTAGGTACTAAATATGAAATAAACCCTTATAAAAGATTCAATGAAAGACTCACTGGCAAGTGGCAAGTCTATTTCGTCATCTGAAATCAGGTGTTGAGAAGTTAATGCTGACTGGCGTCACATAGACACTCAAGGACAAGCCAATCAACCATCCACGCGTCAGTAGCCTAGATCGCCAGCTCTCACAGCCAGGTCAGATTAGGATAATCACTTGGCGTCCTTCTTTATAGCCCGAGGTTTCGTTTGCTGATTTCGCCCCGTACTCGTGGGCTCGTCGCAAATTCGCAATCGCGTCCCTTCTTCTCCCTCTGTCTCACCAAATGTGTACTCCACGCCATTGCCAAAACAGTGAGAGAGAACCCTCACGAACCTCTTTGGCACAGACACGCAGAGGAGCGCCATATTTCATTGAGAAACACAAACCAAACACACCCTCGTAATACAAACAAGCAGAGTTTCTCTCATGAGGTGTTGTGTTTGCATACAACAATGGATTTCTCGGTAAATCCTCAAATTTTTTCGCTTTTTTTTATTAATTTTTTTTTTGGATCTTCTTCCTATTGTTTGTTGCTTGTTTTGGGTTTGGTTTTGAGCAGAGATCGAGCTCTTTAACAGTGGGCGAGCGGATCTGCGGGGCGTTTATACCATGTATAGCGATAATAGAGGCGTTGGTCTTGGCTGTCACCGATTGCTTCAGCTACCGTCCTCGACCAACCAAACGCCGTTACGCTTCGGAAGATATGAGTCGCCTTGCCGACGAAACCAGATGTAAGCAAATCAATTCGGAATATTAACAAAACTATGCAAAAGTTGGAATTTTGAATTATAAGTTAAATTAGCTTAAATGGGGATTTTGAATTGTGGGTTGTGTTACTTACTTGCTTGTATCAACTTGCATGGTGCAGTTACTGTGAATGAACTGGAGGCATTGTATGAGCTGTTTAAGAAGTTGAGTAGTTCAATTATCGATGACGGGTCGATTCACAAGGTGGGTCAAATTACTTAAAGAGGTTTTTTTTTTATTTTGGATACTTGCATTGTTATGATAGTTTGGATGTTGCTGAATGTTTGTGTTGTAGGAAGAGCTTCAATTAGCACTATTCAGAACTCTCCATGGAGAAAATCTTTTTCTGGACCGGGTAAATGAATCAGAACAACTTATATCTTATGAATGGTTATGCGGAGCTCTACTAATTACTGCATATATGAAGTGAATTGTAGTATATATATATATATATATATGCACTTCTCCTATTTATTCAATTTGATTTTGATTTTGATTTCGTAGGTTTTTGATCTCTTTGATGAAAGGAAAAATGGTGTCATTGAATTTGATGAGTTTGTTCATGCACTCAATGTGTTTCATCCCTATGCCCCTATAGAGGAAAAAATTGATTGTAAGTGTTACTGTTACAACTTACAAGAGGCAGTGTGATGTATTGATTTATACAAATGCAGGTCATATATCTTTCTTATTTATATTTCCTGTTTATTATTTGCAGTTGCATTTAGGCTGTATGATCTGAGACAAACTGGGTTCATTGAGCGAGAAGAAGTGAGTGTACTATTCTGGAATGTCTAAGTCTCCAAGGCAATAGACGTTTTGTTGGGTAGTTAACCGGATGCCTTGCATGAATGCTTAGTACTTTTTAATCTAAGTGGCCTCTGTATGTGTTTCAGGTTAAGCAAATGGTGATTGCCCTAATGATGGAGTCTGACATGAAATTGTCAGATGATCTTGTTGAGGCTATCATTGATAAGGTAAGGACTAAGTAGCTGTGTAGGTCTGAATTTTATTTACCAGCCGGGTGTGGTCATCATCTTCTGGAGAATTTAATACTCACGGAATCTTTAATTGTGTTGCAGACGTTTGCTGATGCCGATGCTGACAAAGATGGTAAGATTAATAAAGAAGAATGGAAGGCATTTGTGGTTCGGCATCCATCCCTTTTGAAAAACATGACTCTTCCTTATTTGAAGTATGTAACTTGTCTGTGTCTTTAGAGCTCATTATGCAATCTGCAAGCATCCAATCTCCTTTATTTGAACCTATACATACATCCTTAACTTTTCATACCTATACATGCATCCTTAACTTTTCATGATACTGAATATTGAAAATTACTGACCTGCCTTGTCAACCACTTCCTCTAGGGACATCACCACAGTGTTTCCAAGTTTCATTATTTACACCGAAGTTGAAGACTGATCAGAATTTGAAGCCTTTTCCTGTAGAGGATCTTTGAAGGAGAATTCCAAAGCTTGAGTGTCTTGCAGAGCCACCTTCAATCAGCAGAAGGTTTTTTTCCTTTTAAAATTGTTCTATGGCAAGTCTCATGCGCAGCATTTGCTCAATATGGCAAAGCATCTGAGTGTAGGCAAGGCTGGGAGCCTGGGATGGCTGTATCACCAGATTCATTAAAGCACTACCAAGTTATCTCGATCAATTGAATGCCTTTGTTGTACAGTGAGAGAGTACTCATTTTTGTACAGAGTTTGGTGTAGTTTATAGTTTACAAATATGGTGCTTCTTGTCAGTAGATTCATTTAGTTTAGCATTACTGTTTAATTAATTAAAGTATGTAAGAACTAAGAAGTCATTGTCTTTTTTTTTTTTTTGAGTTAATTATACTTACACTTCCTGAGGTTTATCGTCTTTTCACATACACCTCCTGATGTTTCAATAATTATACATACATCCCCTGAGGTTTTAAAACTGTTGCATATCCCCTACAAAAAATAAATAAATAAAAAAGAAAATATTTGTATTCAGGTTGGATCTTACACCTTGAATAATCTTATTAGGCTATTTAATCCTTTAGCATGTTTTTTTCATAATTTTTCATCATTTTCGTCCCACTATAAGAAGTTATATGTAACAGTATTAAAACCTTAAGGGGTGTATGTATAATTATTGAAACCCCAGAGGATGTATGTGAAAAGTCAATAAACCTCAGGGGGTGTAAGTATAATTAATTCTTCTTTTTTCTGTTTTTTTTTTTTTTTCCTCTTTACTAGGCAACGGGAGCAGATTGAGGACGAAGGAGGCCTTGAGGCCCATGACCTCCCCGTTTACTTTATAGTGCTTTATCTTCCTGCATTTATTATTTTGTTTCTGAAATATTTTGCTAGGAAGGTGTGGATTACAGAGAGTATGGTTTATAAACTTTATGTTTTCTTATTGATGGTTTAAGTGATATTAATAATTAAGATTAAAATCTTAAAAATCTATAGAGAACCTATTTACAGGGGTGAGTTGCAGAATAAGACGCACTTCAATATGTTCATAATATAAAGAGAGTGATACCATTTTCTATTGACTTTTGTAATATAATTACTGTAGTATACATAAAAACATACAGAAATAAAGCATAAGACCAATCCAAGTATATACAAGCATTAATAACATGAGTAGTTGAGTACACTGGTGGGACCAATCCTCAATACAAAAGAATTATTTACATCAGTTTTACCAATATAATTAAAACATTGTGTGGGACCATATGTGTCTCCCTGGGGCTAATTCAATCTAAGGAATTAAATTTTGAGAATTTTAAAAATATAAAAATTTCAAAATAATTTTGATTTCATTGAAAATTTAGATTAAAACAAGGGAGTTTTAGAGTCCAGTCTATTTTATGAGTTTTTGTTAGACTAAGAACAGTAGTGATTTATGATTTTTAATTAAATTCTTTTATTTTTCTAGTTTGACGACTTTTTGTTAGGTTTTAACTCCGAAATTTTGAGATGTAGTCTCTACAAAACACACTTTACACACTAGGAGGGGAAATATCCTTCAAATCGGGAAAGGAGAATTTTTTTATAAATTTTAAAACAGCTCCGATCTCTGTCTAAAAACTGTTTTTGTAAAAAACCTAAATCTAATTATCTATTAAAAGAATTGAAACTTTTAACAAAATTTTGATTCGGTAATATTTTGAAATCTCAAAAAAATTGAAACGAGGAAACTTTCGAAATTTAATTTCATGATCTAATCTAAACCATATTATTGTGAAACTAAGTCAATGGCTTTCTTGGGCAATCTAATGAGTTCTGGGTATATCTTCACTTGGGAAGTGAACTCAATAGCATATTCAATCCCTTGGGTTGCCTGACCATTGGGATTCAAATCACTATGCTCAGTAGAAGGTGTTCCCAGCTCTTCAGAAACAGCGTGTGATTCAATGTGATTTGAATAGATTGAGGGCCTTGGGGTTCAACCGCACGTAAACCATGAACATTATCTAGACTTGTCTTCTAAAAAGAATGCCGACTGAGGTCTTTTGGGTCTTATACTCTTAATATGACACAAATTCTTCTCCAAAATGAGGTTTTTAGATCAAAGCACGTCAAGGTGTGCCTATGCTCAAAGAGGAACATAGTTGCACATATGAGAAGAGCTAATGACGAAGCAACCCCTGCAAGCTATGAAGGCGTAGCGTACGTAGGACTTTCGAAGAGCCCGCGCTGTTGGGGTTTGAACAGATTGCTTTTTTTCTTGAACCACTTGTCCTCGATAAACTTTCATTTGAGCTCCCTCGTGCACATAAGTGATACCTTTGAAACATCATGTGTGAGAAGTACGTGAACCTTTTTGGAAGACCTGCAAATCACCAAAATAAGAAGAACCCATATGAGAATATGAAACCAGACCACGAAACCAATGAATATGAAAAAACAACCACTTGTTACCCAAAGGTCCCAGGTCAAAGGCTTCAAGAACACCCAAGTGTTTTTAGAATTGTTGTTGTGTTTTATAGGCACAATCATTGATATCCCAGATCCTGTGTATGGCATTGTAAAGTCAACATACAAGGATCTGTTTGCTCTAATGGTGATATCTCCAACTGCAGCATCATTCTTAATTCTGTCAAGTAAAGATGTCAATGTTATGAATGACAGAAGAATTTGAGGAACTAAAATAGTTTGTCATCCCATTTGCCATTATCCAAACATAGCCTTCACGGCTTCACTCATCATTCCAAGCTCTTGTGCCTTGGCAAAAAACCGAGAGCCAAGAGAAGGCATCATGTGCACGTACTATGAAGACCCTGGTTTGAATTGGAAGAATGACACTCCAGTAGGGGATACGAGCACCAACCGCTTGCAAAGCAGTAGTCAGGTAAGGTATTACTCCCTCCCCGAACTCGTTGTCAACGCTGATGGGCACTGCTTCACTCCAACTAAATGCTTGGATTATGGCACTTATGGCTCTCACTTGAGATTTGTCATTCTGTGCAATTCGAAAAAAACATGAACTCCTATGGGAAGGGCTTGTTGCTGAAAATGAGGCTATGGGCACCTCAGCTTTAGCTCCAAGATCAAGTACAAAGTTGGCTTGCATTGATGATTCATTGATTCCGGCCCTATGATAACTTGCACTTCAACATTGTTTAACAAGTCTAGAGCTGTTTCAAAGGTGAAATTTTGAATTAAATTAAACACTACTGCAATTTTAATAATAATTGAGAAGGAATCAAATTCTACAAAAACCGAAATCCAAAATTTTATTATGAGACAGTGTCACAGTAGCGTTAGTAAAAATTTCGTTCAGTTCTCTTGTATCCATGGTCTGGAATTTCCATAATATCCTCGAAAATTTCACAAGGAATATATGATTTTGTTGTTGTTGTTGTTGATTTTAAAGATTAAACAAAATATGACCCTTAACTAACAGATGATAAAAACGCAATTGATAATTCATAAACATTTGGGCGAAGCAAAAAACAAAACATGAAAAAGAGAAAAGAGAAGGGAAGAAGTTTTCTCTTCACCGCTAGACAGAGGAGGGAGGAAGTTTCCTCTAACCGCTGACTTCTGAGGAGGAGATACGAAGAACTAAGCTTCCTCCTCATTGTCATTACTAATTAGAAAACAAGCTTGCATGGTTCTCTTTTGAATATAAGAAAGAAATATAAAAAAAACAGTATTTTAGACTGGAAGTGCCCAACTGGGTTATTATAATGACAGAGGTGGTGCATACAGTGAGTCAATGGCAGAGTATTGCCCTAGCTACATCGCTTTCTCTTGGCCCTAAAGCGTCAAGATCAGTAACAGCTCAGCATTATAGGATATGAATTCAATGAACCCTCTTCACTGAATCAACTTTAATGACAAAACTAATAAGCCCAATACAACATGTAATATGCACTAGTGTTTAAGAATATTCATAGTAAAGCAAATAACTTCATATTCAATATTCACTTCATAATACAGTATGAAAAGCTGAGATGACAACCACATCGAAGCTTGAACCAAAACTGGGTTACTCAAAACGCTACTAATGCTATCCTCCATATTCATTATTCAATATGCAAGTATACACATTAGCTAAAGATATGGGCTTTGGGAGGGTGGTCTTTGAGATAGACTCAAAGGTGGTGTTTGAGAGTGAAAGAGTTGTGGGATTCGAGAGATGCAGAGAAATCTTCCTCATTTCTGATGGAGCAAACCTTTTTCATTAGTACGGGCAACAGGGGCAGAGTAAGGACCAAAGTGGCTTAGAGGCGCATGACCTCCCTTTAAATTTATAGTGCTTCTTCTGTTGAAAATATGCCTGCGACATCGTTTATCTCTGTTTATTATTTTCTTTATGTAAATTTTGCTGGGAAGTGTGGATGGTTTATGTCAATGTTTAATTAAGATTAAAATCTGAAAAATCTAGAGGGAAACTGTTATTGTCATAATGTTTAACGTATTGTAGTAATTCTAGCACATCTTTGATATATCAAAGGACAAAACTATTTGTACTAAATTATACTACCCTAATACCTGATCACGAAATGAAAGGAAGCAAGAAAAGCTTAAGAATCAAACAAACAAAGAAAGCTTGAAGAAAAGGCTCTGTAATCAATTGATCAAAAGTTACAGCAAAAGAGCAATACACAAAGCTTTATACCGTAAAAACCAACTAAACAGCATTCTAACCAACTGATTTCTTCTAACAAGAATAAGCCACATGTCACACTTCTATTGGTCATGACTAACTAATTCTTTTAAACAATTAGAACTAGTAGGATCTTAACACCTGTATCCTCAACAATAACACCCATTCAAAAAAAAAAAAGGTGAGACCTGCTTATATTGGTGGATTGAAATCCACCTCTATATTATCTACCATTTCTCTAACTTAAAATTAAACGATCAATAGCTTCCTTGAGCAATCTAATTAGTTCTCGGTCTCTCCTCACTTGGGGAAGTCAATTCAATAACATATTCAACCTCTTGGGTTGCTTGACCATTGGGATTCAAATCACTATGATCAGCTGAAGGTGCTCCCAGCTCTTCAAAAGCAATGCGTGGTTCAATGTGATTTGAATAGCTTGATGACCTAGGGGGGTAGTTGGTGTTTGGTGAGGATTCAACCCCACATATCCCATGAACACTATCTTGCGGTCTGCTCTTCTTAAAAGTATGCGAACTGAGGTCTTTTTGGTCATATTCTCTTAATATGACACCAATTCTTCTCCAAAATGAGGTTTTTGGATCAAGGGTCATCAAGGTGTGCCTATGCTCACAGAAGAACATAGCTGCAAATATGAGGAGAGCTAATGTTGAAGCAACCCCAGCAATGAGGAAGAGGCCCAAAAAGCTATCAAGGCTTAGGGTAAGACTGTTGGAAGAGTCCATGGTGTTGGGGTTTGAACAGCTTTCTTTTTCCTTGAACCACTTGTCCTCGATAGTCCTCATATTATCTCCCTCGTGCAGACTAGTGATCGCCTTTGAAACATCCCGTGTGAGAAGTGACCCTTTTGGGAAGACCTGCAAGTCACCCAGAAAAAATCCCACATGAGAAAACATGTAGGCTGAGGTCGAGAAAGCCAAAGAGACAGAGAAAGAGAGAAACAGAAAATGAACTTACGAAGGCAAAACCATCAGCTTTAAATGTTGGCTCAATCATGGTATAGTTTGAGCAGTAAGTTGCAAGAAAAAGTTTCATGTAGGGAGTTTCATCAAAAGCGGCAGAAATGCCATGATTTGCAGTCCCGTTTTGAAAAAGTTCATCCAGTTCTTCAGCGGTATGATAGGCCTTAAGTTTTTCCTCTTGAAATCCTATTTGTTTCAGAATCCCAAGAACAAAAGAACCTATTTGGTAGCCAACATTGTCCCCATTCTTCATGAGCAGGTTTACATCAGTAACGGTCGGTTGGAGCTGTTGAACTGTTAAAAATGATGTTAAACTGGCAGTATAACTTTGAGTCAGTATGAGGACGACAAAGCACCATATGATCACTACAAACCTAGCCAAGTTGCTCACTATGCGCTCCCCTATAAAAAAAAATTGAAAAGAAAAACAAATGGCAGCAATCAGTCATAGAATATGTAAAATAAAGCTGAATTCACCATTTGGGATTTACATTTTAAGGTGTTACATATAAATGGAATTTAACATAAAGGCAACTTACTGTGTGCGAAAATCATGGTTGAGAAGGAGAACCAAAAGCTTGTGCCAATTTGGTGATGTGGAGGCCCTCGAAAGTCTTCGTTTATCCTATGTTCAAGTACCCAGACCACAAAACCAATGAATATGAAAAAACAGCCGCTTGTTACCCAAAGTCCCCAGGTCCATGGCTTCAAGAACACCCATGTGTTTTTAGCATAAATGTGGTGTTTGATAGGCACAACCATTGATATCCCAGATTCTGTGTATGGCAATGTAAAGTCAACATACAAGGATCTATTTCCTCTAATGGTTATATCTCCAACTGCAGCATCATAGTTCTGTCAAGTAAAATGGCTGATGTTTCAGTGAAGAAATTGGATAATTTAGCTAGAATAAATGTGAATTCAGGAAAAAAAAAAAAAGTGATGTAATAGGGGAAAGAAAAAAGAAAGCTTAAAATAAGAGTTTACCCCAATAGACACTTGATTGACCAAATCATTGTAACTGCCAGCACTCTCACCATCAGGTTTTGCAAAGGGATAAAACTCGTAAGGAACAGGGTATTGTAATGCTTGTATTACAGCGTTAAAGACGTCTATGCAATATCCAGTGACATTAGTTGTGTTAGTCCTATGATCAGGTGTTAGATCTACAAATCCTTTAAAGCCTTCCTTCACCGGGACTAGAATTTTTAATTTTCTCCCATTAATAGGAATCTGCCAACCCTTTGGAGTTGAGGTGGTGTCTCCGGGCCATATAATAGGTCCAAGGCTGGCATTAGAAATAGAATATCTGTTTGCGTTTTTTGAATTTAAGCTTCTTGCAAATCCATTTTGGGGTGTCCAATATCCAATCCCTCTTTCCCCATTATCGTTCACATTAACTACCTGAAAAGTTGATGATTGTAGCTGCCCATTAATAAGAGTGAAATCTCCTGAAAGGCCTCTGAATCTTGTACCTGATAGTTCTCGTAAAAGTTCAGGACCACTTTGTGAGACCCTTAATCTTTCTAAATCAGTGGAACTACCAGATATATTGTTCATCTTCTGGAAGCTGTAGTTTGCAGTACTCTCGACCTTCTCAACTGCCATGGCTAGTGCCCAAGCAGCATCATAAGCCCACAGTCCAAAAACATCCAATTCAACATTAAGGATAGTTGGATTGTCATGTTGGAATTTCCTTTTCCATCTAGCTCCAAAGTTTTCAAGCTCTTTTGTTTTGGGAATGTAAGTCTTCAAACACAACACCCCTTGCATGTTATGAATGACAGAAGAATTTGAGGAACTAAAAAAGTTAGTCATCCCATTTGTCATTATCCAAACATAGCCTTTATCCATCATTCCAATCTCTGTTGCCTTGGCAAAAAGCCGAGAGCCAAGAGAAGGCAACAAGTGCACTATGAAGACTCTGGTTTGCATTGTCATCAACTTGTAAAGCTCTGCGAGAATTTGGTCATCAGTGGCCATTGGAGGAATGACACTCCAGTAGCGGATGCAAGCACCAACAACTTGCAAAGCTGTAGTCAGGTAAGGTATTACTCCCTCCCCGAACTGGTTGTTAACACTGATGGGCACTGCTTCACTCCAACCAAAGGCTTGGATGATGGCACTTATGGCTTTCACTTGAGATGAGTCATTCTGTGCAATTCGGAAAAAATATGAACCCTGAAGGGAAGGGCTTGTGGATGAAAATGAGATTATGGGTACCTTGGCTTTAGCTCCAAGATCAATTACAAAGTTGGCTTGCATTGATGATTCCAGTCCTATGATGGCTTGCACTTCAACATCGTTTATTAATTCTAGAGCTGTTTCAAAGGTGAAATTTGAAATTAAATTAATTGACTGATCTTTACAGTCCATGAAAGTAGTATTTGATGCATATCAGTATGAAAAAGCTTAATATTATGGCGAGTTTAGAGATTATTTGAAAATTCACACTTTGTAATATATATGGTCCAAGTATATCTTAGGCTGCTCCTATGATCTTGTTATTTTTAGTTATTTATTCTACTCAAATAGATTTTGCACAGGATTATTTAAGTTAAGAAATTAAGAAATGATAGCTATGTATTCTAATCATCCTAGACAACCTGAAGAAGATAAGAAGAAATAATCAGCTATGCATTTGTGAATTACTTCACCCCTTCTTCCAAAAGAAATTTCTTTTTTCTTTTGTTTTGTACACTGTTTGGTTAGTAGTGGAATCCCAAATATGCTAGCATATCATCAAAATTAAACTATTATATGTACAGAAAGCCTAATAAACTGCAACTCCATATTGATTGGCCATGATTCAATAAGTCAGACAGCGAGAAATAAAACACATAGAAAAAGAGGGAAAGCTCAACCCAAGAATAAGCTGGTTTTGAAGTTCAGTTCAACAAGATATGACACCTTTAAAATACCAACTGAAAATCAAAAGGCAATTGATGACTCATAAATATTTGGGTGGAGCAAAAACAAAACATGAAAGAGAGAAGAATGATAGAGAAAGAACCTGCACTAGCTGCAGCAACAACATCTGTCCTGGAGTCCCTTGCGTGTAGGACCAGCCTAGTTTTGTAGTAAGCATGAGAGGCATAGAAGTCAGAGAGGGCCATATTGATGCAGCTCAGTCCCATTTTCCCAAACCAGGTATCCAAGTCGAGAACCACACCCACATTTATTGGGATCGTTGTGTTTTGTGCCACAGACAAGGAAATCCCAGAGAATAAGAAGAAGAGATAAAAAACAGGGTTGGTAGGATTCTTGATCATGTTTGAATATTTCTTGGTATGTTTGGAATTCATGGCATCCATCAAGGAAGAAAAAACTTACTTATATAATGATAGGTATGGAACGGTAGGATTTCAAATGGAAAAGTACTCTACTTCCTTCCCCAGCGGTGAGGAGGAGGAAAGAGGAAGTTTCCTCTTCACCGCTGAGGGAGGAAGGAGGAAGTTTCTCTATTACCACTGGCTGCTGATCAGGAGGGAATAGGAAGAAGTAAGTTTCCTCCTCATTCCTAAGAAAACAAACTTGCATGGTTCTTTTTTGAATATAAGAAAATAACGCAGTATCTTAGATTGGAAGCGCTCAAAGTGAGTCAATGACAGAGTTTCCCGGTTTCCCCCCAGCTACAACCTATGTCGTTTCCTCTTGACGGACTTGACCCAAAGTGTCATTACGCTAAAACTTCAGCATCCTAGCATTTGAATTTCAATGAACCTTCTTCTAGAGCAGAAGACTTTGTCATGAGTTATGACCTACTGAATCTACTTGAATGTCAAAACTAAGTCCAATGCAACATCTAGTATGCAGTAATTGCTTAAGAATATTCATAGAAAATAACTTCATATTCAATATCCATTTCACAATACAGTATGAAAGCTGAGATGACAACCACGCCAAAGCTTGAACCAAACTGGGATACTCAAAACGCCACTATCCTTCATATTCAATATGCAAGCATACAAATTAGCTAGGTACGAGCTTTGAAATGGTGGTCGTTGAAATGGACTCAAAGTGAAAGAGTTGTACTTACCTGATTCTGTTGGGGATCCGAAAAATGCAGAGAAATCTTCCCCGTTTCAGATGGAGCTCCGTTCGAAGAAGGTGTGCTTGCCCCAACTCTACTAAAGAATAAGGCTTTTTGGGACTTTTTTGCTTTTGGTGAGAGAGGGCATCTAGCTTTTGGTGTTGTCACCTCCAAAGCATGCCACGTGCACATTATTCCCATATCAGAAAACCCCACGCTTTACTAAAATCAGAGTCATCTCTGTGTCCCCTTTCTCAGGTCGTTGCAAACCCAGATTACAGAAACAGCAATGGCGGACAAGCCAAGCCGAGCTATGGTTTTGTACGGAGATGGGTTGGCCCGTTTCGTCAACCTATCACACACCCATCTCCACTCTCTCGCTTCCAGAGCTTCCTGCGGCTTCTTGAGCCTCCCCATTGCCCCTACCTCAGGTCTCTCTCTCTCTCTCTCTCTCCCTCTCTCTCTCCTGTTCTGTATGTTTGTCTCTGGTGATTATGCGCTTTGAACAGATACAGTAATTTATTAATAGGAAGGACTCATATACGATTTTAGTAGTAAAGAATCATAGGAGCCTAGGAGGCTTTGGAGTGATCATCATGCTCTCATTTTGTGTTCTGGGGGTCATCAAATGCTGCTCCTAATCATCTATGAATACGCTCTTAATCATATGAGGCTCGGAAATAATGGGTTTTTTCAGCTTAGCTTTTGGTGGTTCGAACTTCATGGAATGAGCTTATTATTCAGTTCCATTCATATCGACCAAGTTTGTAAATTTGCCATATGCTAAGTTAAAATTGCATGTATGCGAGCTGAAATGCAAGTCAATTCTACTTCTTTTTGGTATTTGGGATTAAATTTGCTTTGTTCTTCAGCCTTCCAAAAACTATATTTATCCAGTTAAAAATCTAATTGGCGATACATTGCAATCGAAGTTTCTTTGCACTGATTTTGTTCATATTCATTTTGGCATGCTTTTCCTCCTTCCCAGCATTGGGATTTACTTGAATTTAGATTGCAGAAAGCGAGGATGAGAGAATAGTTAAAGAATTTGCAGTACTTCTGGATGCATATGAAGCTTACCTTGATCAAGTGAGATCCACATACTTCATATTCTTACAAAGTTTAGTTTATAATCATATACACTGAGTAGTTTTTGTCACTTTGTTTCTCAGAGTGGAGGTACCACTGAAGAAGAATGTGGGAAGGAATCGTCCATTAAGACCTTATCAGAAAGGTAATATTACTTTTGGTTTTTGCTCAGTCAGTTGTAATTGACAATGGTAGAAACTATTAATTGTTATCAACTCAATGTTAACTAAGTTGCCTTTTTATAATGCTTCAGGTTCATGGGGATGAAAGCTGCTTTTTTTACAAACAATTCAAGTTTGAAATCTTTTAGTGCCAAACTTGGTTTCAGCGTTTTCCAAATTGATGGACCACCAGCTGAGAGTGTGGCATCTGAGTTGCTGAAGTTGCTTGGATTTCAAGGAGGGAAGACAGTGGAGACGAGCCAGTATGATTTAGTTTTTGTGCATGTTGGGGCCGGTGAGGTGAATGTTGAGAAAGGCAAGGCTATTTCCGATGATGTGGAATATCTCAATGCTCTGGTTGATGCAATAGGGCACATAGCCCAACCAGGATCTGAAATCGGTTCCTGTTTGCACTTGTCTGTTGTTCTGAGCTATGGGAATGTCTCCGAAAAAGATGACCCCAACTTGTCAGTCTTAACTAGAAAAGATGATAGAAACCCCGATCTTTCAAAGTTCTTTCCTCGTCAAAGTTACACCATGAGAGGAGAGAATCCACGGAAGGATGTTAGGTGAGTAAACACTTAGTGGTTTCTTGCACCACTTGAAATGCCTTATAATAACCCCTGCTATCTTTTGTGAATAGGCACCATTTCCCAATGTTAATTGCTCAGTGGCAATATGCTGTGACCCGCAAGGATATGGCAGAGACATTCTCTTTTGAAGATTTCAAAGAGGTACAATTTGAGATTATCAGATATTGAGGTTTCTGCATTTCCATGTTTATTTAACTGATATTACCTGAACCATTAGTTGAAGTTCACTTCATGGCACATGCAGCAGGCAAAGTCTTATGGTCATGTTGACTTCAAATGTGTTTGGGGTTTCACTTGTACTTTCTCTACAATGGCTTAGTGCATTTTTACAAATGAAACTTGTTCTTTTCTATGCAGCACGGCGGAAATCTTGTAATACCGGCAGATAGGTTTCTGCATGAAGTAGCCTTCAAGCTTTGGAAGGCCCCCAAGTATGGAGCATGAGGCAAATTCCTGAAAAGGCCAGTTATACCAGACAGTGCATAATTTTTCTCGGTACTCACTATAAGCACAGAAGATAAACCCGAGGGGCAGAGCTGTCCATTGCTCATCTCATATGCAGTCCTAATGCTTTTCAATGTAATTCTTAACTTTGTCTTGCCCTATCGGACACTAAATGTAATAAGATATTCTGCATGCGACCTCAAACATTGTATATGTTTGGCGCACTCATTTGCCCATAGCGAAAGGGGACACAGCTAATGTTAGTGCTAACGCTTTGATTGAATCTTTTGGTCGTTTTAATTTTTAATGATAGAGCGTCCAGAAATTAGAGAATTTTTGTATCCCCAGCAGTGATGGCACAATCTAATTATTTAAAAAAGCTAGGTTGACTGAACAGTTTTTATGATATCTTTGTAGCTTGGCGGATCTTTAACTCCCTCTCAAGCTTATTTTCCATAACATCAGATGAGGCTCACTTGCAATACATTCTTTTCCATAACCCCAAAAAACCTTAAAATGAACAAGACTACCAAGCTATTAGAACATGTCAAGTGGTTGATCCCTTTTAATGTAACCAAAATCTTTGTACCAGATACTATTAGACAGTCATATAGTAAAACTTAACTGCAATACATCTGCTTCCTCCTTAAAACTGATCCAACACTGTGACAAAAGGAACTAACACTCTAACAAGGTCTTTACACAATAAGTGCCCAGTAGAAACCAAACCAAGAGGAGGAAAGAGAAGGATAGAAGCCCAATCATGAATGGCCACCCAACTATGTAAACACCTAGTGAGAGCACCACTACAAAAGGCAGGAAGGACTTCAAGACTGACATGCCATCAACCCAATGTCCCTTAAGCAGTACCAAGGCTGCCACATTTATCATGTTCCAACTCATTGATCCACCATAGCAGAGCCGATTCAGGCAGTTAGCTACAAATGAGTGGCAGTTGCAAGTGAAGAGGTTGTAGGTTTTGTGTTCAAAGTAGTGCGCACTTGACCGCAGGGCATCATCCCAAGTGACTGCAGTCCCAAACTCTCCATGCTTGTAGCCATGCTTGCAAGTGTGGCTACCCATATTTGGGGCAAAACAACACTGTTTTCACATTTCAGATTCCAGAACAAAATTGTCAAAAGGACCAAATGGTTAGGAAGTCAAAGCTAATTCCTCTTCACAGTAACAAGCAAATAGATGATATGAAATCAAAGCATGATTTGACTACATCTCTAATTGATTGTTACATGTGCATCTGGGGGAAGAGAACTTGAGTGTTTAAACAGAATACATATCAAGTTGAATACTCTGTGCAAATGCAAATGCAAATGCAAAATGACACAGTACCTGTTTTCTATCAAGTTGAAGATATCTGGCTACAGCACCAAATGCAAACTCATCAACATTCACAAAATTGGAACCTGAGAAATCTAAAATGGCTCCATCCTCCCTGCAAATGCCAACATGTCCAATGAAAGGAGCCAACCAAGAGACTACTGGGAGAGGCGTCCAAACTAAACAACAGGGAAACTTGGAATTCTTTGGATCAATCTCACCAAGAGGCCACAACTCATGCTGAATACCCTGTGTAGAGCTCAAATGTTGTTCAATATCATAAGCTTCTTTTAGCTCCATTATAGAACGTCTACCTTGCCGCATATGCTTTGCTCAATCTTTTGTGAAGAAACATCACAGTGTCAAACCACAGCTCCAGACATACTAATTTTGTATCCCAATACAATAAGACTCAGCTCAATCTGCCAGTAAGATAGTCCTTCTGCCATAAATTAAAAATTGGAAGGCATTAGGCACAACAAATTCAAAGAGGGTGTGGGATTATTAAAAATCTAATGAAGCCTCGACTGTTAACATCAATGGTTTGATCTTCACTTCCAGGAAAAAAAAAAATCACTGAAATTACATTGCAGCGCAAAAGCTACCCCAAGTGTTTAAATTTAATTTAAGAAATGAAACATCAGCTTCCAGCAAAACCCAGACAATACCCATATGGGTTTAAGCTGAGAAACACTGAATGACACCAATCATGTTTGATGGCAGGAAATGGATGGCTTAAAGTTCCAATTTTTATGACTTACCAAAGATTATCTTGCTAACCAGACAATACACAGATGGGGTTTTGCATAAAATTTGATAATACATTGAAGGAAAACAAGATCCACACCACACATAATGCATTTGGGTCGACAAAGATTAGAGCTTTGAGAAAGAATTTGATGCTACTGACCTGTAGAGAGTGGTGATAGCTGGGAGGAGGAATATGAAAGCACCTGCAAGGTAAAAGCGGGTGACAAGGAATAAGAAGAAGAAGGTGAAGACTGAAGACTGAAAGAGAAAGAACAAGAAGCAGAGCTTTGGTTGTTATTGTTGGTCTTGTTGCTGTTCATTGTTGTTGAGAAGCAACAACTGGTTGACTATATATTTGGACAGAAAAATCGATGAAATCTTAATTTTGTGGACTCTCTTTGCTTGTTTTGGAACCGAAGCAGGTGAAAAGAGGCAAGGTGCATGAACCTCTGTGAGATTCAGTCCCCCTAGTGGGACCACCACCTTCCTCATTTAATTGTTGTCTATTTTTTTCTTTCTGACACAGATTTGATCATTGTCTTTGGCTCTTTGCCTCCTTGCCATGTTTTGTTTTCCTTTTCCTCTTCTTTTTCGTCCTGCTGAGTTGTAGTTAATACAAACAGTTGGGTTGTAAAAGTTTCGTCCTGCTGAGTTGTAGTTAATACAAACAGTTGGGTTGTAAAAGTTGCAACGTGTAATTTCATTAATCAACGGAGATGCGGTTAAGTGAGTGTAAGTTATAGTCAAATTTTAATAACTCGATTAATTATTAATCATATCACATTGGGATTAATTGTTAATAGTTTGAAGTATTAATCAATCCCATCACATTAAGAAGAAGAGCTACCAATGGAATGATGACATGTAAAGATATTATTGTATTATATATTTATTTTAATACGATATAATATTAATAATATCTATTTATATTATGACACGTTTAATTAATTACACTATGTAACAATGTATCGGTTATACAAAATAATTTTATATTTTTTTAAGTTATAACGATGTAAACAAACTCAAAATTATTTTATTTTGACCTACTTTTTTTTGACAATACGAATGACACAATTTAATGTGAATGACACCATTGGGGGGGGGGGGGGGTGTACAGTATTGACTATTGAGGCTGAAGAGGCATATGGGACCATGGCGCCATGGGATGCTTTATTGGTGGATTCTGAGTTTTTAGCCATTGGGGTTGGCACCGACTCCAGATTACTCATAACTGTCTTCCTTTTCTTTTCATTTTTCAATTTTTATTTTTATATTGAAATGATTCAAAACCTTGCACTATCCTAATCCTAACTTATATTATGCAAGGATTAGGATATGTCAAGTGTTCTTCCAATGCAACAAAAACACATGAGTTTTGTTTAAAAATATAAGGGTAGAAACAATAAGCACGAATTAAAGATTGATTGACACAAAAGTAATCATATTTTATTGGTCAATGATCTCCAAAGGTTAAGGCAATATGCCATTAGATGCATGTGGTGTACCTGTTGGTTTTTATTTTCCCAATAACATTCTTTCTGCCACAGCATCTTTCATTTTGGCTTTAACTAGTAGTTGATTATGCAGCAAGCCACACAAATTGTTCAACTAAGAGTTTGCCTACGAAGGAAAAATATAAGATATTGATCTGAAACATAATTCTAATGGCATATTCCATTAAATGCATGATGTGCACATGAAGGAAATTTATACTATACATTTTGAATTGTTCATCTTTACAATTATACAAATGGAAATTTAAAGTATGTACAGCAAGGGGATTTATATGCTACATGCTTGCATAGACAGTACTATATACTACAGACATACACTGCATTGCAGTTGTTCAGTGACTGAGAATTAGGGAAGACCAGCTTCACCACAAAATGCGTCAGGCTCAAATGATCTTGCAGAATCATCATTGTAAACTCCGGGAATAACCCGATTCCCAGCTTCTTCAACTTGGCCTCCATCAATGTTAATGATGAGAAGAGCACATGCAAATATCGATGCTGCAAGAGTCACCAGTGTAAGCTTTAATCTGCTCAACACAGGCTTCACCTGTTGAAGAAAAATGAGGCATCTGAGTAACTTGAAATGATTGATCACTGTAATCCAACCGTTTCCTGGGTTAGTATTTTCCCAATATATTAACAATGGCTGATAGTGATTGGTGTTAAAAGCATGTGAAAGACTTTAAGAAAGGATGATTGTGAACAGGCCCTTTTGGTGGTTGAATGAAAATTACAAGTTTTGATCTAGATTTTCTTTGACATGGTTCTAGTGTTTACTAGAGAGTTCTCTACCTTTCTTGAACTCAATGACACCACATTCTGAATATTTCTACACAAAGTCAGAGACACATACATGTTCCTTAGTTCATATAATTGGCATAGATATCTGGCACAATATCAATGAAATTACACCGTTTATTCAGCAATTAATATCAATCACTTACAGAAAATGAGCCAAGTAGCCGGTCACGTGCCAAAACTTCAGCAGTTTTCACCCATATCTGCCAAGCAAATTTTAGTGAGGCCTTAACTTTGCAGCTTGCAAAAGCAAAATTTGAACTTCAAAAGGAAATTTCATTGCTAATTCTACAAAGTTAAGGAAAAATGCTGCAACAAAATGTCCACTAAAAAATTAAACAATTAATTAATTCAGCCAAACTAAAAAGCAAGCTAATTAAAAACCCATATACCTGACCATCGTACCATCCAGTCTCTTCATCTGCAACACAAGTAAAAAACAATATTAATGTGTGTTTTGTGACTAAGAAGCTTTGGTTGATTTTCTGAGCAACAAACAATGGATGTAAAACAGAGGAAGAGAGAAAACAGAGGATTTACATTCAACAGTGGCACTGAGCAAGCGATTGCCCACATAGGCCCAACCCAGGTACATCCTCACAACGGCAAGAGTGACCACAAAAAACCCACTTGAAACTGCGTACAAAGACTGCTTCAGCGGCTCCGATTGGGGCCCCAAGGCACCGAACGAGGCTACAGGGAGGCCCACAAAGAGAGCAAAAGAAGCTCCGGTGGCAATCAACCGAGAACAGTACTCCACCAGGTCACCGGAGGCCCACGAAAATGGGAACGAGGTCGACAGGTTCTGGTACTCGTTTATGGGCTGCTGCTCCACTGGAACAGGGCACCCTGTCTCTGCTGGCTTGTTGCTTCCGTTTCTAAACGATGACGACAGGGGTATTTTGGGAATTTCATTTCTACAGCGGTGCTGGTGCTGGTGCTGGTGAAGTCTGGGGTTTGGGGTTGGAGTGATTGGTGAGTGTGAGAGGAAGTTTGGTGTGGAGGGAAAGAACAGAGTTGCAGTGGCCATGGTGGCACTGTGCGATCTCTCTGTAAGTCTTGTCTGTTTCACTTGGTCTCCAGCTCTCTATCTAAATCCAAGTCAGAGATATTTTATTATAAATTTTTTTAAAATCATTTTTGGGGTTATATTTTGGCTGTCAAATTGAGGTTTATTTCAGGGGAACAAGAAAGTCATGTACAAGTGTACAACAAGGATACTGAAACAATACCAGTGCACATAAATTCTCTTTTTTTCATTTTTTTTTTCAAATGTACTTTCTCTTTTCACAATAACATGCAGAGATCATATGTTCACAATTTTCAAATGAGATCTCCACAGTAACAGAATTAAGAATTATTAGTTTCTTTCTTCCTTTCTTTTCAGTTTTTTTTTTTCTTTCTTTTTTTTTCCCTGGAAATTTCTTACATGCACAGATGATACAACCTACTATTACTACTAAAGACTGATCTTCAATGGCACCTCCACTGCCCTTCTGCAGTTTGACTAGGAGGCTATCCACTCTGTTCTGTATAGGTGGTGCTGAGCCCCCACTTTGACTGAGCCAACACTACCAATCCAGCATCCTCTTTTTTCTTTGCATGGAAGAAAAAACTTATGCTGCCCTGGCTCTTCGAGACAAGGAACAACTTCAACAATTATTTTTACAGTGAACGCTTTTTTGGCTATTCGGTCAATTGATTTGTAAAGTTTGATCTTCCAGCAAGCCGGTTAAGACGCCGGAGCCGGACCATGAGCTGCGAGAAAGAAGGCCGTAGATTTGGCTCTCTGCAAAGAAGCAAGGCAGTAGTAATTAAAAGGACTGAACAGTTTAAAGCAACTTCAGTATTTTGACCCCCATTCTTTGCATAATGAAGTCTAGAACTTACGTTTGCCAACAATCACGTATTATCTGGGCAACCACTGGATCAACCTCCTCCGGAATTTCAAGACGCCTATTTTGGAACCCAACAGCTCCAACAACCTGCATCGGGTTCAATCCTTTCCATGGGATACTGCAAGTAGCCAGTTCCCATAAGATCACACCAAAACTGTAAACATCACACCTGCAAGCAAGCAAATCTGTTTGTAATGGAAACCACCAGAGTGTACAATTTCCAAAATGATACCTTCCAGCAACTTACTTCTCATTAGCTGGTTCATTCCTTAAAACTTCCGGTGCCATCCATTCGGGCTGCAGTCCAACAGTATAGAATCAGTATATAAACAAATGGTTACATATTAAGATTTTCTTTTTTTAAAAGATATATGTAAGACTATAGAATGGGATATGAGAGGGTAATCAGTAATTATTTTGAGCATTCACTTTAAACAAGTATTACCGTTCCCGCTGTAGACTTTGAAGACAGAAAAGTATTGTTCTTAGTACGTGACAATCCAAAGTCACAAACCTGCATGGTAATTCAAACAAGATAAACGTTTTAAAAAAAATTCATCAATTCTTCTGCCAGCAATTGATATATCAGTCTATCTAAAATGAAGGCAGCAAAAGTAACTAATAAAGAGCAGTTTCAAGGAAGAACTTAAGCATTAAAGTGTTGGTTTTGAGTTGACCTTCACAACCCAATTCTTATCAACAAGGAGGTTTGGAGACTTTAGATCTCGATGTACAACAGTAGGATGGCAAGTGTGCAGGTAATTCATTCCCTTGGCCTGCAGAAATTTAGGGAGCTTTGATTAACAAATAGAAACGAAACTGGAAAGGAAAAACCAAAAAGAAACAAGAAAAAGTTGTTACCACATCATGAGCCATTCGCATTCGCCTCCTTTCATCAAGTTGAGAATTGGGACGATGCAGTAATCTATACAAGCTGCCCCTGTGTATCCAGTGCATGTTTAAGGAACAAGACTAGAGAATAGGACAGAGCATACAACTAATAGACATGATGGCAACACTTTTTGACGTTAACAGTAGATAAACAGAATATCCGCATGCAAACATGTAGAACAGATTCCCATACATGGGGTAGCAACCACAAAGACACACGAAGATACAAGCCCATGCACATACTCAAGGGTGCATGCATGGAGCCTACGTGTATGTGGGAGTAATCTCTCATGTTGCTGTATCAATTTCAGAATTATAATTAATCTGACAAAGGGAGACTAATAAGGAAATCAACCTGGGAAGAAATTCTGTCAGAATAGAGAAATGGGGAGGGCGAGTAACTGCCCCCATGAAAAGGACAACATTGGGATGTCTGAGTCTTAACATAATTTCCACCTGCATGCGCAAACCAGCAAGAATCGAATTTAATTAATACACAATCAATTAATTTGAACTTTAGGATCATAATAAATCAGCAAAGATGATATACAAAAGTTAAGTCTTGCTGCTTACTTCACATTTAAACTGAATTAATGCATCACCAGAAAAATCTTGATCTAAAAACTTTTTCACAGCTACTTCCTGTAATGCAAAAAGTCAACACGAACAATAAATGATTCTGTAATGAATGAACCATTAGTAGTCATATTTCAGAATTACAATTACAAGTCTCATACCATCAACAACTGACAGTTCTAGTTTAATAAGAAAGCCAATAAGCAATAACGTACCCAATATGATGAAATAAAGGTTTAAAAGCATTTCTAAAATTGTTGCAAATATAAGCATTTTTGTGATCTAAGAGTGACCATAATATTACATGTTAAGATAATTATAAAGCTCCATGTGTAACCAAAACAAGGAATGAGATGAATAATCATTTAGTGGAGAGAGTGCTTACAGTGCCATTCCAATCTGCATGATATACCTCACCATATGAACCTACAAGACAAGAAATCATGTGAGCCTGTTTCTAAAATATATATCAAATTTACGCAGCCCACAGGTGCTTACCAATGCCGATGCGCTCACCAATCTGCAGATCCTCCCATAGAATTTCCCACTCCGCAACTTCTCCCAGCTCTGGGTACTTCTCATAGTGACTATCACAACTAGTACACAGGCCACTATGAATTGTTCCCATTGATTTAACAGCAGATTCTTTGCCCAATTCAATGTTATCACAATTTGTTCCAGAGAGCACAGGACGTTCATAAATTTGCTGCTCATAAAAAGCTTCTGAATTCATTCTAAGGGGATTAACAAGAACAGGATCTGAATTTATAGAACCTATCTGGGTTGTTTCACTAGTTCCACCAGAAACGACTATAAATCCCTCATCAACATTATCAGAAGGATGAGAAAACTTGTCAGTGATGGCATTTGTCTCCAATTCATTTCGTTGCTCTGCTAAGTCCACAACAGATTGTTTTAGCAAGTTATCAATATTGACATAGCTCACCGCAGGAGCAGGTAGAGTGGATTGCTCATTGCTTGATAATAACTTAACCAGATAATTCTGAACCCCATCATCTACAAGTTTCTCATTTGCTTGGATCTGTTCAAGCAATTTATCTTCATCCAGATATTGAGGATTCATATCTGAAAATAAATCTGGAGGAGGTGTTGCACCACTCTCCAACAAGACAGCATGTAGTTTCTGTGCAAATTCTGGGTTCTTTGCTGCACTGATGACATATTTTGATACATTTTTTACTTTCCTTTTCTGCGCAGATGTGGCTTTTCCAGATGTGCCCAATGAACTTTCACATGAACTACGAAGTGATCTTAGAGGAGTCCCGAACTCACTTTTAAAATCCTCAAATGTCCCAAATTGATTTTCTTCAACAATGCTTCTTTGATCATCTTTTGTTTGAACACCTATATATGATGCTTCTTCTGATGTTGAGCTGCCAACTCTGTCAACTCCAACAAGATCGGGTTCCACCGTTGACATTCCAGTTCCCTCAGCTTGCACCAAACATATATCTTTGGGCATTTCTGCAGCATCTGCAAAGCTCCTTATGGCAAAGAAAGAATTTGGGAGCTGACTAGTGGGTACCTCAGCAGGAATTAGCGTTCCAGGAGCACCCATCAGATCAATAATATATTCACTGCACAGAGGGAACATACCCATTACTCATCAATAATAGTTCCAGGACATCTTAATTAGATGGAAAATGTGAATGAAATTCTAGAAGCAAAGCAGAAAACAAAGAGCACGCGCCTTTAATTCTAATATCCTCACTTAAACATGATAGTAAACCCCGACAACATAAAATTAGATGGGCATCTAAAACAAAAAGAACAGCAGATAATATATGGAAATGATAGATTTGCATTTGCAGTGGATCAAAGTTATCAGAAAATTATGCATAAACAGAGAAATTTTAGAGTCAGAGGCCATTACCTTCCATTATCAAGTTTAATCAAGTTTACAGCTCCATCATCAGTACCAGTGTAGTAGCTACCTTTAACCAGCATACATGGAAGATTTATCCTATCAGCTAGTACCTAGAACCAGAGATATAGAACAATTAACTACAGCAAAAATTTCTTCAAAAGGAGAAGAAAATCTTCATAAATTTTTCCATCCCAAAAGGTAATGAACATTTTTGCCAATGGAAATGGCAATATGATGATAGTCGGGTTTTGAGAAACACAATCAAAAATTTTTCTCTATAATTCAGTTTGACAATTAAGGTAAGTTAAAAACTGTGACAACCTTAAAGAGCAAGGCCCTGTGGCGTGAAAGTCCAACATCAATTAGTCCGAGGGGAAGAATGATAGTGTTCTTCGAACTCCGTAACTCATACCTCCTCGTTTTCCACCTTGTCAAAATTTCATCAGCATCGCCAACTGGACCCCCCATTCTTTCAACAACAATATCTGCAATGTTCTGAATCAAGCCACTTAAGAGTAAACCATGTTGAGAAATCCGTGACTCTAGAGATACAGCATATGCTCTTTTCTCAAGTTGTTGCAGTTCAGGATCAACCAATCGGTTAACTAATATGACATCGTAATCAACATTATCTGAAACAGATACGGCTTGAAGATCCACCAACACTGGCATCTTCCCTTGTCTAAATGAATTTGAGGTAATTCCATACACATCATAAAATCCATCAACCACTTTCTCATTATAATCTACAACATTATGGCTCTGCAAGTTATAGCTAATAGAAATTAGTTAAGAACTTAATTTCACAACAATTGACAATATTAGAGAACTGGACATATCAAATTCAAATAATTCATTACATAAACATGCAACACACATGCATACCCACACACACACAAACTAAAATTATATAAATAGTAGATACCTGAAACTAGCAGAATGGTTCAATCAAAAAATTGTTAAAAGAAAATGGCACAGTAAGCAGTGCAAAGCAGTCCAATTCGAAACCAGAGATGAAATGCAAATGACGATACTGTACAAGCATAGCAAAAAAGACCCAAATTTCACAAACAAAAAAACCTAATCCACTCCAATTGGCACAGATTAAGTCGTTAAAATGCAACAAAAATCCCTAACCCTGAAAATTGTTTTATTCGAAAAACATACCCAATAGCGAAGCGAGAGCATCTGAAAGGGGGCTTGAGTGTCGGTGGCAGAAGCCGCGGAGCAGCCGAGGCTAATCCGCTTGGCGGCGTCGATCTGAGCAGACTCGGGGTCGTCGCGCGCATCGGGATCCGAGGAAACGCTAATCGCTAGGGCCAGCTGGACCTGAAACTCCTCCTCCAAGAAATTGAAATCCACGCCCCCACCGCCACCGCTACCGCTACCGCCGTCCCCAGACGCCCGATCACTCGCCGATTCGACGGCCGCGATTCTCCCCATTGTAGCCGAACCCGAAGACGACCCCGACGCCGGAGAAGAAGCAGCGGGCGGGTTGAGATTAGCGCTCGGACTCGTCACGGGTCGGGTCTCGGCGGCAAGTCTTTGGTGCTCATTGAGACCACCACCGATGTGGAGCTTTCTTAGTAGGTGCTTCATCTTCGACATCGATCATCAATGAAATCTCTATTCTTTCTCTCTCTTAAGCTTTCTCTGTCTACTGGATTAAAACTACGCCCACTAGAAACAAAGCAGATTCGCTTAACCTGCGCACCCTTCTTCGTCAAGCTACCACCACTTAGAGAAAGAAAGAGAGAGAAAATTAAATTAACTGCTCACCCCTTCTCATTCCCTCCAACACGCTCTATAAAACACCCATAAGCAAATAAACAATTTCTCTCTCAACTCAACCCCAAGTCAAGGACTCCCCACTACCGTTCTCCTACCCTCATCCACACTTCCTTCCTATGGACTTCACCTAATCTTGACTGTTGAGTATGTATGATGCATTTTTAGTGCAAAAATGTTAGATATCCAACGGTTGGGATTGTGATGATGATGATGATGGTGTTATGGCCGCTAATGACCAAAATGTCATTGCCCTTCACTCTTATCTCATTTTCAATGTTCAATTAGTGATGTAATAAGTATTTACTTTTTGCGTATTGTGTTGATATTTTATTTATGATATAAATTTCATGCAATCGTAAACAGATTGTGAGTTTGATAATTGTCATGACAATCGAAATGACAATTTGATAGTTGTCATGACAATCAGTTTGAGAATTCGAACAGTTGAAAGTATGTATGATGCATTTTTAGTATTTAAATGTTAGATATCCAACATTTGAGATTGTGATGATGATGACGGTGGTGGTGTTATGGCTTGCTATGACAAAAATGTCATTGCCTTCGATAAGTGGACTTTGCTCTATCTAATTTATAATGCGATGATGAAATTTATGATCATTTACTTTATGTGTGTTGTGCTAATATCGTATTTATGATGTAGATATTATGCAATTATAACTGGATTATGAATTCGACAGTAGATATGACAATTTGTGTTAGTGGGTCGTGTTTGTATTAAATACTAGTCAATCATAACTCAACACTTTTATAATCGTGTTGTGTTTGGGTTGATCCATATATCTAGTGAACTAAAAACTTAAACATAATTTCCTTTATTTTTTTTATTTTTTGTAACTTAGGGTGTCATGTGCCAGCTTTCGCGCACCAGACTAATCACTTAGGCCGGTCAAAGACAAACAATTTACACCAGGCCTAGGGGATTCACAAGGGATTTTACCTCCCTTACTGCCTGGCTCCAATGGTCGAACTGAAAACTCAAACTTAGGTGTCTAGGTTTACAACTACACCTCTAAACCATTTCCTTTATTTTCAAATCAAAACTATCACTTATAAAAGTAAATTGAATTGAATTATGATATTAATAAAGCCATAAAAAAAAAAGTAACTCTATAATAATACAATGACTCATATAATAAATATTAAAAAATAAGAAGACCTATTTAGTTTCTTCATATAATATTTTTTTTACCACTCTTCATATGGTATTATTTAAATGTGTTTATCGTGTTATAATCGTATTACATATGTTTGACACTAATTCCACTCATTTATTTTTCATGTTTAGCATATCGTATTATAATCGTATTCGTATCAAAAAATAATTAACCATATCCCGCTAATTCCATGTAAGATTCGTGTTGCATTAAAAATTTTCACCTCTAATTAAAATTAAGATAGGTCATGAATTCAATTTCATTCTTTTGTTTTTTTGGCCATGGAATTCAATTTCATTCAATATACCGAAAGAAATATAAAGTGATTTGAAATATATATACATCTTACGTGATGTGATCATGGCCATATATCTTTATGTGGTGCGGTAGAAATGGGCAATGAATAGAAATGTCAAAGAAAATTATTTGAAATTCAAACACAATGTGGTGGGATGGAGGGTGCAAAGTGCAAACATTAGGTAGGTACTTTATTGTTCTATGGAATGGATATATAAATGTTTTTTTTTGTTGTAAGACAAATATAAATGTGATTTATGGAGTTAAATTATGCAAATTATACATATTCAGGAGTAATTATAAATTGATTTGATGATAATAAGAGATATATTAGGATTATAGTCACTATACAAAAGAGCCAAAGGCTGAAAATCTGAATTGACGCCACCGATCATTTCTTCCCTCTTGGTTTTTTTTAACTTCAGCACGCAACTTCTCAAGCTTGGTGCCTAGTGGTAATAATATCTTATTTATTTTCATTTTTTAATCAATTAATTGTTAATTATTATTATTATTATTTTAGGTGGGCCCACTCTCTATAGAATTAAAAGTCTATACGGATATGCTTGGTAAAAGACTGGTTTTGTTCGGGTTTACAACTTACACTTGGATGACCGTATGCCCAGGCTCGGGTATAAACTATAAATCCGGAGCCTATTCCTATGTTATCAATATTATCTTGATTTAAATACAGAAATCATGTAAAGTAATACACTTAAAAAAAAAACAATAAAATAACTTTCAACATTTTTGAAAATTTAATTTTCATAGACAAATGATTAGAAACACTCTAAAACTAATAGATTAGCAAGTTAATATGAAATTAATCACTCTTTTAAGCCCACCACATATCTAATCTCATAATTTAAACTATCTATTTTTAGGCTTTATTTAAAAAATCATCATCGTAAAAAATCAACAAAATCAAAAATTATTTAAAGTAAACACAAATATATGTATAATTATTATTATAATCAAATGGTTAAATAATTTCTGATTTTGAAGATTTTTTTACAAAGATGATTTTTAAAATGAGACGTAAAAAATAAACGACTCGGATTATGAAATTACATCGTGTAGTGGACCCAAAAGGATAGTTAACCTCACATTAACTTGATAATCAATTAGTTTAAAGTATTTTTGGATAAATAATATAATAATATCTTATTTATTAAAAATATTAAAAAAACTAAATATCTACGATTAAAATACTTATACATAAATTGGCACATCTAAATGTCGACATTGACTGTCACATTAAAATAAAGATGTGAGACAACTTGCAATGAATTGGATTATGACATGTCAACTTCTGAACCTGAATTTACAATGAGAGGCCAAATAACATGAAAAGAGATGTATCTATTTTTTTTTCTTTTTTCAATTATGTTTAAATCTTAGGCAGTCAAAAACAAACATGAAAATGTCTGATCCCAGCTAAGACCATAATGAAGGAAAAAGAAGCAATTATAATTACAACATTTGAGTTGCAATTAGCAACAGACGTTATTAGATATAAGCTAATCGTCATCATCATAATAGGAAATGAATGTCATCAGCTATAAAGGGCTGTATGAAGATGGATAAATTATATACAATGTGGAGAAGGAGAAGAAGAAGAAGATGATGATGATTTCATATCATATCCATGACCAGACTTTGTGGTGACAAGCACTGAGCTGAAGACTAAGCAGTGGCTGCAGCTTGTTCCTCCACTACCTGTGATGCTGGGAGAAGGGTGCAGACGAGGTTCCGGTCACCATACACATTGTCAACGCGCCCTGATGTAATAGACAACAAAAATGTCATCAGAGCAACCCCAGAATGAATGTACAACAAGCAGTTACAGTGCTTGCTTCCTTGCTATACAAGTTTTTTTGTTGTATAAATAGCATACCTGTAGTAGGCCAGAACTTGGAAGAACGGAGCCAGGAAGCTGGGAAGGCTGCATATTCCCGGGTGTATGGCTTTGTCCATGTATCTCCCATGAGCAGTGATGGTGGGTGAGGAGCTCCCTGCACGTTTTATATAGGCTATCAATCGAAAAGTTCATGAATTGATTTATAAATGCAAATACCAATGTGGATACAAAAATGTGCTACCAGAACCTAACCCAAAATGCATTTTGCAAAGGCTATTATAATGTATGTAAATGACTAACTAATAGCCTTGTGAAAGGAATACTCCATTTTTTACCTTTAGGACATTGTTGTGAATATCAGCTTTTCCTTTCTCAATCTGAGCAATCTCTTCTCTGATGGAAATAAGAGCATCGCAAAACCTGTCTAACTCAGCCTGCAAGAAACAGAATATTTATTTAACACAAGTAAACCAGTAGAAAAAACATTCTTTCTGTGGGGTGTACCTTGCTTTCACTTTCTGTTGGTTCGATCATGAGAGTGCCAGGAACTGGCCATGACATTGTTGGTCCATGAAATCCATAGTCCATAAGACGCTTGGCAATATCTTCAGGCTCTATTCCAGCAGTATTCTACAAGAGTAGTGGGGTTCAATAAGACAAAGAATGAACAAAGCGGACAAATTGAATCAAACGTTAAGAATACCTTAAAGCCTCTCAAGTCAACAATGAATTCATGGGCAACAGTTCCATTGACACCACGGAAAAGAATGGGGTAATAGTTCTGTAAGAAATAACATAGACAAAATGAGCAAACAGAGGCAACATCACCTAGAGAAAAACTGTAAGAAAGAGCAATTGTTCATAAGCTCAAAGTTAGATTACAGGAGAAAAAATTCCAGGAGTAATTGCCATTAGGTTATATTCATTATTAAAGAAGTTCACTACTACGATCTATTGTCTACCATGGAAGTTGTTTGGCCAAGAAAACTAATTATTTCCATGCTAATCCTTTTTCTGGACTTTAAAACTTATAAAGCAAACAACAAAGAAGGAACGAGAGGGAACCTCCAAACGCTTGGCCATGTAGTTTGCATTCAGAATTGCTATCTTTGATGCATCGGTTAGTCCCTTGGACCCCATCATGGCTATATAAGTATAAGATATTGGCAAAATAAGTGCAGAGCCCCAAGGCGCGGCAGAGATGGTACCAAGTGGCTGAGACTTGTCGGGGGCAGGAATGCCACCAGTAGGAACCTTCAGGATGATGGCAGAGAAGTTAGAAGTTCACTGATGAAAATACCCAGACAAAAACAATTACTAGAAATCACCATCAACATGTGAAATGAACATAGGTAAGTCATGCTCCTAAAATTCATTCATGCATTAATACATACAAGGCTGTTGGTTCCGCTTAATCTAGAACATGTAATAAAGCACAAAAATTTGGAAGGACTGAAGAAGGCAATGACTCCATTTAGACATCTCAAGATGAAAACTAAAACAAATAAAGCAATTGTTCTCCATGGAAGCCAAATGTGGTATTTAGAGAATTGCACAATAATCTGCAGAATCACACTAAATCTTCAATGTGAAGAGTATTTACCACAGGATGAGATGGCAAGAATGGTGCCAAGTGTTTCTTCACACCAATAGGACCCATGCCAGGACCACCACCTCCATGTGGAATGCAAAATGTTTTATGGAGATTCAGATGGCAAACATCAGCTCCAATCCAACCTGGACTTGTCAGACCCACCTGTAAGGACCAAAAGCTTTGTCAGAGTTGAACAAGAAAAGTATATATTGGACACTGCTTAAAAGGAAATTGAAGTTTGAACCACCATTATCTACAGAAATATATTGCATAAAAGATCAATGTTAAGATGATCAATCAATTACTCGGTTCAAACCCAACCAGCTGGAATGCCCATGCAGAAGTGTATATTAATTTGAATACCAAAATTCACAGCCAATAAAAGAAAACAGCCTGCTGCTCAGGAACTATTTGAATTTAAAATTCAAGCACAGAACAATCAAGCATGAAGCAGAAAACAGGAAGAAATGTAGAAGAAGGTCCGCAACATAAAGCTTGGTCCAGTATAACATATGTTGCTTGAATATGGTTATTGTCTGTGACTTTTCTTAGTTTAATCAATTTAAAATCTTAGTACAATATTTTGTGCTAGCAGACTAAAATCAACATATAAAATGACAAGCTTAATAGGAAAACAGATGATATACAGACCTGTGCATTCATGTTAGCCCCATCCATGTATACTTGGCCTCCATTGTCATGAATTATCTTACAGATCTCATCAATGCCTTCTTCATACACTCCATGAGTTGAAGGATATGTCACCTATAATTTGAATTATAGTCAAATGTTTATTGATGCTGCATAAGTTATCATACCTCTCTCTCTCTCTTATCTTTTCAGATAATATAAACCTCTTCAAGGCATAGGATGCTTACCATAAAAGCTGATAGGTTGTCCTTGTTTGCTTCAGCAGCCTTCTTCAGCTCTTCAATGTTGATGTTTCCCTTGGCATCAGTTCCAACAGAGACAATTTTCATTCCACACATTGCAGCACTAGCAGGATTTGTACCATGTGCCGAAACAGGTATAATACACACATTGCGGTGGTGATCCCCTCTTGCCTACAGTGGGCATTCAGTGAATGACTCAGCATGATTACTTACAAGGATAAACCTTTAGGTCATAGAGCCTAAGTGTTTTGTTTAAGCTCTACACCAAAGTGCTTGCTAAGAAATATTAGAAAGAGGGAAAAAGAAAAGCTCAGTGTGCCCATACAAAATGATACGCTCGAATAACCATCAGCCCAGCATACTCTCCCGCAGCTCCGGCATTAGGTTGCAATGAGAAAGAGTCAAACCCAGTGATGGCACACAATAGATCACCCAAATCTTTGAACATTTCCTGGATTTTATTAGTTGACAAGATATAGTATCAATTTGCTATTTTTATGAAGGAAAGCAACATATCAAACAAAAAATCAGGGAAAAGAAACGGTTTCAACCGTTTTGAATTTATATGTAAGTAAACATTTCTAACTACCTGATAACCCTGAGCCTGTTCTACAGGGGCAAAAGGGTGCATGTCGGCAAAACTAGGCCATGTCACTGGCATCATTTCAGTTGTTGCGTTCAATTTCATTGTACAAGATCCCAATGGAATCATACTGTGGCATAGCGAGAGATCCTTTGATTCCAACCTATGAATGTATCTAAGCAACTCATGCTCTGTGTGATACCTAATATAGAGCAAATGAAAGTCAGGGCAGTTTCAAATAGTAGACTGAGAAAGTTCAAATCATCTGGAAAGGGTTATACGAGTTGAAGATTGGATGGGTAAGATATGCGCTCTCCCTTGTTAGCCGAGAAGGAATTGCAGCCTGAACTTCTGGTGCAAGAGATGCAGCAGTGAAAGAGACCTGACAATTAAACAAAATTCTTACTTAGACGGATGCAATTTATAATCAAGTGAAAATATCATCTTTATGATAAAGATATGAAAATACTCACAGGCTTGCCCAAAGAAAAGACTTTGAAAAGCTTATCAACATCCTCCAAGGTAGTTGTTTCATCGAACGAAACAGTGATCTGAAAGGCAGTTAACTGTCAGTAATCTCATCAAGTAGAATATTATACTCCCTCCCCCTCCCCAGAGAGCTTTTTGTTCAATAATTGATGCAGGTGATACAAACTTACAGTGTTTGAGTCTACTATTCGCAAATTTATTCCATTCTTGTAGGCAGCATCAGCAATTGCATGTGCATCAGCAGTCTTAACCTTCACAGTGTCAAAGAAGGGAAGGCCCTGAACTTCCGCTGTCCCAAGTTTCTTCAATCCAAGTGCAAATGCTCCAGCAAGACCATGAACCCTTTGGGCAATGGTTTTAAGGCCTTCAGGTCCATGATAAACAGCATACATAGCAGCCATGTTTGCAAGTAATGCCTATAAAATAAACAAAATATTCAATCAAGCAAAGCCAAGTAAATGAAACGTATGAAGGGCCCTGTTTAGTCATAGCCCATATTTGAGGTTAGCCATGTCTAAGTGAAAGTGTTCCAACAAAAATCTTGAGCTGGAATGGACTTGCTACAAAAAACATGTCAAGAATACTACCATTTGAAAAAAAAATAATAATAAAAATAAAATAAAATAAAAACTCAACATCAATTCATCCCTAAACAGAAAATCATAGAACAAATCAGTAGAAGAATAGTCTTTTGAACCTGTGCAGTGCAAATGTTGCTGGTAGCCTTGTCCCTCCGGATATGTTGCTCCCTTGTCTGCATCGCCATACGCAGTGCAGGCTTCCCTGAAGAATCAACACTAACACCAATAATTCTTCCTGGCATCATCCTCTTGTACTCTTGGGAGGTGGCCAGGAATGCTGCATGAGGACCTCCATAACCCATTGGAACACCAAACCTCTGTGCAGAGCCAACAACAATATCCACCCCAAATTCACCAGGCGGCTTCAACAAGGTCAATGCCAAGAGATCAGTTGCCATCACAACCTTGACCCCATTAGCATGAGCATTCTTAATAAACTCCCCATAATCCAAAACCTCACCCTCAGTGCCCGGATACTGAACAAGAACACCACAAACATCACCTGATTTGTAATCAATATCCTTAAGATCAGCAGTTACGACCTTAAGATCAAAACCATCTGCTCTAGTCTTGCAAATATCAATAGTCTGGGGGTGGCAGTTGCTTGCAATAACAAAGGTCTTCTTCTTCCCCTTTTGAATGTTATTACACATCGCCATTGCCTCAGCAGCGGCGGTTCCTTCATCAAGCAATGAAGCATTTGACATGGGAAGGCCAGTAAGGTCTGTAATCAGGGTCTGGAAATTAAGTAGCGACTCAAGCCGCCCTTGGGATATCTCAGCTTGGTAAGGAGTGTATTGGGTATACCAAGCTGGGTTTTCCATTATGTTCCTCAAAATCACAGGTGGGACATAGGTGTTATAGTACCCCATCCCAATAAAAGACTTGAAAACCTTATTCTTGGAGGCCAAATTTTTCATGTGCTCAATCATTTGGCTCTCTGTCAACCCCCAATCAAACTTAGAAAACTTCATGGATTCGAGTCGAATCGATTTGGGCACGGTGGCATCAATAAGCGAATCAAGACTCTCAAACCCACATAACTCAGCCATTTTGGTTTGCTCTTCTGGGGTGGCTGAGTTATGGCGGCGAGAGAAAGTGTCACTGTTTTTCAATGCCTCAACCGAAATCGACCGGGTCTGTTGTGACCCAATGCCATGACCAACATTGTGTGACACATTTTTGCCTAGCAACGAATCTGATCTGCTACTTGTGCGCATGAAAGAGCAAGGAGACAATGAAGATACGTACCTTGAAGGTGTGTACAACACCGGAGACGAAGAGCTCAACACAGTCTCATTCTGGCGGAACTGCTTGGCCTCTGAAACCAAGCGTTTCACAAAGGCCCGGTTCGCCAGCCTCCGAGCACGTTCCATTGAATGCAGAAAAAGACTGTGTTTTAGGAAAACACAGAGGAAAAGGCAAATGGGGTTGTTGAGAACTTGGAAGAACAAAAAAAAAAAATGGTCTTTCTTTTCAAAGTTGCTTGTGTTTGCTATTCCATTGGAGTGAGTGAACAAGTTGGGTGGTGGGTTTGTTTTGATAAGTGATGACACACACACAGAGGTTTTGTCTATATATAAATATATGAGTAAAATAATTATATAAAATTCAAGAAAATGGTGGAGTTCGGGATCTGGTGGTGGTGGGTGGTTAGTGACTGGACACCTATTAGAAAAAGACTGGTTTTTTTTGGAGGGTATGACACATTCTACAAAAAATTACAAATCTTGTTCATGAATCATGAATGTATGGAAGGTATTGAAGCAAATCAGATTGAATTTCAATGGATCTGAATGACTTCCCAGTTTTATTGGAAAAGAGGAAAAACATGTGCCAAAGAGTTTGATGAATATCTGTTTAATTTGGAGTAAAATCTGAGAATCTTCTCATAATTTTGTTGGCAGATTCTCTATCACAATCTGATTATCTCTATGTCTCACCACACAGACAATAAGACCAATAAAAATTGGGATTAATGTCATTTTTCTCCCAGACTATTATACATGTATCAATTTGCTGTTCAGATTTCTAATTTGAAAAATTAAGAACCCTGACTTTTTCAATTTTGTCAATTAATGTTATTCCGTCAATTTATACATTTTTTATCTAAAATGTCGAGATGAACAACCAGAATTTAACGAAAAAGAAAAAAGAAAAAATGATGCATGAGGAAAAAATAATAAGATCTAAATGGAAGGGACCATTTTGCCCTCAAAGATTTGGATAAAAAATGTGTAAATTGACAGAAGAACCTCAATTGGCAAAATTGAAAAAGTCAGAGTCCTTAATTTCCCAAATTAGAAGTGTGGGGAGCAAACTGATACAAGTATAATAGTCTGGGGAGCAAAATGGTATTAATCCCATAAAAATTATAGAAAATTATGATTAAATATCAAATTTCAATAATTTTTTGGTATAACATGAAAATCATATAATATTTCAATTGAACTACCAAATTTAAATGTAGTTTTTTAGATTATGTCACAATATGTTGGCCTATTTGATTTGAGCTTTTTTCATTTGGCATTTTTATCCTTTGGGCCACATATGATGGGTGTTAGTTAAAATTTATAAAGTTTTGACAAAATTGCCTTCGAGGCTTTTATATTATCTTAAAAATTTGCTAATGTAGTCTTAACTTCAAATTTAGTTGTGACTGAACGACAGTCACATCTAAGTTGTGAGATAGTCACAATTAAATTGTGACTTAATTGATTTTTTTTAAAAAATTATACTACAATATAGTATAGATAGAGGTCAAAACAATACTTTTACTCAAAATAATACATAGTATAGTGGTGTGAGTTGTCTTTTTCAATTTACCAAGACAGTCACAGTTAAATTGTGACTGGATTGATTTTTTTATATTATAATATAGTATAAATTAATATAATATTTGTGATGTAATATTATTTTTATTTTTTTATTGTAGTGACATGTGATGTAATATTTGTAAATTTTAGTACCTTTTATTTTATTATTTTGTTTGACTTTTCAATTTACCAAGATAGTCACAGTTAAGTTGTGACTGGATTGATTTTTTTATATTATAATATAGTATAAATTAATGTAATATTTGTGATGTAATATTATTTTTATTTTTTTATTGTAGTGACATGTGATGTAATATTTGTAAATTTTAGTACCTTTTATTTTATTATTTTATTTTGACTTTTTCAATTTATCAAGACAGTCACAGTTAAGTTGTGACTTGATTGATTTTTTATTTATTATAATATAGTATAAATTAATGTAATATTTGTGATGTAATATTATTTTTATTTTTTTATTGTAGTGACATGTGATGTAATATTTGTAAATTTTAATACCTTTTATTTTATTATTTTGTTTAACTTTTCAATTAGTATCTAATTTAAAATGCTATTTAATTTTGATACTAAACTAAAAAATTATTAAAATTTAATAATTAAAATCAATGGACCTTAAAAATTAATCCTAGGATTAGGTTATGAATCAATGGAACTCACTCACTCACTTAGATCAGATCTGAGTTAGTGATATTTTGTAGGAAATGAAAATTTTGGTTGAATATCCCAAATTTCCAATTTTGTGATTTGCTGGATTAATTTTTAGTGGGACCCATGGTATCTGGTGGAGTGGGGGTAGGTGTGGTATTTTTTGGGAAAAAAAGGGGATAATATGAGAGATATCTGTGGCTGATATTAGGACAATGTAGGATTGTAGAGAAGTCTCAACTGAAGTGAGTCTGAGGTTGGTTATTCTTTGTGGTAGATACGGTTGATGGCTAATGATGACCACTGGATTCGCCGAATTATTATGAGTGAAGCAGAATGAACGGTTGGTGGTATGACCTCATTGTTTTCGCTGATCTAAGAGTCTATCTAGCAGACCAGGACTTGGTCTGCCTTCACCCTTTAGGTTTTACCCCTTACACTTTATGAAAGGCGCTATGTTTTGAGGAACTTGTTGCTATGCACAATTTCATTCTAATACTTACGAATAAGATGATTTTAATTTTGAAAATCAAGAAATGCTTTTCCAATTATATTTAAATGTTTATTTAAAAGATTTTACATCCAATAAAGGACGGACATAGTCAGAATATTAAATTTAAAATGTCAGCAAATAATATTTTAAAAAATTTGATTGACATTGCTTTGATGAATTTCCTCAATATATAAGACGAAGAAAAACAAATATGAAACAATATGAAGAAGAAAGGTAAAGAGAAGCATTCAATTTTTATTTTATTTTTTTATCAAAAGTATACATGAAATAAATATGAAATTTTTATTGGGAGAAATTAAATATGAAAGTTACAGTTAGGAATTTACAAAAGACATTGGACATCTAAGATTTATTTACTGTTTTTTGGTGAGATACAAGATTTAATTTTTTTTTTGTTTGGTAGAGTGGGGGGCCTAAAAGACCCAAACAGCAAAGAAACTAGCTATTAGCAAAACGACTTCTAGAAAGCCCAACCAAATCATCGATAAGCAGCATCTCACAAGCAGGAGGAGGATCTTCAAAAATAGTCAAACCAAGCACCAAGGAATGCCCAATATGAGCAAGACCATCAGCAAGCCTATTCTTTTCTCTAAAGACATGAGAAACTTGGCAGCTCCAATCCCTGAATATCAAATTTCTGCAAGCCGAAATGAGAGAGTCCATAGGATGAAGACCAGAAGTAACCTTGGTAACAAGCTGAACACCAGTACTAGAATCCATTTCAACCTGCACCAACCTATATCCATGATCCCAAGCAATCTTCAGCCCTAAATAAAGGCTCCAAATCTCAGCAGAAAGAATTTCACCTTTACCCAATTTAGAGGCAAAACCAACAAGCCAATGGCCATTACTATCTCTCAAAACTCCACCAGCACTAATGGAGCCATCAGAGCCAAGTCTGCTACTATCCACATTTAATTTAACCCAATTGACAGGAGGAGGATACCAACATAAATGAACTTGGACCCTAGCAGGTTTGCAAGATTGAGTAGCCATAGCAGCAAACCATTCTTTGACAGAGGCCTCAATAACCATATTGGGATTGGAGGGAAGAGAGAAATCAACCTCAAAAATAATTCTATTTCTCCACTTCCAAATAAACCAACAAGCAAAACAAAACACAAATCTCCACTGAATGCCAGCAACAGAACTAGCTTTGGATTTAAGGTTAATCAACAACCAATCATGAAAAACCAGCCCATGAGAGGAGAGGATGAGAGGGGGCATTGACAGACTACAATGAATATAAACTACCTTATATATGATATTCATTTGTGGATGGCTTAGTAGAGACAAAGATAGAAGAGTACGTTCATGTTTTTTCCACAAGATGCAGCTTAATTAGGAGCGGTTATTCTAAAATATGTAGATTGCAGCAATCAAATGTTTCAGATTACTTGAAACATGTGGAGGTGCATGCTCTCTCTCTCTCTCTCTCTCTCTCTCTCTATCCCTCTGTCTTGCATCCTTCTAGTCTGATTGATTTCCAATGCTCTCAGTTAGCAGTAGATATATTGACATATCTTTCTAGTCTGTTTGATTTCCTGTGCTCTCAGTTAGCAGTATATTTATTGACATAACTGTTTTAGTTAGCAGTAGATTTACTAGATTGTGCTAATAATCTTGTCACTAACACATGATAGGAAGATTAACCTGCATGACTGGAATTGAAAAATAAGTTTGTAAATATATGACTTCTTTAGAAAGTAAAGCAGTGATAAAATTGTACGTAACTAAGTAAGACACTTGGACTTTCATGGTATTTATAAATGAAGGTGAGCTTTTGTCTACTGTCCAAAGAGGTTATGGAAGTGTAAGGGTGGCATGTCCAATTTATATTTTGTCTGTACATAATGGTGTCATTTGTATAATATATATATGTTTGTATTGTTTTCATTTATATCTAATTTAATATTAAAATTTTTTTTTTAACAACAGGAAGATTAAAATGTTTTAAACTTCTAATTTAAGTTATGATTTTCTGATTTTCTTCAAAGAAAATGATGTAAGCCAAGTCAATGTGCTAATTTGAACTTTACTTCTTTGAAAAGCTTTTTTAATTATTGCTTATGTGCTTTCAGTATCTAATTCTAATATAATCCCTTTAGGCTCCTGCTGATAAGGGTATTAGCAAAGATGATAAAGGAAAGGACAAATGTGCTAAAGATAATGAAAAGTTAGTTTCCTCAATACAAATATTTGACTTCAGTATCTCTACTTGTTATTGGTGGATAATTAAGCATGTAATTTAAGCTTTACGGTTTCTCATTTTATGTTTGTCTGCAGTGTTGTGGTGAATTTGGGTTCCACTGATTTTGTGAGTGGGGTTTGTTGCTTGTTCGGTTTTGGGTTCACTGATTTTGTACTTGGGTTTTAGCAAATTATAAATTGTGCATTTCATTTTTCAGGTTTACTTTGTTCGTAATAGAAGACATAATCAGCAACCCTTTTTACACATAAGGAATTGCTAACCTTGGTATGTTTCTTAATTATTTACTTCGATCATTTTCATGCTGTTGTTCAATTTTGGTATGTTTCTGAATTTGTGATTAAATTTAAGAATATATGTTCCTTTGATGTTTTCAGTGGTCCAATATGAAGACCAAGCGAAGTGGATACATATAAGATCAAATAGATGAGGTGCGGGTGGAATGGGGATCGAGATTTTCTGAACAATTACCTTTAGACCGACAAGTTAATTGGTAGGTGGTGTACGTTTTTCCTCTTTTGTGGATAGAAGAAAACTGTCATGCATGCTCAGTTTTTGCAAAGCATGGAAGAAGATTGAAGATTTGGTGCTTTTAATTAAAATACATGCTGCCATGAATATTTTGTAAAGGATGGCAGAATTGAATTAGAACTAGCTAGCTAGACATAGTGCTGATTTATTGATTAATTAGCCTAGGTGCTGTCATGCTATTTTGTACATGTGGGCAGCGTTGGTACATTAATTACAACTTGTTTTGGTTTTGTAAAGGTTTCACAAGCAGGTTTAGACAATATTATCTTAGTTATTAGGCTGGTGGTATGTTTAGACCTCTACAAAACAAAAAATATATGGTTATTTTGTTGGTTATCTTGTTGGATATTTGTAAGCAGCTTTGAATATTGTTATTGGTGATTAGTGGAATATATGGAATGAGAATGAAAGATTTTATGGTTGCACAAATTTCTGGCCATATTTATGTACAGACTCAAATTTATGTATTGATATTCTTTTTTGAGGTGAAAAAAAAACTAATATAACAAGCTGTATTCCAATTATCTTTTGATATACTAAACGATATCAATTTTTGACTAAAAACTGATATTTTATAACGTTTTGATATCAAATTCTTTTTTAGACCTGATATATAAACGATGTTAGATATCAGGGTCTATTCTATGCCTGATATTGATATAAAGATTATATATCAGATTTTACCACAGACCTGATATTGATACCATAATTTTATATCATATTATACCTCAAACCTGATATTGATACCAGGTTATATGTCAGTATTAGTATCAAATTTGATATCTATTGACTAGAAATATTAATACTCGGATTTTATAGATATCAGTAATAATATCAAATTGGATATCCATTTTGTATTTAGGACATCAGATTGAAAAACAAAAATGATATATAAAATTATTTACATATCAGTTTAAAACTGATATCTAAAATGTGAACATTAGATATCACGACGCGCTATATAAGACGGGTACCCCATTAGATATCAGTCCACGACTGATATATATTGACATTTTTGTAGTAGTGTTTCTTAAGAAGTTTAGCACCATGGATAACACCCATCCAGGTACTGGAGCAACCAGAGGTATTAGGCAAGTCAAGAATGTGATTAGCAGTACCCTGGAGATACTTACTCTTGAAAGAACTAGCCCATAAACCCTCATCATGCTGCAGAATTCTCCAACTTGACTTAGCTAATAAAGCTTGGTTCATCAATCTCATTTTCTTAAGACCCATGCCACCCAAAACTTTAGGTAGGCAAACTTGGCTCCATCTAACCAAATTAGTCTTATGCTTAGCTTCAGTAGTTCCCCAAAGGAAATCCTTGTGAAGTCTATCAATTTTATTGCACACAGAAACCGGCAATTTAACTGATTGCATGGCATAAATAGGGATAGCAGAAGAAACTGATTGAATTAAGGTAACCCTACCAGCCAGAGATAAAGAGCCAACCTTCCAAGAAGCAAGTCTACTTTGAACTTTTTCCACGATTTCATTATAGGTAGCTTTAGTGACCCTGGAATGAAGTAAAGGCACACCTAAATACTTGCCCAAGTTCTGAGTAAGGGGGGAACCACAAATACTACTGATCTCAAGAGCAACACATCGAGGCGTATTAGGAGAACAATAGATTCTGGATTTCTCAAAGCTCACCAGCTGACCAGAACCAACGCAAAACCTATCCAAGCAGGACTTGACAACAAGAGCTTGCTGCTTAGAGGCTTCACTGAACATGATGATATCATCAGCAAAGAAAAGATGGGAGATTGAAGGCCCACTCCTGCTGATTTTAACAGGCTTCCATTTATGAGTAGAGACAACATCATTGATGAGATGAGCAAGCTTCTCAACACATAAAACAAAAAGGTAGGGAGACAATGGATCTCCTTGCCTAACCCCTCTCTCAGGAACAAATTTCTGAGTTAATTCACCATTAACAATCAACTGGTAATCAACACTAGAAACACAACACATAATAAGCTCCAAGAAAGTACCAGTGATGCCAACCTCAATCAATACCTTCTTAATAAAATCCCAGCTAAGTCTGTCATAAGCCTTGGCTAAGTCAATTTTCCAAGCCATATAACCCTTTTTAGCCTTGCAACGTCTGAAAGAATGAAGAATTTCTTGAGTGGCAACTATATTATCAATGATCTGCCTGCCAGGGATAAAGCTAACCTGGTTAGGACTAATCAAACGCTGCATTAAAGGTCTAAGCCTGCTGACCAAAATCTTAGTAACCACTTTGTAGAGGGTGTTACAAAGGCTTATAGGTCTAAATTGAGAAATCAACTGAGGCCCAGAAATCTTGGGAACTAGAGCAATAAGGGTGCTCCCCAAACCAGAAGGGAGAACACCACAATTGAAACACTTCTTCACCATGTTGTAAACATCATCACCACAAATGTCCCAATGCTGATGAAAGAAACCAGCAGTAATCCCATCAGGGCCAGGGGCTTTCATAGCACCAATAGAAAACATACTATCTTTCACAATTTCAGGAGTGATTTCAGAACCCAAGTAAGCTAAATCATCATGAGAAACATTAGGAAAAAGATTAGGCATAACAAAACTATTCTCAACCAAAGGATCAGTAGCGAAAAGGCTTTGAAAATGCATAACAACAATCTGCTTAATCTCAGGCTTTTCCGTCACCCAAACCCCATCAGCATTAAGTAAACCTTCAATCTTATTTCTTCTTCTTCTGACAAGAGTGGAAAGGTGGAAAAACTTACTGTTCCTATCTCCCTGTTGAAGCCATTTAACTCTAGATTTCTGCTTCCAGAAAATCTCTTCATGATCTAAGAGAGTATTATACTCACTCTGAAGCTCAGCTTCAAGATTAAGGAGGAAAGGATTGGGATTAACACATAAAGCTTTCTGGATCCCTCCCAAACGAGCAAGAAGTCTTCTTTTTTTTATGAAAAAGATGCCCAAAAACATCAATATTCCATTGCTTAACATCAGCAGTGAAACAAGCAATTTTACCAAAAATATCAAGATCCTTAGAATGCCAAGCAGAACTCACAAAGTCCTTGAAATCTTTGTGATGAAGCCACATATTCTCAAATCTAAAAGGCTTGAGGGAAGAATCAGGAACTTGATGGCTCTCTAAACAGATAAGCAGAGGGCAATGATCAGAAGAAGCTTTCGGAAGATGTTTAACAAAAGCATCCCCAAAGAGCTGTCTCCAAGCAGAGTTACAAACACCTCTATCCAATCTCTCTAAGACAACCCTGCCTTTTTTGTCTTTACCTTTCCAAGTGAATTGGGGACCAATAAAGCCAAGATCAATAAAATTCCAAGCTTGCATCCATCTTTTAAAACCACCAACCCTTTAGCCAGCAGCACCACCCTGTTTTTCACTAGAGCAAACAAGCTCATTAAAATCACCAGCAACAAGCCAAGGAAAAGAATGATTAGCAGTAATAACACCAAGCGTTTGCCACAACTTATCTCTTAACTTTCTGCAGGGACTCCCATAAACAGCCGAAAATAACCAATTCCGCATCCCAACACCAGAAATAAAAACAATGAGAGCTTGATCCATAGTATGAACAACCTCTACATGAGAAACATGATGGGACCAGAGAAGCCATATCCCTCCAGAGAACCCAGTAGCATCCACAACCTCAAAACTGTGAAAACCAAGACCATGAATAACCTTGAGGGCTTTGGAGCCACTTATTCGAGGTTCAATAATAACAAGAAGATCAACTCGATGCATACAAGCCAACTCTCTAATAGTGGCCTTAAAGTTCTTACGACCCGCACCCCTAACATTCCAAATTAATAAATTCATTATCAATAGGAGAAAAAACAAAAGGGGCCAAGAGGACAAACCTCAAGCATCAACCATTCCCACCTCCCTAGAGAGAGGGGAAGAAGCATCCACCATAGCAGTATTAGCACCTGCATCATCAATCTGACCATCAGCCAAAGTGTTTGGAACACAAGATAACAAAAGGTCCTCATCTCCAACAGACATAGCATCCCCTCCACCAGGGTCACCAATACTAGGAGGTTGGTGACCAAAGGTGAAAGTGTCTTTAGGCACACTAGAGGTATGATTAACAACTTCAAAACCAGGAAGGTATTTCTCAAAGCCTCTCCCAGCAAGGCCAGCAAAAGCAGCATTCAGAGTTCTTTTAAGAACTTCAACTTCTCCATAATTCAGGTTCTTAGTACCACTAGAGGAAGGTCCATTAGGATTAACCTTTGAAGGATTAACTTTCCCCTTATTGGAAATATCTGAGAGAACTTGACTCCTAATCACAGGCTCCATAGTTTTCTTAGGAGACCAGACTTTCTTAATCACAGGGTTTTTGCCCTTGGCAGCAACAGATACAAGATTTAATTTTCAAAGCTGCATACAAACATTAATGCAAGTGACCATGTCAAACTGTATTGCCTACAGTACAGGGAGCAATGGGCCAGGAGGTTTCATATTTCATAACTTTGGTTGAAGCTCAACTGGAGACCTACAGGTTGCTACCACCTTTTCCAATCCACCATACCTGTTCAAGACTTCAAGAGTCAAGAAAGCAAATCTATCATATTACCACTCTAACCCTTTAAACTACATTAACAATTTGTACTTGTCCAGTTTTGGGGTGAAGTACATTTCTGTTAAAGAAATAGTCCATTAATTAAACCTGTAAAGTTGGGCACAGGAATTTGCTGCTACAAATTTACAAATGCTCCGAAACAAAGGGCTATCTCTCTAGCAATGAACATTGAAATCACACAAACTTTTAATAACCATACCCTTTACCAAAACAAATGGAACCTTGGAGATGCAACTTTGAGGTAGTGAGCCAATCTCCTTACCTACATATCCAGTACAAATGTGCCATGGGAGCAAGTGAAAGAAGGTTATGCTATAGTAACAGCATCAACTAAATCCCAATTAAATCCTAAATTGGAATATAAATCAGAAAATTAAACACTGCAAATTAGCAAAGATGGAGGGGGAGGGTTTTGCCGTTTGGGCTGGGTGGGTTTGGCGGGTGAGGGAGTTGGGCTGGAGAGCCGGGTTAGGCTTAACTGGGCCCAAATGATATTGAAAGTTTGTTTTCTTGGGCTGGGTGGGTTTGGCAGGAGAGGGAGTTGGGCTGGAGGACTGGGTTAGGCTTAACTGGGCCCAAATGATATTGAAAGTTTGTTTTCTTGTACGTAGCCCATTTTCTAGATTTTTTAGCAACGTTTCCAAACACAAAGTGATATGCTCAAACCAAACAATTTACATTTTTTTTTTTAAAGAAAAAAAATTGCCCAATATTGTAGATATTAGTAGAATTAATTTACTCTATGAACAATACAAGGAATCCAAATTGTTGTTTTCTATTTATAATTAGATAAATAAAAACGAATCTATATACGAGCACAAGGGTATTATATTCCAAATGTATAGAAGGTAAAAATGTAATATATTCTTCATTATTAATATTCAAGGTACACTAGCAAAAGCAAAACCACACTTTATTCCAAATGTGCGTAAAAGATCTATATCTCTCTCTGTCTCTCTAGATTTATTTCAAGAGTAGAGTACACAAGTAAAAATCTGGCCTCCTAAAATATAATAGATGTAAATTAATCCTCCTAATTAATAAGAGACAGTGGTGAATAGTGATCAATTAATTAAGAAGAGTGATTAATTAGGCCACAAGAGAGTTCCATAAGCAGGACTGCAGCTTCTGCAACATCTTGTGGAAATAGTCGTTGAAAACTAGTCTTGAAACAAAGCTTGTTCCTTTTGTTGTGATGATGAGTCGAATGAGATGTAGTAGAACAACTAGTACCAGTGTCGTCGGTGATGATGAGTTTGCTCTTGTTATTGATCTTGTGTCGTTGTGCAACATGGCTTCCAGTTCCTCCACGCGATTTCTTCTCCTTGTTTGCCACCTTAACCTTCATAAATGATGTTGAAGTGTCGATGGCGGTGCCACTGCCAACTACGACTCCATTTGCAGCTGCAGCCGCGGCGGCTTCTACCATGGCTCTTCTCGCTTTCCTCTGTCGAATACCACACGCATTGCATAGTGACTGCACCAAACACATACATACAATATATATAAAATGATGCCTTAATTAATTTTATGATTAATATATAAATTGATAGTCTGACAACATAATATACATGTAATTAATTAAACCTTGGGACCTCGAGGGCCGCTCCTCCAGAGTGGAGTTGTGTTGGTGTTACAATCGGAACAAACCCTAACAGTGACAGCAGTAGTAGTAGTAGTAGTAGCAGTAGTGTTGCAGCTGCTACTATTGGAAATTAAGCTGCTGGTGTCGTTATTTTCAAGAGGCTGCTGCTGCTGCTGCTGAGCAGTAGTAGTTGGGATTTTGTGTGCATTAATATTATGATCCGACGTCGGGTTGGCCATCTTTTGCATCAACCTCATCTTTGAGGACATCCACTTCACTGTCCTATTATTATTGTTTTTACTTTTACTGCTTTCCTCATCTCCAAGATTAACCTCATCTCTTTCAGTAGTAGATGTGGACAACAATTTATGGTCCTTGTTGTTGCTAACGTCTAGTACCACTGCAGCTGGCTGATCAACTAGAGAAGATGAGCTGCTGCATACTTGATCATCATAGCTTGTTCCACCATGCCATGTGGGATTATCGGCCTAACATCAAAAAACACAATTTCATTGACAAAATTGTACTTAATTTGTTTATATATATGCATCATCGTACATTAATATACCAAACAGTGAAAATTAGAGACTAAATGAAAAACAATAGGGCTAGCTAGCTTTCGGACAAAAGATCAAGCTTAATATAAGAGATTAATTAAGACAATACTAGCTAGATCAGAACTACTTTTTATGGAAAGTTTGATATATAGAGCTGCATGTGCAGTGCAAATATATATGATGTATATAAGTAGGATCGAGATGGAGTCTTAAATTCTACATATCTAAAAAAAACACCACCAAATCACAAAACTACCAGGAAATGAAGCATGTTTTCATAAAATAATTTGAAAGAGAGAAGAATTAATGATATGATGAGTTAAAAGGATCGAGCTAGATAGCAAGGCATAAGATCAATATTGAAATATGTACAGATGGAAGATATATAATTGGAATTAAAAGCAGATTAATACGAAGATGGATCGAATAGTAGCTAGGTTTCTTACCTTGTGGTTATATAATTGTGATTGATGAATGAGAGAAGTAGTAGCGGTCCCTGTTTGAGGTTCAAGGGAGTCAAAGAAAGTTGGAGAAGAGAGAGAACATGAAGCAGAAGCTTGATTATATGGTGATGATGATGAAATAAAAAGTTTGAGGCGCTGATCCTCATGGGTTTGTTGATCTACAAAGGAGGAGAAAGGAGAGGATGGTGGGTTCAGATAGACAGGAGTCATCACAATACAGCTAGGTAGAGAGCGATCGATCGAAGGATCAGAGATGAGAGAGAGTTGTAGTGTTGGTCCAGCAAAGGAGGACAATTTGAGATAGGCCTCATATACTGAGATAGATCTAGAGAGGACTTAATAATATATATTCTTAAAAAAGGAGATCGAGAAGAGAAAAGAGGTGTACATGTAGAGCCTGCAAAGACATTCACGTGACTACTTCATACATGTCATGATCGACCCAGATCGATAAACAAGCTAGCTGCTACAAGATGACAAATTTAAAGGAGGTGTAGAATGCTACTACTCACTGCACCACCCCCTTCACTACGACTATGACAAACCGAATTAATTATTTTCTGCACTTTTCACCCCCTCATATATGCCAGTTCAAAAAATTCATATACATACAAAACAACGGGCCAGTAAATGTATATGTATATAGGTATTAGGGTTTAAAGGTTTAAATCTAGAAAGTTGCATGTGCAGATATATATCGATAAAATATTAGGGCTAATTAAGGTGTTGCCAAAAGACATGAAATGGTTGTACAGGCTAGCTAGGGACATCTCCTAGTACTGCCAATTCCTCTTACTCTTAGTCTTTAAGTAGCTGGCCCCACACCACACCTTTTCCCATCAACCATCATCCCCTTCTGATATTTTCATTTCTATTTAATTTACATTTTACCATGCACCTTAATTTCACTACTCCATCTTCAGATAAACATCAAATTTCCCACCTGCCTACTTTTATCCTTTCATATTCTCTCATTTTTCTTATATATTTATATAATTTCTATATATTACTTACTGTATATATTCTATCCCCAAATATTAAAAGTACAAAAAGAATAATATCTCACTACAGCCACATACGACCGTCTCAACTGGAGTTATGTTTAGGAGACATGAGCCGGCCACAAGCAATATATGTGTGTGTGTGTGTGTGTGTGTAATATAGAAAGTATAAATAATAGACATATATAAGATCAGTTCATCACATGAACATGCAATGATTGCTCTTAATCTGAAGAATGAGGCAATTCTGTTGTAGAAGACTTTTGCAATATTGTTTCTGTCTGCTTCTTCATTCCCAACACTGTCACAGAAATATCTTTGCTACGTACTTTAGATCACATTATGGCCAGTTTTAATCATGTCCAGCACAGTACGTAGCACTTGATCTTTATTTTCATTTATTACTGTTTGCAGTTTTAACAGTATACGTATTACAGAAGAGATCTTTGTGTCATTGGCTGCACGTACATGAATCAGTTAATACCAATACTAGCAGTAAAAACACACCTACAAATAAAGCAAAAACAAAAAACCAACCCCCCAAGTACCCCCTACCTCTATTTAGCTCTTGATCAAAGTGCTTAAGTACTTAATTAATTTATTGTTGGCTCATTTTCTAACTGTTTAAATTTGAATCTTATTTTAATGCTCAGATTCTGTATTAGTATATATATTTAAGTTGACATATAATCATTTAGATCGAAGAAGACAAAAAGTACCTAACTTGAAACCTAAACCATGAAATGCCTAATCAACAACAGCAAGTGACCATGATCACAAAAAGCTTCTATGTTTTGGCACAACTTCATCATCATCAGTTAAATCAACATGTCGACAACGTTGGCATATATAGCATCTAATCAGCACTAGATCTCCACCATGAGTACGTGATTGAAAGGCTACTAAGCTAGCTAGCTTCAGCTGACCATATAAAATGGGCACATATATATATATATAATTTCAGTACTTGGTTATAATTTATGAATTTAATTGTGAGATGAACAAAGATGCTACGTATGATATCAGTTCTGTGAGCCCCTGTGCACGAATGGTAATTTTGAAGTTGATTGCTTTGTCAAGATAATGTATGTACGTATATATAGCACTGCAACAAAAATGCTGGATCATTTCACACCAACATGTAGTTGTCAAAATCTTGGTTTTCAATTTGGGGGCCCAATTTGAGCTAGCTACTTGACACTGTACTTGTTGGCATCACTGTGTTGGCTTAAACTTGAATGGTCCATAACTCATCAAAGGACAGACAAAAATTCATACATTCATTTGCAACCTCATACTTCGTTATCTTTACAAATTAAAGCAAAATCAATTAAATCAACTAAAAAAAGTTGCTTTTGTGTATTCAGATGATTAAGAACTAAGCCATATATATATGACGTACTATATATGAGTTCCTAGGTTTTAATTATCTTGGACTTGTGTGCCCTGATTTTTTTTTTTTTTTTTTTGTGGCTTTTTCCCTTCAAAGCTTAATTTGGATCTCTCAGAATGGGGCTTCAGATGGTCCAATTTATCTGTAGAATGGCGTGAACTACATAAACCTAGCCATTTTGGGTGGCTGGCTGTTTGAGTCCCAGGCCTCTATGTCTTAAAGCAGAAAAGAGCCCAGACCAAAAGTTACAACCATGGGCCAACTGTTTGTTAGCTTTATTGAGCCACCTCCCTTCTGTTGGGCTTGGAAATCTGGATTCTCAAGTAAAAACTAGATTTTAGGAAAGCCCCCCATAAAACAATGCAGAAATAACTGTCCTTCAAACCGCTTCAACCACAGGATCAAAAACCATAATGGGGAGTGGTGAGGAGCAGTGGCTTCATTTGCTCTTGAGCTCTAAACATGGCAAATGAATGGCGACCACTCTGGCCTTAAAGGCAAGTGTTTCTTATATAACAGAACTCTCCCAACGCTAAACCTGAAAGCAATGAAAATGGTCCATTTGTCCTAGACCTAAGGACAATGACCACTGACTAGAGTCTAGCTAGAGTGGACCAAGCTAGCCTCTTTAATAACACAATTGCAGATGGAGGTTGTATTAGTAGCTTCTGTACTTTGTGTTGGCAGCTGCTACATATTTCTACTTCTCGAGAATTTGTTGTATCACAGCAAAATTAGTTGGGTTGCTATGTCATGTCTTTGTCAAAATAAAATCTTAGCAAGAAAATGGAGGAAAATAAAAATTAATAAAAAAAAATGTTGGACATGGGATCAGGAAAGGTAAAACACTTGGGGTCTCCAACTCTATGACCACCTCATTAGCCCGAGGAAAGTTTACTTAGACTCGTGGCATACAATGAGTTTTTCATATTTATTGGTTATGTATACAACGTGTTTGTCATATTTATTGGGTATGTATATAACGGATTTCTCATATTTATTGGTTATATAGTGTAAAATTGATATATGTGGTATATAATAGGTGTAGGTAAATTTTCTTATGCTGTGTATCCCTGCCTCACAATCATGTGTTTGCTACTGCCATTGACTTATATATATGATTTGTCTCTAGCTTCTTGCCCTTTGGGAGAGAGTCTTCAATGGGGCATGCCCCAATGCCCCAAACAAGATTTAGTCGCCCTTTGGTGCAAACTTTTTCAAATTCAAGTGGCAATTAAGTTCAACAAACTCTAGATTGAATTTACTATAATAAGACCAATGCAATCCACATGTACATGTCTATATTTTCCCCGGAGATTAATTATTAATCTCACATCCGATCATGTGAAGACAAAAGACAGAACACACATTTAATTACTTTGGAGGGTAGTCAGAAAAGTTATCATCTTATTGAAGGGTTTGGTATTTTGATTTGGTCTTTGCTTTAATTTTGAGAGTAAGATAATTAAAACGTCAAAGTTTTATTAGAGACCAAATCATATCAATGTCTGATGGGCAACCAAGCATGGAAGTGAAATATCAGCTTCTCATTCACTAGCTGGTTCAAATACAAGACTTGCTGCTGATACAGAAATTCATACTCAGTCTCACACTCTACACACTGAGGACCTCCAAATTAACCCAGTTGATTACCTTACAAACCAGGGTCAGTAAGATGTGCCAGTTTTTGATGTCTGTCACACACAGCTAGAGTTAGGTACATGTTTCAGGACTACTTGTATGATCATGAACCAAATTGAGTTTCTGAGATGGGTCACTAGTGCTGTGGTCCAACACTTGAATTGCACTCAAGCAGAGTACACTCTGGTATATATGCAAAAGAGAAATTATTTCAAATTCCATGTGGCAAAAGCTAGGCTAGAGAAGGGCCCACCACTCCAACAGGCCAAGAGGCATATTGATAAGGATTATAGACACTTATAGCGAAGATTCTCTTGTTGCAACACTGAAAGCCCAAAAGCATAAGAAAGCCAAACTCGGCCTTGTGAGTGTGAGTTGTGCTGTTTGTGGCTTTAGACTTGATGGGGTTTGAATTTTTGTTTTTTGGTCACTGATGGGGTTTGAATTTTGATGGGTGCAGCAACAGGCTATGTATCTTTCAATTAATGGTGTGGCTACATCTTTGGCAGCAATTAGGTGGATGCGTGCAGGACTAGGCATAGGACAGTGGGTCAAGAACTAAGAAGCTCTCTAGCTACAAAGGCAATTCATGTACTTGTACAGCATAGTCTGCATGTGAACATGAATTAAAGAAGCAACCTATCTAGCTATAATGCTAGAGCACTAGTTACCCACTTAATTAATGCTTATCTTTTGTATATGTGTGTGTCTCTTTTTATAATTTGCCTTACAACTTAAGTTTCTTCCAACTCATCTCACTTGTATGTGCAACAATTAGCATAGGACACAAGGAATTAATGACTTGTGTTTTCTAGTGATCCACTAGTTCCATTCTATCAAGAACATAGTGTAGTATTCCTCTCTCTCTCTCTCTCTCTCTCTCTCTCTCTCTCTCTCTCATAGGAAGAAGAAAGAAGAAAATGAGCCAAAAAAAATTAATTGTCATCATTCATCGAACCTAGCTAAAGTAGTTTTCAATTTTGCCTTGCATAAGGTGCATGTTTGGCAATTGGCCTCATCAGATGTCTGATTGCAGAATGCATATGTAAGTATGTAACCCACATAACTATTTCGTCAGTCAAACAATAAAGCTGGTGAAGTTGAACTAATAGAGCTACAATTTCCTATTATTCATTGCATTACAAGTTTATAACAATCAAAATGTCCTTGCACTATCCAGAAGGTTTTGTCCGTATTCTAGTTTACTTTGAAATTTTGTATCCGATAAAAAGTGGATTGTGAGAGTTTTTCTCGTGACCCAAATAAACATTCAAAAGTCAAGTCTACCATTTACAATCCAATGAACACGTCAAATGGATGCAGAAACCCACGAAAAAAGGTCTAGTTAATGTTCTGTTTCAAAAGAAGGATATAATATTTAAGACCATGGATTCTTCTTCTGAAAATGCATTAATAATTTAATATGCGTGAGTGTGTTGCTAATTAATTACTACTGCAAAGCCTAAATTCTTTAAAGAAGAGGATATAATGAAATGATAAATTCTTTTTGTGCTCTGTTTGGCTTCTCAAGAAGAGGATGATACCAAGACCAGCAGTAGAGAAAAGAAAAAGGAAAAAAAAAGAAGAGAAAATTAAAGTTGGGGTTTGGACTTTAGACATCAGATTCACTCAGTCACACCCAATATTGACCCGAACCGACAGACCCACCAGATTAAAGGAAAAGACTAGTTTTGACTCTTGAAGCTTCCTATACCCAAACACCTCTTTAAGAATTAAGACTATTAACTATTGATATGTACGGGCGACCCACCCACCCACAATCAAATACAATAAACAGTAACACACACCGACCATTTCAAAACCACGGATCAAGATCCACTGGGCCCCAGCTCAGCACTCTTGCCAGCCATTCATCATCATCACCAACAACCTCCCCTCCATCACAGCCGTCCATTCCTCCCTTCCCAACCGCCAACCCATTCTCTGCCGACCCCATTTTCCCGGCGGGACCCACGAACCTCACGCCGGCCATCACGCTAGACGCCGAGTCCGACACCGACGCCCCGCAGCTCTCGCTCTTCCCTCCGTTCCCGACGGCGAACGACTGCGTCGGAAAAATCGTCGCCGGGGAGGAGGATTTGGAAGTGCCGCATGCGCCGGCCGTCGTCGTCGTTGTTATCTCCTTGTACAGCTCCTGCATGACCTCCTCTATCAGCTCTTCTTCGATGGGAACGTCCGGCAGGAGCTCGTCGACTTCAGCGGACTCCGTCATGAGCTCCGAGAACGACCCGGCGATGTGGTCGGAAATGGCGGGCTCCGGCGGAGACCTTGAGTTTGAGCCAGCTGCTTCCATGGTTGGTGTGAGACTGTGAGTGTAGAGCAGAGACTACAGAGAGTGTGGGTGTGAATAGCGAGCGAAGACCCAAACGGATATAAATGGGGTTGAAAAGTAGGTGCCACGCTGGAAGGTTGAGCCACGTAGGATGATGGTGGGGTAGGGGTGGTGACGTGGTAATATTTACGTAACTGAAACTGAGGAATCCAGCTGACGAATAGTACAGCCAAAAGTACTCTCTGTATAGTCAGAATTAAGGGAGGGCTAGTCTTTCTGTGTTGCTCAGCTGTATCATTGGTCTTCTTTACAACCGTCTATCATTTCGTGGACCGATTTTTTAGTGAATCTGACGGTTGATGATAGAGGTATTTGTACGTCTTAGAAATGTGGGGGTAAACTCGGGTTAAAAAGGACAAGACTGCCTCGACAACCACAATTTTGCACGGATAGACGATATTACCCATCCTACACACAGCTGTATTTATTTTACCGAGAAGCAGAAGCTCATAATTTTGTCTTTTTAAAGAAGTTTATTGATTATAGTTTTTTTTTTTTTTAAATACCAATAATATTAAGAGTTAACTTTCATCCAACAGACTAATTTCTTGAATCGGTTGAAGATATGCAATCCACACCAAACCTAAGATGTTCACAAGGAATTTTACCTCCAAGGCTTTGCTCCGAGGGTTATAGTTAATAAATATAAGCCCTGGAGTTATACAAATGATAGAGAATAGGTGATATAAGGGTTAGGATTAGGTTAATTCCAAGATTCAATGTCCTTCAATGTAACTGAAAAAAAAAAGAGAAAAAAGTAATGTTATCAACCTTCTTCAATCTACCTTATCTACTGACCTTCTATTTTATTGTTCTCATTTCATAATGTAAATTTATGATCGGAACCCTTCATTTTTTAGATATAACTATGAAAATCATCTCTGCAAAATATCAATCAAATCGAAAATCGTTTGGTCATATAACTGTGATCAAACAAACAAACGATTTTAAAACAATTTGATTAACGTTTGTTTATTTCATAACAATTACATGACCAAACGATTTTCGATTTAGTTGATTTTTTGCATAGATAATCTTTAAATAATTATTTATAAAATGAATGATTCCGATCATAAAAATACACTATAGAATGAAAATAATCAAGAAGAAAGTGGATAGCATTCCCCCTAAAATAAATAAATATGATTTCGGCACGTCAACGATTAACGAGAGATTAGTAGAGAATCTAAATCCGACACCCAAAGAATCGGTAGGTCAATGATTATGAATCCAACTATTATGATACCTGTTTTTGAATGGCTCAAATTATGTTTAAAGCTTTGATTTCGGATTATGTTTCGATATATTTCCAAGTTTCTAATCTATAGAGGCCCTGCATACTTCAGTTTATCTACATATTGAAAATTGACATTTTTATTCTCTATAGTTTTATCCAATTTCAACACATTTTGCTAACACTTTCAAGGGTGTCTAAATTGATAACGGAAAAAAGCATATCTAATCACATTTAAATATGAATCAAATATTAATTAGGCATGAAAATAACTCTCTCAGTTTTCTCCATTTTATGGCATGGGCATATTTCGAGGGAATGCGCAATATGATAAAATTAAATTTGAGGTTAAAGATATAGCCCAATTCAGCCCAAATTCACTGTTGAAGATTCAACTTGACTCAAGCGGATCAAGCCCAAGTACATTTGCACAAAGTCACAAACGCTGGTATATTCATGTATTCTTTGTAGTGTACATATTCAATGGAACTGATGAAGTTTATACTAGATTTGCCTAAGATGGAGACATATATCGTGGAAAAATGCCCAGTACCAATACATTGCTTGTACAGCAAGAAATGTGCCATGTATTTCTGGATTTTTGGAGCCAAAATAATTCTTCCTGTTCCAGAATTTTGGAATGGAGAAAAAACTGCAAGAGCAAGTTTTCCATAGATGGCTTCAAAAGGACCTTTTTTCTTCCTTTCTTTCTTTCTTTCAAGAAACAAGATATTGCTACTAAACTAGCCGATCTTCGGATTTTCATGCATTACGGCATTTGGAGGGCACTTGTATGCCGTACTTCACTTAGCTTATCTGTCATCAGGAGGCAGAGTTGGACTTTTGGAGCACATACTGATTGCATGAAGCTCTTTCAGTCGACTAGCTGGGTTGCACAAACCTAATAATTTTCAACAGTTCCACACATCAGAGCATCTTATAGATAGATAAGCACCCTTTTCAAAACATTGCTACGTTGACTAAATGGTCAACACATCACAGAAAAATAATACAGTGCAAGAAGCTATAGTTGACAGTAATCTGTTTGAGACTCTCAGGAACAATATTATTTGAATACTTAACATTCTTTGGCATATAAGCCATCCAGTGCTCTTCATTTTCTATGCCAAGATTCAAGTTCTTCAAGGGAATTGATTATCACAAAAGTCACATACCGACTAATGGTTATCTTTCAAGAGCATTCATGAGATTACTTCACAGACTGAGTTATACGTTTTTCAGGTGAAAGTATTATACTAACTATGACACAACAAATGTGCATGATCAAGACAATGCAAACATGTGCAGACTATTCCATGAAAAGAAGAATACTCATTGATGCACGGTACCTGAGCATTTTGGAATGTCCCACACTGCAATAGATGTAGGTGTGCAACGAGGATCACATAATCCACGGTTATCCTCATGATGGACATTCATAGCAAGCATCCATGATCCAATCGTGACATCCTCATTGCTAAACATTCTCAAACTGGAAGCTAGAAAATACATCTATTAAGCAAAGGGACATCTAAAGGAAATGAATTAAAAATTTAAGAACCTCTCCAAATGAAAGCTCAAAACAAGTTTAAAAAGAATGCTATAGACTGCAATTTCTTTATATAATTATGATAAAACAAAATAATGGAGGTAAGAAGAAGATTCGAGGACAAAGGTAGATTCACCCAATGAATCCCATTCATGTTTAACAGAACTTATGTTCCTTCAAGTTTCTACTATGGTCACTGTATAGTTCAAACCCAAAACCAAATTAAATACAAATGATTGAATCAAGGAAAAAAACCATTACTGAAAGCAAGAATGACTAACAAAAAGAAAACGGGTGGCACACCTGTTATTTCTAGCAACTGCCAATGATGCTACCACCTCTGCAGAGAGAACATATATAGGACCGTAAGCATGCAAGAAGTATTCATTCCCAATCAGATGTCCTGATTTCTCATACCTGAAATGTTTGTGATCATAATTGATAAATAATAAATCATGGACAGATTTATCAGGAGAAATGAACGACCAATCTCACAGGTAAAAGCTCTGCAACAATAATATGAAAACCCATTTACCATTTCATTTTAGGGTCATTGATCACTGGTCCTTTCTTCATACATCCAATGTAGGTTTGTGAATGTGTTCGTTCCTTAGCTAGAAGTGTTGCTAGTCGATCTGAAAAATCATAGAAACATCAGTGAATTTTAATGTACTCATGCAGTCATGCTCACTGTTTACGATGTACTCAAAGTCTGCATTTTATTTACCTGGACGCAAATAAATGTCATCATCAACTTTGACATAATAATCTGCTTCGAAGAGTTGGAAAGCTGCTTTGAAAAATCCCAAGCTACAAAATAGAGTGAGAAAGCAATATGACATGAACTGCCAAGAACACAAAGCCATCCACATGACAAAAATTCAAAACAAATTGATGACTCTTACGTTATCCATGGAAGGTTTAAATATTCTTCCTTGATATCAATGACCAAAAAGTCTCTGTGCTTGTCTATCTCTTTCTGAACCTGTGCCATCTTCTTTACATCTTTTGATCGCCCAATAACGAACCTAAAAGCTAAACCAGTAGCTTGTTCCAACCTACAAAATATATTAATGAAACAAAACGCATTGGTACAACCCCAACAAACAGGGCAACATAAATAGGCAATTTCATCAAAGCCATATCGTTGATCTTGCTGAGTTAATAAAAAAACAAATCATAGCTAAGTTAACAAAGATCAACCACAGCAACTGATCATGGTGAGCAAACCCCGAAGTGATATCAAACAAGTATTCTTCAGAATCATATAAAAACAATCTGATCAGTACCAAAATCGATCGGATATAACTAAATTTAGTAACTTTGCAGTTGGGGAGATGAATATACCTCAAAAGGCCATCTGGGTCGGAAGGAAACCAAGTGTTGCGCAAAGCCGCACGGCGATCAGCGGAGCCGAAACCGGTCTGAATTCCGACGAACCCAAGAAGCTTAGGCCGATCAACCAGACCACCATTATGATCACCGTGCTTCCGAGAATTGGGAAGCGAGTAGAATGCCCGGAAGGTGTCTTCGGATGTTCCGCATCGGAAAACGGGTAGAGGAATGGAGCGACGGAGGACGGTGACGGCGAAGATGGTCCCGGCGAGGCCGAAGAGGATGGAGATGAGGGAAAAGACGATAATGGGCAGGGGAGTGCGGGTGGGGACAGGGGCAGAATTGGGTTTGAGAGGCTTGAGGAGCTTGGAGGAGTAGGAGGGAGAGGTGGTAGAGGTGGTGGAGGTGGTGGTGGGGAGGGAGGAAGATTGGCGGTGAGAGAAGAGGGTCATTTTGGTCAATTACTGGAATGTTATGCGACTGTGAGTCTCACTCTCACACAGTGAGTGCGTGCAGGCAGTGTGCTAGATCTCAGCGTCAGGGGTGAGAAGACTGAGTGAAGAGTGACAGTCAAGTCTTAACTGCTCAACTGAAAGAGTTGGAAGGTCAGTTTCACTTTTGGTTTTTTTAGGATTCTTCAATTTTCAATCATTTTTTCTTCTCAGCCTTTTTTTTTTTTTTTTTTTTGCGAGAGTATTTTTTCAGTATTAACTCTTGAACCCAATTTTTATTTTTTTGCTAGTCACCTCTAACTTTGAAACAAATCACAAATGCTTTTCAATTTTAACCTTTGACAACTTGGAAATTTTTTTTAAATTACACTGATTCAATACGATCATCCTCTTATAAATGTAGAGTGAAACTTACAAATATAAGTGAATCATGTAATCATATCTCACACATGTGAAAAATGGTTGCACTAGAACCATCTCATTGAAAGTTTTCCTAATTAAACAAATGGTTCTCCTATTGAGCATAAGGCAAGAAAGGATAGTGTGAGAGGAGAGAGAGAAAAAGAAGAAGAAATAAGAAAGTTTAAATTTTTTTAATTATGTAAATACAAATAAGATGACTAGTCTAAAATATGGTATGGTGACTAATAGTTTGGTGAGCAAGTGTGTAACTTGCTACCATACAGTGGTTGTTCGTTGGGTTACTCAGGCTCGATCCACGGCAGAGTTTATGTTTCTTACAATTGAATTGGCCCAAACAATGAGTTGGTGAAGATTGCATTAGTGATGCTTTGTATTTTCTTTTTTGAGTTAATTACACTTACACCTCTTAAGGTTTATCGTTTTTTCACATATATCTCATAAGATTTCACCCCTTAGTATATTTTTTTGTATAATTTCTCATCATTTTTCATCTCATATAGGCGTTATATACAATAATTTTGAAACTTCAGGAAGTGTATGTGTAATTATTAAAACTCCATGAAGTGTGTGAAAAAACAATAAAACTCAGGAGTGTTAGTGTAATTAACTCTTTCCTTTTTCTTGTCTTTGAGCAACACATGGGTGAAAAAGGTGTTGGAGGAGACCTTGTAATATATTTCAGGCTCAGCTATCACAATCTAAAAGATTACAAAGTAGTGTACAGCATCTAGTCCCTCTCATAATACACTTCTTTTCCCTCTCGGAGCCACCAAGCAGAAAGAATTTTCACTTGTATCACTAAAACTTTAATGAACAAAAAATAAAAAGGAAAAGGAACAAAACTTAACGAACCAAATTAAGCCCAAATTGCAAGTAAAGACATCAATCCAGCTCCAAGGAAGAGCAAGCAATAAGATACAACCTGGAGCCTGAAATTGCAGCTCATCCTCTTACTTAGAAAATCAGCAGCAATGAGATCCACCAAGGCCATGTAGACCAGAATACCAGCAGACATGGAATCCAAGATGCCTTCAGTGACCAAAGCTCCTGGGCTGTATGGGTTGTAGAATGAAGAAATGGCAGTCCCAATGCCAATCCCTACTGGAGTTGTTATGGCAAAGAAACATGCCATTAGTGTTGATGATAGGGCACTGAATTGGGCTTGAGATATGCAGCCTCCAAGTGCAAATCCTTCAAAGAACTGGTGGAAGGACAATGCTGCAACCAAGGGTCTTATGGTGCATGGGCTTTGTGAAACTCCAAGTGATAGCCCAATGATAACTGAGTGTGATACAATCCCAAGTTCCAAAATCTGCAAAAGAAACAAGGTATTAAAAATACAAGCACAATAAGTCATCTAGCAATAGTTGTGGCCATTTCAGATCTAAAAGAAATCCCTGAACATATATGTTCTGCTTCTTCATGCAAATTGCAAAATTGGGGTTCATAACCCTCACACATAATGAGGTTTTCATTGACTACATTCTCTTCAAGAACAACCAAACACTTCACAAGCAAACTTGGTTGATAACAGATAATTTGACTTTAAGGTGACCTATAAAGAACTCACAGTCCAATATGATATGACAAATCATATCATCAAATTCACTATATTTGGTTAATAACATTATAAGTGAGCAATACATTCACATCATAAATGTTGTATCATTTTCCTTCTCTTCCTTTTGCTTTCTTATTAAATGGGTCATTTCTTCTTTTTTGTGAACAGAATAACCTCCAACTCTAGATAACAAAAATTGGCATTTCTGGTTTCCACTCATGTTATGCAAAACATAATTTTAGCTTTTGTGGTTAGAGACAAAAAGGAAAACAAACTAAAACTGTTAATGTCATCATCAATTAGCACTTGGCACTGTCCGGACAAATACAATTTCAACTGCCCAGACCCTTCCAAATGGATCGCGCCAACGTGGGCCAGGCCCATAAAGGCCCAGATTAGACCATTTGCTACCATCTCCATGGTTGAGGCCTTGAGGGGTCCCTCTATATCGGAAAATTATACTAGAAGAATATTACTAAGATAACGTTTTCCTTTTAAAAGTAAAATAGATTGTTTTGTTAAAATTTTGAACATAGTTCACTAATCCAATCAGTTCATTATATTTTTTTAATTTAATGAGCTTAGGTTTTAAATTGAAGATAATTTTTCCTAGGTTATCTTAACTTTTGCTTTCTGGTCCATTCCGTTTTACAGGTTCTGATAAAACAAAAGCCTAAATATCATTTTTTAGTTTTAGAATAAGCTTAAATATCATTTTAAAAATTACATATGAATGACATTGTTAATTTATCACTTCTCCAAAATCCAAATAGTAACTATTGTCTCAATTAATTCACCATAACCACTCAAAAACAAGGTTAAGAAGGTCCACGTTTCAATTAATCATGAGTTGCTTGCAATTACAAGTTACAACCCAAAATCAACTACGTCGGCCCCACTCAATAAAAAAAAGAATTAATTACTCTAGGATACATGACAAGTATATTATTTAACCTCTACTATACCTATTATTCAAATTTAACAATAAGGTCACATTTTAAAGTTATGATATTAAAAAAATATGTTTTTTTTTTCTCTCTCTCTCTCTCTCTCTCTCGCGATCCACACCGCTCCACACCGAAGCATCTTGCTACGGCCTTCCCCCAACGAATGGCGACCATCGGTGTGCTCCCTACACCGGCGCCGACCCAACCCACCCTCCCCGCTGCCGGCTGGCCGCCACCTGCAGCAAATCGATGCGAGAAAGGGGAGTAATGTCGCCGGCTTCCTCTCTCTCTCTGTGCTTGATCGAAGCCTGATCGAGGCCTTCTAATGGATCTGCTCCGAGCTTGATCGAAGCCTTCTAGATCTGCTCTGACCACTCCGACTACTCCTCGATTGGGCATGATCACAGCTTGTGGTACGTAGACTCCTACTTTGATTTCTTATCAGTAGAAGGATCTTGATTTTGTTTTAAGCTCAATTTCTGAAACTGCAATTTCTAGAACATTGTAAGTGAACTGAAACTGCAGTTTATTAGAGTTGCAGTTACTAACTACTGCAGTTTCTAAAACTGCAAATGAACTGAAACTGCAGTTTATTTGAGTTGCAACTGCAGTTTCATAAACTATAAATGAACTGAAATTGCAGTTTATTTGAGTTGCAAGCTTGCAATTGCAGTGTACGTGAAACTGCAAGTGAACTGAAACTGCAGTTTATTGGAGCTGCAGGCTTGCAGTTTCTGAAACTGCAAAGTGAACTGAAACTGCAGTTTTTTTGGAATTGCAGGCTTGCAATTGCAGAACGATGCTTGTGAGTGAAGATGAACAATTGTCGATTTGATAAAGTTGAAGAAAGAGATTGATTTGGCAAAAAAATAAAAAATCAGTTTTGGGCTGTTTGTGTAGTTGGCTTGGTTGTGATGCGTTTCTTTTGGAAGGTGTCCGCATGTTATATTTTTGGGGGCTGGTAGATAGTGTCCGCAAATTAATAAAAATAGATTGAGTGGTTTTGGTTAATATTTTACTTTATTAGTATTTTATAATTAATGGACTCTAAAAAAAATAACAGGATCTAGAGTGGGCTAACATTACACGTGGCAGAACTAGAGCCACATAAGTATACTTTTTACCTAGTGCGAAGTACCGTAAGAACACTCCATAAGCTACTTCTAAAACCGACACTCGTTTCAGGGCCACAACACACTTATGAACAATAATTAACTCCCAAACAACGATGTACGAAAACGGTCAAAGCAAAATAAAAATAAATAAATGAAGTACCTGAGAAACGACGACGTGCCGAACACCACCATCCTCGTCACCATCACCCGACCCGTGAGAATGTCCATGCCCGTGCCCGTGAGACTGTTGTTGTTCCCTCATGTGCCCGTCACATGCATCCTGGCCATGCACGTGGCTGTGTCTATGGTGCGCCGTGTGTGCATGCATCCCCACAATGTGCATCCCGCCGCCTTCCTCTTCCCCAAATACCTTCCCATTCTGCTGGGGCGGAGATTCCGCAATTTCCGGGTCATCCGACCCGACCCGAATACGATCCTCAGTGGGCCGGGCGAGGCCCTGTTTGCGCTCGTAATACTGAGTACCCACGAAGTCAACGAGGAGGGTGGCGAGCGAGGCCATCATGGCGAAGAACCCGGAGAAGGGGAAATTGGACCACGGGTAATCGGGCAGGCAAGCACTGTTGAGCGCGTCCGACCCGGCCGAGAGCATGTGGACGAACCCGGTCGCCAAAATGACGCCGGCGGCGAAGGCCTTGGCTGCGACGAAGAGGGTGCCGTCAGTGCGGAGAAATCTGTGGTTTTTGCCGACGAGGGGAATGGAGACGCCGAAGACTCCGGCGAGAAGAATAGAGGCGACGGCGATTAGTTTGAGGGCGAGCGCCGCCGACTCGTCTCGGCAGGCCTCGAGCTCGGCGCTTTCGCAGCTGGTGTTGGCCATGGACTGCAAAAGGGACTCTGTTTTTGAGGGCCCAAAATGAAAAATCGAACAGAATTTAGAAACAAATCTCCCATTTTCGTTTGTTGGGAACAATTTTCTGGGCAATCAAACAGAGAATTGATAGTTGGGAGCGAGAAATTAAATGAAATGAAATTTACCTGAGAAAATGCGAGTTTTTTCTCTGAAACCTGGAAGGCAGAGCAAGGGCCAAAAATCCTACACATAACCCAAAACGTTAATCGGAGAGAATGCGAGAGAAATATTGGGATTGAGAGAGAGAGAGAGAGAGAGAGAGAGAGAACAAACCTCAAAGAATAACATGGGATGTGGATGAGTGGATTATATATGTACAAAATTGTTTGTTTTTGTTTAATTCGATGAACGTACACGAATCTCGAATTGATTTGATCAGCAGCAGCCAGAGAGAGAGAGAGTATGGGGAGGAGGAGCAGAGCAGTGTAGAGATGGCGGTGCGCACAGAAAGAGACACATATACATACACAGAGAGATGTTAAAGAGGGAGAGAAGGAGATGGTTAGGAGAGAGTGTCGACATAGTTTGACGAAAGCGAAGGTACATGAGGAGGGTAGAACCTACACTTATCACTTTTCGCTTAACCATGAGCGCGTGAGTGTCGACACTAATTGCACACTTTTGCTATAAATCTCATTTTATTTTTTTCAGCCTTCGGGATATAAATATAAATAGAGGGTTGCTATTTGCACTTTTTTTTTTTTTTTTGCACACACTTTTCTCCTACATATTTTCTATTTTTTTCTAAAATTTAAAATTTATCTTTAATACACCCCTTCAATTACCCTAATACCCCTATTTTATACATTTCTCAAAAATTTTCACAACACACCCCATCAACTCATACAAAAAAAAAAAAAAACACATAGCCCCTCCCCCTCCCTCACCCGACCACCTCCCTCCCTCTCTCCTTCCCTCACCGACCACTTCCCTTTCTCTCTCCTCCCCGCAGCATCGACCTCTCTCTCTCCTCCCCGCAGCACCCCCTCCTATCTCTCTCTCTTCTTCCGCAGCACCACCCTCCCTCTCTATCCTCCCCTCCGAACACCATTAAAAAAAAATTCAGTTCGGCAGGTTCGGCGGACCAGTGCCGAACTGGGCTGTTTCGTTTGGCACTCATCCGCCGAACAATCCTGTTATATTCAGCGGATGACTGCCGAACGAAACAGCCCGGTTCGGCATTGGTCCGCCGAACCTGCCGAACTGCATTTTTTTTTCTAATGGTGGCTGGTTCTGGGCTTCGAGGTGGAAAATGAGGTGCTGCGGGCGGAGGTGTAGGTGGGCGGCAACCAAGGTTGACGGTGAAGAAGAAAAATAAAAGATGGGAATGGGGTGTGTGGGTGTGTGGGTGTGTGGGTGAAAGGAGGGCCAAAGTGGTCTTTTTCTTTGAGTTTTTTTTTTTTTTTTTTAGAAGGGGTGTGCAAAAATAAAAAAGAGGGTGTGCAAATAGCAGCCCTCTATAAATATATAATTCAATTCTTATTTAAGAAAAAAAAAAGAAAAAAATTAAAATTAAATTTAGAGATAATTAGGCTTGAGTTTTTTTAAAAAAATAGTTTTTAGATGGAGATTGGGAGTATTTTAAAATTTTAAAAAATTTTTTTTAATTCATAATAAAGTCCTCCCCGATTTAAAGAGTATTTTCCCTCTTAAGGTATAGAGTGGGTTTTTTAATTAAAATATAATATAAAGTCGTTAAAGAAGAAAAATAAAAGGACTTAATTAAAAACCCTAAATCACTATTAGTTTTAGTTTAAGAAAAACTCATAAAATGAACTGAATTAGATATATTCTTTTCTTTGGCACAGCAATTACAACATATTGTTTTGCAATTGAAGCTAAATGAATGCTTCGGTTTGGGTCACTACATTAAGAAAAAACTACAAATTAAAAAATTCTTGTATATAATTATGACATCGTCTTGTGGTGTAACGAGTTCATATATTATAATATAAGGAGTGGAGTCTTTCAAAAAAAAATATATAAGGAGTGGATAACGGATTTATATATGTGTAACATACCCCTATATTATAATATATAAATTAATTATACCATATGATAATATAACAATTATACACAATATTTCTCCTATCAAACATGCTTTTTCAATATAAGTCCTCTTAATCCCAACCTCATTCTAGTATTCCACCTCTTAACCCCTTTGAGTTAAAGCTTAAAATCCCATCTTTCAAATAAGAAAAAAGATTTTGTACCCTATTATAGTATAACATCTATGTATTCTAATCTTATGTGGCAGAATTAAATGATACATATCATTATTTATTTTCTACATAAGATTAAAATCTTTATTTGTGAAAGAGAATATTACCCAACTAAAATTCAATGAATGTAATTTAATTTTTATTTGATAAAGATTTTATATAGATAATTTGTTATCTTCTCCAGTCATCTACAATCTGCATCGTTATCCACCTCTTTTAAAAAAAAAAATATGCATCATTGAATATTATTCTCCAACTACAATGTTGAATGATTTCCGACTCCATATCTCCAACATTAAATCTTCTCTAATCAAAGACTCTAATACACGCTTCTTTTCTCAATCTTTTTTTTCCTCTTTGATTTCTTAGGTACTAGGTGAATCATGAAAGGGGTTATGCCTTGTTAGGAATTTCCATTTTGTTCCTTTGATTTTGATAATTAATTGTTTTCTACTTTTCTTAGATCTTGATTTTAGCCCATTCTTTAAAAAAAAAAAAAATTATCATCTAAACTGGGTTTAAATGAAACATCATGGGCTGCTCTTCACCACCTACTAGCAAAGGAACTAGGCTGCCCAGCAGCATCCAACATCAATAATAATAATAATAATAATAATAATTGAGAAATTAATCGGGTTTTGAAAGCGACTTAAAATTACATATTTCTTATTACAAAAAAAATATACATATTTCTTATTACTGATTCTCTGATTTAAAATTAATAATAATTAAGTCAATTTGCTATGATTGACATATAGTTTTTTTATTTTTTATGCTTCTGTTGTAATTGACAAGTTAGGAATGACTTTAAAAAGAATCAAATACGTAAGAGACTGGGCTTTGTGCAATCGGTGCCAGTTGACCTTAAATTAGAGTGACAAGAGGTGCATGATTCAGGCATACCATTATCAGAGGTTCATACTTGATAGCAGGGCATCTTCTTTCACTTTATTTTACTGTTTTATAATATTTTCAGTTTCATGAGTGCATGGCATCATCGAATCAACTTCTTTTTACATAAATAGGACAAGATTTGCCGCCCCACCCGAATCCAACATACATGGTTTGGGCTTTGCCTATCTTAGCCAAAGAATTGCCTCCTCTTTTGCGTATATCACTATCGAGTTCATTGGCCAACAAAAAAAAACCTATCGCGTTCGAACGAATAAATTAAAATGTTCAACTCAAAATCAAACTTTAGAGAAGATTTCTTGATCGAAGAGGTCTCCTAGTTTATAGAGAATTCCTCTATTCTTTACTTGCACTCAAAAATTATTATTTGTATAGAAATAGGGGTACACATGTAATATATATGTTTATTCATTCAAAATAAAGATCGTTTAAGTTGCAAAGTTTTTATTGTATCAAAGTAGACTATTTATGTATTTGGCTCAACAGTTATACGTGCTTTCACACCACTTAATATAAATTTTCTACTTTTTAGACTTAATGACGCCACATATGAGAGGTGTGTTAAGAGAAATATTCTACATCAAAGATGTAAGGCTTTGCATAGTAATTTATAAAAATTTGTATTACTCCTCATAATACCAATTAATTTTAAAATAAATGCCTAAATTTTTTCATGAAACATAACACACTCATGTAATATATGTACTTGTTTATTCGTTCACTAAAGATCCTCCAAGTTGCAAAGTTTCAAATAGTAAGCAAAATTGTTCAAAATATTGTAACAGATTTATGATGACCATCACTCCCGCACTCTACTGGCTCCAATGGTCGTGTACAGGCTGATACAGGAATATCCCTTTTTTTTAATTTGATGAAGCGAACATAAGCACGTTAAAAACTTAAAACTAGATCTAAAAGTGGAAGAAGCCAGTATTTTCAGAGTGGACAATTCGACATGTGATATGTAATAATGTAACAAGGTATAAAGTGTTGATGACTATATCCACATGATGACCTCATTTGCTGACCGGTGTTGACAAGTACAAGTACTGGACCACATTTGTAGAAGGTGGCCTCTAACTGACTAACTCAAGCCCTTTTGTTATTAAATATTTTATGGTAATTCAGACGATGTGATCATTAACCTAATCTCAGTAAATGTATGGAAGTATCGATCAGTGTAATCAATAATTTCAAGGTTTTCATGTAAATTAATTTATGAAATGGTCATCCATCAAGATCAAAATCCTGATACAATACGGAAAAAAGAGCTTATTTATATTACTCTCTAAAACTTTAGTTTACTATTTTAATTTATTTCTTATAAGTTTTTTTTGTATCTTACATAATCTGAAATCGTCAAGTCCGTTATAAGATGACAGTTGATTAATAAAAAAAAGCTCACGTAATAAAATGATAAAAAAAGTTAAATATTTTGTAATTATCAGATTTTTGTAAGAGTTAACATTTTTGTTTCTAGAACTCTTGTTTATACTATTATATGTTTTTGAACAAGTGGGGATTTTCATGAACTTGTTCAACAACAAGTAAGTTTTTCTTATTAGTTACTCTTTAATCATTGGTTATCTTATATACATTGATCATAAGACAACTTGTAGATATTAGAGTAGCAAAAGAAATTACTTAGTTGTTGAAAGATTGATGAATATCCCCATTTGCTCAAAAAATATAAAGGTATAAAAAAAGACCCAAAAAATTAAACATTAACCCGTATAACAAATCATATTATTTAATCCTTTTGGTACTTAAACCAAACAAGAAAACCCCTTCTCAAAGGGCCAAATCCCAAAAGAAAACGATAAAGGCATATTCTGGCCATCCCCACAATCAGCACCTTTCACAAAGCCTCCAACTTCTACGCCTCTTTCCCCTGAGCAAACTGCATGAATTTCTGAAATTTAAAATCCTTTTCTTTTTTGGGGTTAAAACATAATTAATTAATTTATTGATAACCAAACTAAACAGTGATTCGACCCCCTAAAAAAAATTAAACAGCGAAGGTTTCCAACACTATTATTACCTTGGAAAACTGGAGATCTTCGATCTTCGAAAACACCCAATGGAGAGCAAATTAAGGCCTCAACCTCCATCTGAACGACGTGGTCTTTTGTTTCGACCAACTGTATTTAGCAAGTGTTTATCGGATGAAAAATTGAAAACGATTCTCAATTACGTGGATATATATACAAACACAAACTTGGTTATGAGAGAGAGAGAGAGAGAGAGAGAGAGATAGATGATTCTGATGCACAGATGAAGTGATTGTGAATGAGAAAATTAAGGGAGTGCGTGCATGTCGACATTACTTGACACAATAGAACATAATTGAGGCCTTGAGGGAGGTGTTGGCTTCATTTCCGGCTTTTTGCTCAAGAATGATCACCATGGTGACAACACTTTTTTGTACTATAATAATGACCAGCTGCATTGATTTTTAGAAATAAATTTTATGAGACTATTGTATATGCTCATTGTACCTTTGTCTATTTCTAGTTACGTTACACATGATATAATGAGAAAAATAAACGCATAAAACATATAAAATAGTTATATAAAAGTTTTTTTACTTGATTTGCATGGTAACTTACCTTCCATTAAAAATAGAAAAAAAAAAAAAAAAAAAAAACCAAAGTAAATCCAACTTATTTGTGAAATATTTAGATTTCGGGTGGACCCGGCCTTAAGCAATTGGGCTAGGTTGGGGCCACCTGAATAGAAGATAGTACGGCTTGGGATTGTGAGCCCGGTCTTATGGGTCATGGGCTCAGGTTACGAGCCCCTATTCTAAGATGGGCTACGGTCCTGACTTTATTTCCTAATTTCAGTTTTGATTCATTGACAATTGGCATGAGCATGTAGCCCATAACATAAGACAGCCGCTAGTGAGTCAACAAAAGAACTTTTTCCGGCCGCCGTAGCTCAGCACCGCCACGACGTCTGTCCTTCATCGTTGCTAACATGTACACTTCTCGAATCGATTGATGGCGGTCCAACGGCTAATAAATGAATGCATGGTGATGCATCATGCATCGTTGGTTGATCAGGTACATGACCAACATATATGGTTGAAGCTTAATTACAAGGTTGCTTGAAAGTTGTAGCCGACGGTTTCAGTAAATAATGGAGACGGAGAGAAGAGGAGGCCCATGTTACTATGTTACACGCTGTGTTGACATTTTAATTAATATGGGCAATGCCGACCATGCCCATTGCCCATGTTCCTCTACTTTTCAGCCCAATATTAAGTGTAACACTAGGGGCTACCTTTAATTTTTTTTTTTTTTGGTCCGCACTTGGGAGCTACTTGGAACTGCCTCAGTTTCAAGTTGTGAAATTGAATACCATATACGTGATACATGTGGAGTACTCATAACTCATATCATAGCTAGGTCCCATTAAATCTTGTAATCATTAATCAAAGTAATGACAGATGTATCAAATACCCAAATTATTTCCCAATTTGTAGAGACCTTCTGCTAGCCTCTTTTTTGAATGTACATTTTGGACATACCCAACTGCTTTTTTGGTTTCCTCAGCAAATATGTGAACGGGAAAGTTATTTTTCACTCCACTGTACAGCACTAATCACTGTGACTGGAGAGAACCCTCAATGAAACGCTGCCGTTTTGTATGGAGGCAGCAAAGTGCTATAGCTGCCTTGTCACTTCCCTCTTGGTCGACACCTTTATTAATCCAAGTCCAACCACAAACCACAACCTCACATTTCCTTACATAACCACCTCTTCTTCTCTTTTCTGTCTGTTTCACACAGCCCATCACTCACCGACACGTGCCCTCGAGATCACCAAAAACAAAAAAAAAAAAGTAAAATCGATAAATCCCCACAAAAATATCAAATACCTGCACAAGATGACGAAAATATCCACCGAAATAAAGCAGAAGAGGACTGTGAGAGAGAGAGAAGAAGCAGAGAGCTTTCTATTTCTGCCCTTGTCTCTCCTTCTCAGTTCTCACCATCTTTCTATCTCTCTCTAACCCACATTCACTGTAACCATTACCCTAAGCCATGTTTGAGGACTCTGTGTCATCCCTACCCTCAATTTGGGCTTCCATGAACAGCTGGTTCACCCCAGCTGTCTTCTTCGTCCTCCTCAACGTTATGATAGGCACCATTGCCATAGCTTCAAGCTTAGGCACCCAAAAGCACCACGAACAACAACAACAACAACAACCCCATCAACAACATCATGACCATCACCTTGCTCGATCTCCATCTATGTTTCAGAGGCTCAAATCCATCAACCTCAACATGTACACATACAGATCTCCAGACCCACCCACCACCACTAATTTTGAAAAACCCCCAGAAACTGAGACCCAGACCCTGACCCATTTTGCTTTTACCGAGCCCGATGAACCCGAACAGCCCCAATTTACCAGATCTCCTTCTCTGCTTCAACGCCTCAAGTCCATCAACTTCCACATTCCCCAACTCCCTACCACCACCACTTTGCACCAAACGAACGAACCAGAAGAACCCCATTCCAGTCTTCATCATCAACAAGCTCCTGATGAACAAGAACAACAATTCGAAGAAGACGAAGACCAATTCCCAGAAGACCCAGAACCAGAGCAGACCCTTGATGAGATTTACAGTCAGCTACAGCTCCATGACAGCAGCCGCGTCACCAGAACCAAGTCGGACACCAAACCGGCGTCTGGGGAGGTGCCACCAAAGCTTCCCAAGAAGATGAAGAAGTCGGCGAGCTCCAGGTCTGCATTTGCTCATTTTCAGGCGGAGGATATCGTCGAGTCTCGCCGGCCAGCGACTGTGAGGGAGAGGAAGGCTAAAGTGACGGAGGCTGATGATGTTGAGGTGGATGCCAAGGCTGATGACTTCATCAACAGGTTCAAGCAGCAGCTGAAGCTACAGAGGTTGGACTCCATCATAAGGTACAAGGACATGATCAACAGGGGCAGTGGCAAGTGATGAAGAAAAAATAAAATAAAATTCATTTTGCTGGGTTGGTTGCTTTTTTATTTTTTATATTTTTGTTTTATTTTTATTTTGTTAATTTTTGGTCCATTAATTAAGATTTAGGGGTTATTGGATGTAATATAGATCCACTCACTACTGCTTCTTCTGCTTATGTTTGTTCAAATATGCCCTTATTCTATGTCTTCTCTATTATTTAGTGTAATTAGCAGCAGCTAGCTAGTTAGCCTTCGTTTTTCTGTGATTGGAGGAGTGGTATCTTGGTAAATTAGTCATCCCTGTCAATCTGTCATTTTGGAAGTGGAAGAGGAAGCCATTTGCAGCAGTTGTACAGCTTGTACTACTCGCATAGATTCCACTGGTTATTGGGTTTTTTAATATATATAAAAAAAAAATCCAAACCTCACTTATTATTTGCTTGATTGAGAATTTGAGAGATGACTGTATAGGCAATCTCCTGTTGTTAATGTCATTTTTGGTAAGAAAAATCATATTAAACGGATAATGTTTATATAATTTTTTGTGTCTATTATAGTATTATTCTCCTCACGCAAGTCGACTTGGGAATAGAGCTTATAATTTCAACACTACTGTATCTTCTGCTCTTTCATGTGGTTGTGGTGTGGAGGGAGTGGTAGCTGGTATTGGCTGCTTTGGTCTTTGGAGTGTTGCAGAGTGAGTTTATGACTCTGCCCACAGAATATTGGATTTTAAGTGATATATACAATAATACAATAATACAAAGGGTGGGGCAGGGCAGTTTGGTCAAATCACTCAATTATGCTTATCCGTATGTTAAGGTGTCTGGTTGTGTGGTTGCACGTGGGAGATTTTGTTTCAGTACAGACATCAACACCATTTATCCGGTGCATCCATATATATATTTATTATCAATGTGTTTTTTTTTTTTTTCTGAGTTATTAACTTATTATCAATGTTTTTATTGCCGGAATTCTGGTGATGAATAGGGACCACCACATAATTAGAGGGTAAAACATCACTTTCTCTCCCATTGAGCAACATGGGTCCAAATTATCAAAATGCTTTTTCTCCAAAAGGGTTTCTGTATTAACGAAATGTGAAATGTGTGATTTAGATTGACAACATGACTGGTTGTTTTTCTTGTTTGCTCTGCGTTTCTTCGGGTTGTCGGGTTGTGGCTGCCCTTTGAATCTCTGCCTTGGAGCATTTACGAATTTATCTATTGACCAACAAAAATTATGATTATTATTTTACATTAAAGCTAACTGATGCACATAAAAAAGGAAGCAAAAACTAATATTTGTATAACAAAGAAGCAAGGAGTAAGCAATCATCCGAAACCCCAAAATGGTGGCATAAGCCAAACTTTACGTGCATTGGTTGAGCATTTGTAGTAATTACAAAACAAAAAAGGAAATCAAAGTGAAACTTTTTGAGCTCCTCCTCCATATACAAGTTGTATGGTATATCATTTTCATATTGGTTTTTAGGATTAAGAAATTTGAATACTTGAGAAACATAAAGATGATGCTCTAATTGTTATGGAAGCAATGTCTTCTGTGGATCTTCAGGAGCCATATTCTAATAGTAATACACAGGAGATCATGCCTTTGCGTGTTACAAACTGTGACCGTAAGATGCTCGATCAACGTGATGGTCAATAGTAATCCCAACAAAAAAAAAACCCGATGGTCAATAAAAATCATAGTTGTTTATTAAATTATTTACTATTTCGGAAGTAGTTTACATATAATTTTTTCCTATTGTAGGACCACCGACAGAGGATCCAAGCCGGCCTGATACAAGCCCACAACATCATAACATGCTACCATAAGTGAAACAAGGCCACGCTGTGTTTTTATTACTAGAGTTAAATACAAAAATGGTTCACGAATTTTATAGTAAATCTCAATTTAGTTCATTAACTAAAAAAAATGTCAATTTGGTCCACGAACTTTCCAAGTTGTATCAAACCAGTACAAATGTTAATTTTCATCAAAAAATTAACGAAATTTGTCACATGAAAATGTGATGAACGGACTAAAATGCCTTTAAAAATGTGGTCACTTGATGTGCACATGACCAATTTTCATTAAATTTTTTAATGAAAGTTAACATTTGTACTGCTTTGGTACAACTTGAAAAGTTCGTGAACCAAATTGACACTTTTTATAGTTAGTGGACCAAATTGAGATTCACTGTAAAGTTTGTAGACTATTTTTGTATTTAACCCTTAGTAATATTTTCTTGGTTTAAAATATGCCTCTGCTGTGAAATTTTTGTGTCAGATTTTTCTCGCAACCAAATATAAAAAAAACAATGGGTTGGTTCCATACACTGTATTGATAGACCAGGATATACAATAAAACATGATTGAAATTAAATACTGAATCTCTAACATAAGTATTTGAATTTCCAATTGGTCTTATGTTATTAACCCAGTTTCGACTTCCCATTGAACTCATGATAATGGCTGATTTCATTACCTTGAAGAAAATTGGCTTGATTAGAGTATTGGTCCAATTTCATATGGAGGAAAAATGAAGATTCATTTATTGATAAATAAGGAATTAGACCACACGATATGTGTAGAGATACTTACTTGATAATCATGGATGACAAAATCTAATACTTACTTGATACATATTAACGTGTGATGCGTGTGAGGTTGAGGACCTTGAGGGATGGGTGACAAGGTGTTGCTCTCTTTCATGTTTTGTCTTGTTCTTGGGTTGGGACTTTAAGTTGTAGTGCTCTGATGGAAAGAAAGCTTATGGTTATAGTGGTAGATACAAGTATACAACTCATACAAGAAAACAGAATTAAGGTTTTGGTGGATGCATTCAACCATATTTAAGCTCCAATAGCAAATACTATTTAATTATGAGAAAAACTTACATGTAACGAAGTATATACACTATACATTCAATGGCGAAGTTAGTCCAAAAATTTAAGGTGGGTTGAAATGGTGAAATATGAATTTTTCTGTTGGATTGAGTGGGCTATAACACAATTTTATTCCAAAATTATACCTAAAATACACCACAATATGCTGAAATTGGGTGGGCTGTAGCACGGGTTAGCCAACCTTTGGCTACGCTCCTGTATACATTCTCACAATAAGTGGTTAAATGATTAATATGTGAGAATGTGATTGTATACACTCGTTACATTTTTTATTATTTAACTATAAATCTACAATTTATCTAATCTTTGAAAATTTGTTTGACTGCATCCTTACAAGCTGAGGTGTCATATTGTGTTACTAGGAAAGATAATCAATTTTGGTCATTATAGTTAAATTATTTCACCCATATACATGAGTTAGGTTTTGTTTTTAATTAATGACAAATGGAGAGACCCATCAACTTGTTAAATAAAAAAGTTTGTTCATTATTCACCCAAAAAAAAAAAAGTTTGTCCATTATGTTTTAAATTAGGTTTTTTTTTTTTTAATAAAAGAAATTGATTTAATGCATAAAACTAAATGCATAAGGAACCGATTTGAAGTATAACAAATTCATATATTTGTCTATTAAATTGATGAATTTTTCAATTTATTGTTAATTGTAAATGAAATCTAACTACATGAACTTGATTACAAAAAATTAAATTATAAAACTCTTAATTGGAAAAGCATTCAAACTACAAAGACCATATTAGTCTTTTTTGTGTTGTTATATATTAGTCTTTATAGTTGTACTTTGATTGGCTCTAGCATAATTATTTAATAACAATCATGAGATATAAATTAACCAAAATTCCCCCTTGAAAAACCAATTAAAACTTTAATCTGAGAAGAGCATCTTCTCAAATTAAAGTCGTAATCCGAGAAGAGGGGCGCGACTGCCCCGGAAGATTTAGTTTATTTGTAAAATACGAGACTGTTATTATTCATATATCACAGGCCATTTACCACCGTTGATTTCCACAAGGAGGCCACGTGGCCACGTGGTCTATGCATGATCTTCTTGCGAAACCGAGTATGAAGTATGTAGTAACCAACATTCAACAACAGAGTCCATGACAAAAGGGGCTTTCACAAACAACAAACACATGCAAATGTATCTGCAAATTGCTTAAAATTGGTCCCTTTTGAAAAGTGAAAACATCATCAACAACAAAAATCTGAAAATCAAAATGAAAGCGGAAAAGAAAGTTGGCACTGTGACACAAGCATTCGAATCTTCAGATAAGAGGAAAGGCAGTCTGCACTAAGAGACAGAAAAGGAGTGACCTTTCCGCTGAGAGACACAGAGAGATGGTGTGGATGGTAACTCAACAGCTTGCGATTAGAGGGAAGAGAAGGCGTGTATGGGGAGGAGCGTTTCTGTGTTGGGTGTTCTTCATGTTGGTCATTCCCAAGATTTCTCACTCCCCAGAACACCATCTCTATGCTGACATGCGCAATTTCCTTGGTACCCAAATTTCAAAGTTCCCATCTTTTTCTTTCTCTTTCTATTTCTTACTGTTTATGTATGTTTTGTTTAATATTGTTATCTGGGTTTTTGACAGGAGTGCCTAACACATTGAATGTGATCACAAATTTCCCATTTTTGGTTGTTGGGGTTCTGGGTTTTGTTCTCTGTGTCCAAGGGGGCCTTTTCAACATCAGGTTCTGTACTTCTGCATGCTATATTACTCTATACAATGATTTCTTTCTTATAGTTGATGCCATTGGAGTTAATTTTGGGTTGCTTTGGTTTTAGTTTGCCAGGTGAAGTTTGGGGCTGGGCACTATTCTATGCAGGAATAGCAGGGCTGGCTTTTGGCTCTGCTTATTATCATTTGAAGCCCGAGGATAATAGAGTAACATGGGACACCTTGCCGGTTAGCATTTCAATTTCATTCAACAGCTCTCAATTTTAGCTACTTGTTTGTACCATTTGCTCTGTTTGTTTTTTCTTTTGGGAGAATTTCAGAAAAGAAAAGAGGATGATATTGATTTTATAAAATTCTAAACTAACAAAAACAAAACCGTCCTCTCAACTGTGTCTAACTCAATCAAATTCTCACTCAAAAGGGGAACATGAATATCTGCCAGTGCAATTACTTACCCAGTTGACGAACTTGATATGAGGTTCTGATTGTTTTTATGTTTTTATTTTTTTATTTTGAGAAACAAAAAGAGCACGAGTGAAAAAAAAGAAACTCAAATGTTATGCTCCATGGGTTTTATGGTAATCAAGAAGAGGAACTGGGCTCTTTTAGGCATTTTCCACCTTTCCTGTTTCTCAATATTTATTGCAATGGTTGAAGTAGATTCTGAATTGCAGATGATGATTGCATACTCCTCACTTTTCTCTAGTTTTATAGTGGAGAGAGTGGGAGGGAGGACCGGTTTAAGTTGTCTATTTGCACTCCTTTTCATTGCTTTTCTTATTACAGCGTTTGAAAGGTTAGTTTTGTGTTTCAAGTTTTGCATTTCTCTCTATGTTTTTGTGCTAAACTCTTATTTTTGAGGTATGCATGAGTTTTTTTTCGTTTGCTAAAATATGGTTCACAAGTTGGTTGCAGAACATATAATGATACCAGATTGTACATGGTGTTCCAGTTGATTCCATGTATAGCAATTCCAGTGATCACATTTGTCTTCCCACCCAAATATACTCACTCAAGATATTGGCTTTGGGCAGCAGGTAGGTCTCGTTCATCATTTGGTGAGGTAGTATTGCTTTCTTTCTTTTCCCTTTCTTGTCTTTCAGCGAATTTACTCTTTCCATTCATCTAATACAGATTGTTTACAGGGGTTTACCTTCTCTCCAAATTTGAAGCTTTTGCTGACGGGAAAATATACCATGCGAATCATTACATAATTAGTGGGCACTCTTTGGAGCATTTGTGTTCAGTGATGGTCCCTGTTCTGCTTAGTTTTATGCTCATGCAAAGAAACACAAAATGTCAAAGGTACTTAAGTTTTGCAGTTTAGTGAAACTTCTCATTATATTATGATCTTTGTGAAATAAAAGGTCAAATTGTACCTAATGTTTTAAATTGCTTATCTGGTGTTTCTGTGTTTGTATGATGTGATGGGTTTTATCAGCTGATACCTTGAAGAAATTCTCGAAGGTATTTATTTTTCTTACATGTTAGTGGGCTTGATAACAGAATAGGTGCCTCTAAAGAATGCTCATGAATAGGCAAGGCCGATGATGACATTTTCTGTGCTATGGCTAGCGGATGCTCGAAGTCTTCTGTAAACGAGGAGTCCTTGGAGGAGGTAACGAGCGATCTGTACTACTCTCCACTTCTTCAGTATTAGTCGAACATGTCTCTGCCAGTAAGCAATTAGATAAATCAATTTTGGCTTTAATAAATTACTCTCCAAGCTGGAACAAGATATGTGATTAGCCAAGCATGTCCCCTTCCTCCCTTTAATGAACTGCTCCCTCCTGGTGGCTGTGACATGGTGACAGCCATTGACCGCCGGCACCAGAGTATAGGAAAAGTGAAAAGGTTAAGGCACTTAGGGGGCTATAGTTTAGCTGGAATTGAATCACTTGAGGACAGATTGTGACCCTCTTTGTAACTGCACTATGATGACAGATTACAGGTGACTAATGGTATAAGACCTTCACTTAGTTCACTACTTTTCCGGTTGTGATGTAAGAGATATAGGACTTGGGGGCTTGAATATGGATTCTTTATGTTTCGTTGACTTTATGAAGACTGTTCTTCCAGATCCCAGACCAGATAGTCATGTGCTATATCGGTTTGGCTAATTATGGACAGTCCAAAGAAGATTGTACTCATTATATTGGAGTTTGAGTGTTGCCATGATAGATTCCACAACTTTTCTCATCCATTATGCTGATAATGTGGATATTATTGGGTAAGCATGAGAGGGAATAATTAAAATTGCTTATATTACCTTTGTGGCACATGTATGACACACAATGTGCTCTTACATGACAAACATACGCATGCCCTTCACATGTATATTATGGTTCTTTTGGACCATTGTGCTATAGTTTCATGTATCTAAGTATCTAACTAAATACGCTCACATGTATGCATGTGCGGAACAGATGCGTGTCTACTATCATGGGATCATAATATTCAAAGAAACATTTATCTCCAAAGACTTTGCAAAGTCTAGTCAATTACCCCAAACTATCTATATGCAGCAGCTAAGCCCAACCCCAATCCAAAGTTGGGCGGGCCCATTAGAACCAACAGACTATTAGCTGACTTAATAGAACATGATCCATTAGCTGAAGTATTACCTAACCATCCCCACAAAACTTGAAGTTGCACAACCTGGTGGACCACACCAGCAAGCAACTCCTCATTGAGCCTTCCTTCTGATGTTCCTCGACCCTATCCTCTATAACATGTATTAAGTGTATACATTCTCTTAAAAGTTTTGTTTTTGTAAGAGTGTTACTCTAACAAGTCTCAGCTACCAAAGCAGAGCTCGAAATGCCCATGTTCTAGATCTCCAAACTCCCTTTTCAGCTTTGGTGTGGATAACTTGTGATCTTTTGACTTTCTGGTAAAATCCCCTCAAAGATTTGTCTCTTTCTGCATTGAAGTAATGCACTCATATGATAAAAATTTCTGGGCTGTTCCATAACCGACGTGGGTGGTACTGAAATTTAATTGAACCCCGCGTACTTGTCTCTGCAATATATATATATCTGCTGTTCAAGTACATATCCTTCATTCCAAATAGAAACTTTGGCCTCGAAATTTGGTAGGCTTATGTCATTATTGTCACTCATTTACTATGAGAGTTGTGATGTTATTAAAATAAAAGGATCGTCCAACCTCGAAAGCAACATTGTTAATGCGTTCTTAATTGACTTTGGAGTCAAGTTAATGCAACCACTGACCACTCAGCCACTGACTAAGATTAATTAACCAACTAATTACAGTGAAACCTGCAGCTAAGTCATAATTTAAATAAGGCTTAATTATCGATTTACCACCCAAAATTGTAACTCATTCCCACTTTACCACCTGAAAGTTTTTTTGTCCCAGATTATCACCTATAACTTACATCCGTATCCCATTTTACCTTGTTCCGTCAACAATTCCGTTAATGCTGACGTGGCGCGCTGGATGTGCGCCACGTGTCACAATTTTTTTGTATTTTTTGATTTTTTTGATTTTTCTATTTTTATAAACTTTGAAAATTAATTAAAAATAGCTATGAACTTAGAAAAATACACGGAAAATTCCTACCGACTTGTCTTAACTAGTACTAATTTACTATGGGGTCAAAATGTCAATTTTCCCTCTAAAAATTTCCAAAAAATTTGGAAAGTCCAAATTTATTTCTAGAAAATTAAAATACTCTAGATTCTTTGAAAATTCATAGAATAATCTCCCGAACTCCAAAAAATATGAGGTCTGCACCGTTAGTCTTCTAAAAACTAACAATACCTTTCTCGTGAACACTTGCTACCCAAAAGACCTCTCGGTCTTAGAGAAAAATAAAATTCCCTATAAAATAAATTCTATAAAAATTCTAAAATTTATGTAAAGTCTCAAAATAATTCTCTAAAACAAGCTTTTGGTAATTTTTCAAAATATTTTTGAGAATTTGTCCAAGAGTTTACGAAAATTCTAGAATTTTTTCTAGAATTTATTTAATAGAGGAAAATTTATTTTAATTTTTTAGAAATAAATTTGGACTTTCTAATTTTTTTGAAAATTTTTAGAGGGCAAATTGGTAATTTAACCTTATAGTAAATTAGAGCTAGTCAAGACGAGTCCGTAGGAATTTTTCGTGTATTTTTCTGAGTTCAGAGCTATTTTTAATTACTTTTCAAAGTTTATAAAAAAAATAATAAAAAAATGCGAAAAAAAAAAAGATGTGACACGTGGCGCGCACATCTAGCACGCCACGTCAGCATTAACGGCCAGATCGTCAGCATTAACGGAATTGTTGACGGAACAAGGTAAAATGGGACACGGATGTAAGTTACAGGTGGTAATCTGGGACAAAAAAACTTTCAGGTGGTAAAGTGGGAATGAGTTACAGTTTTGGGTGGTAAATCGATAATTAAGCCTTTAAATAAATACTGTTACCTAGAGTCGTCGGTGGGGTTCTCTTTGCTTTAATGGGCTGCAGCCCCATAATGTGCAACTACACAAAATTCAAAAAAGAAAAAACATCTTTAACCAACCAAAATGGCAAATGCCCCGATGAGTGTCTCGTTTAATATGCGGTTAATGTTATTTGTATACGATAGTATTAGGAAGACCTTCGATTTATATTATATAGTGTATATTATATAGTGTATTCTCTCTAATGGAGATGAGATCTACTAATATAAATGAGGTTCATTTATATTAGAGAAATAATATACTAGATAGTACAAATAGATGTTCTCATTAACATTTTTTTTGTATACACTTATATGATCATATTAGTTAATTACTTCATGTGGCAACTGATGTGATGATGCCATATAATTAATTGTATGAGTTAATAAGTAAATAATTAAAATTTAAAATTTATGTCAATTCATCTTATTAATTGACATGACATGGTCACATAAATTATCATATAAGGTGGTTAGATACGTGTGCACAAATAACATTACTCTTAATATTCAATCATTGTCTTCTTTTTATATTTTAGAGATAATAAATCAGAAATTTGCGCTTAATCGGTGGTCATTAAAGCATGATTTCTAGTTTCTTATCACCTACATGGCTACATTATGCTCATAAACATGTAAGGAAGAAGGGAAGAGAGAAAATGAACAAAAAAGGAAAAAAATAAAGAAGAGAAAGGTATTGCCAACTGGACCCCACATTCCTGACAATTCACTCAATCACATGTGGACTACAACTACGTGTGAGATGTGCAAACGAGATCAAATCTCAGACATCACATACCCAACCGTTTTAAGTTGGTAAGCATGTACAAAATTAGTCTGAAATTCCAATAAAATCTTACATATATATATTTTATCAAAAATGTTTTATTTTCAACAAATACTAATATTTCAAAGTTTTGATGTCTTTTCGGAACACATTTAACCCAAAATTTTCTTTTAATTTCTTTCGATTGAGATATTTTATTGATTTTTAGACCTTTAAATATCAATATAATATATATCACAAACTTTTTTCAGAGCTTCTCCTTCAATTTTTTTGTCTGTCTTCAATGCTCTTTTTTATTTTTCTCAATTATATAATATAGTTTTATGTTCAGAACAATTTATTTTTCAGATAAAACCATAAATTTAACTGGTATCAAAACTGATTTTATTTGATAACAATTACATAGCCCAAAGATTTTTAATTTGATTAATTATTTATAGAGATAATTTTTTAAAAAATATCTATAAAATAAATTATTTTAATTATAAAATTATATTGCGAAATAAAAATAATAAAAAAAATCATCAAAAAATAAAGTAGAAATGAGAATGCAACTACCATTTTTTTTTTTGTAATGATATTTTGTTTGATTTTTAAATTTTCAGATTTGTCTTAACATCAATATTTTTCATTAATGTCGAAATTAATTAAATTATTGAATATTGATTACCAATTTACTGCCGCGTAGAAAATTCTTAGGAAGGAAAGGACTTTCACATAGACATTTGGTGAGGTGGAAGCATCCTCTTTGTCTTTCGGTACTCCATCTCTTTCTATTCTTCTCTAGTCCTCTTCTCTTCTTCTTCTCCTCTCAGAAAGCTTACTACAAATTCTCCAAATCTCAATCTCAATCTCTCTCACTCTCTCTCTACCCAATCCAATCCAAACCCACCTCCTCAAAATGACAGACAGAGTCTACCCATCTTCCAAACCCACCACCAACGGCCTCAACGGCACCAATGGTGGTGCCACTCTCAACCCCACCACCACCGCTGTCACCACCGCCAACCCCACAACCACCAAACCCCAACAACGGCAACCCTACCGCCCACAACCTCAATACCGCCACCGCCGCCACCGCCGAAGCCACCGCAACCTCTGCTGCTGCTGCTGCTTCTGGTCCATCCTCATCCTCCTAGCCCTTGCCCTCCTCGCCGCCATTGCCGGCGCCGGCGTCTACATTCTCTACCGCCCCCACCGCCCAGAGTTCACCGTCACCTCCCTCCGCATCTCCAAGCTCAACCTCACCACATCCGCCGACGCCGCCACGTCACGCCTCAACACCCTCTTCAACCTCACTCTCGCAGCTAAAAACCCCAACAACCACCTCGTCTTCTCCTATGAGCCCTTCTCCATCTCCGTCTCCGCCAACGACGTCGAAATCGGAAACGGGTCGATCCCGGCGTTCACCAGCGGGAAGAAGAACAGCACGGCGTTCCGGGCGGTTCTGTCGGCGGCGGCTCAGGATCTCGACGCCGAGTCGGTGAAGGCGCTGAGATCCGATCTGAGGAAGAAGAATGGGGTGCCGCTGAAGATGCAGATGGACACCAAAGTGAAAGTGACGATGGGAAAGCTCAAGAGCAGGAAGGTGGGGATTAGGGTTACGTGTCAAGGGATTAAAGGGGTTGCACCGAAAGGTAAGTCCCCGTCGGTGGCTTCGGTTTCGGACTCCAAATGCAAGGTTGATCTTCGGATCAAGATCTGGAAATGGACCTTTTAATAATTGGTTTATAATTAAGTGTTTTTTTTTTTTAATGCATTTTTTTAAATGGGTTTTTGGAGGAGCCTTTGTAAACTTTTGAAGAGCTTTGAAGGAAGAAGAATTGGATGAGAGAAAAAAAATTTAACGTTGATAGTTGGTAATAGGGTTAAGAGCAAATTTGGGGTTCAAATTAGAATCCCTTATTTCTTTTTCTTTAATTTTTCTTTTTTCTTTAATACTTTGGTGATGTAAGTGAATTTGATTTTTCATGGAAATGCATTGTGATAATACACTCTCTGTCTCTGTCTTGTACATTGCTTGTCTCTGTAATTGTCTTCAAATTTTGGCTGCATAATTTGAAGCAAAATACAAGCTGTTTTATTATGCTTTTTAGATATGATAGTTGTAAAACAGAGCAGAAAATTTTATTGTGCTCTCTAAGTATGGTATTATTATTATGGTTCCAGAATTAATTTCTGGTTTTTAATCGACCATTTTGAGAACAAAATACCCATAAAAATTCATTCTCTTATCTACCGACAAAAAAAAAAATCATGAATTGTAAATTAAGTTGGTGTATTTTACCCATTAGGATGAGTTTTACACTGAATGAGTGATTGGTGTATTTTCTTTCTTTTGAGTTGATACGTGTGAGTTGCGGGTCCACGTTACTTAGTAGTTTCAATATTCACGCACTCCCAGTCTACTAGTTAGTCTAGTTGGTACTGAAATCTAAGGCACTCACTCACATTTTTGTTGGGGGACATTAATTTCACGCCTCCAAGTCCATGCCCTATATACTTGGCAACAACAGATATTATTGTTTATCACCAACATGTTTTTGTTTAGTGAAGTAAAACCAAAGCAAGGAATCTATTTAGCCATACCTTCACTCCAAATCCAAATCTAATTCTCCATTACTCTAAACTTCATTTATTTCTAATTCGGGTGCACGTGGTTTCTGTGTGTTGCTGGTCTGGTTGGCAGGGGCAGTTGGAATTTTAGTCAGAAGCTTTAGTCCTCTTTTACGCTGAGAGAGAGGACTAGAGGAGTGAGAATTGTGAAAGAGAACCACCAAAGCAAACAAAAGCAATAGGATTGAGTTTAGGCTTCAGCATTAGTCATTGCCTAAACACTCTAGCTTTGCCCTTTATTCTTTCTGTTAAGACAATTATTATGCTCCTAAAATATATATTAAATCAAACTAACACTCTTAACCACCTTCAATTTCAACTTGTACATAAAAAGGAAGAAGAAAGTCACGTAATTATTTATCCTAAAAGTGTGAATATATACATTGCTACACAAAGTTTTCTCACATAAATGTTGCCATTTACTTTCCTTTCACTTTTTTTTTTGTGGGTAATCAAATAATTGGCCTGCCTGCAACTCCATTGCATTTTGGTAAGGACACTTCACACTTGTTTGGAAGTAAAATTGTATTTCTGATGGCCCAATAATGGTGGGGCCTACTGAAAAAGATTGGACTAGGACCCTAGACTTTGTTATTTTCCTCAAAATTAAAAGAAATAGGTGATTCTTTCTTTGATTGTCGGCTGCTCCTACTTGAACTCCAAGGCAGGGCAAACTGGGCTGGACCGGATCAGTCACCCAGCCACATTTATTAGGCATATCGCTTGTGGATGTGGAAATGCAGGGTCCAAACTTTCACGATTATGGTTTTTATTTTTATTTTATCTTACATTTTAATTACTTATCATTGGCAAAGTGTGACATATCCTTGAATAATAGTTATATATAGTATTCTTTATTCTTCTGTAATCAACAAAATTCATAATGAAAAAGACACTACCAACTTCTAGTAGGCGCCTTAGCAGAGAAGATGAGCAATCTGTTTTATTTGCACCATTAATTGGAACCTTGACAAAATTGACAAGCTTGTCTCTTTCATTGCTCACTGGCACAGCCTCGCTTAGTCGCTTGCTCACTGTCTTTTTCGCTATAAACGTGTTTTATTTATGGGATTTTATTTCTATATTTATGTGAGAATGAAAAACTCATAAAATAAGAAATTGTGAAAGTTATGAATCTTCAATGTTTATTATGATTAAATTACTCTTGTGATAAGTTCAAAGTTTATATATGTTTTGAAAATGATTCTATATATAACATATTTTGATTCTTAATACTATAAAAATCAAATATGAGAATCTCAGTAGAAACAATTTTATAGTTATAATTACCATGTAGAACGAGGAAGGTAATTGAAACCATATTGTGATTAACAAAAAACACCTCATTTGTTGAAACAAACGTAGGTGGCCAAAACGACAAACGGATCCCTCTGTAATCAAAACGTCTCTGTTTTTCTCAACGGCTAGTTATTGGCGGTAATTTAACGGCCTTTTCCCTCTTGCGCCCTTCATTTTCTTTCTCGAGAATCTGAGTGAGGGGAAAAGAAAACATGTCGAGAAAAAAGAGTTTGTTCTTCTTTTTCTCACTCCTCATCTCTCTTTCTCTCTCTAACCCAGAAGAAACCACCGCCTTGCTGGAGTTCAAGGCCACCTCCGACCGCTCCAATGCGCTCTCCTCCTGGGTCGCCTCCTCCGACCCGTGCTCCGGGTCCTGGCTCGGCGTCTCCTGCGACCCGGAAACCCACCGGGTCACGAGACTCATACTCGAGAGCCTCAACCTCACCGGGTCGACTCAGCCACTCGCCCAACTCGCCCACCTCAAAGTCCTGAGCCTCAATCACAACCACTTCTCCTCCTCCCCCAACTTATCGTCGTTGCACAACCTCAACCACCTCTACCTCTCCCACAACCGCTTATCCGGCCCCATCCCCAAAGGAATCACAAGCCTCGGCCACCTCCGGCGGCTCGACCTCTCGCACAACCATTTCTCCGGCGAAATTCCGATGACCGAGTTCACCCAATTGCCCCTCTTAACCCTCCGGCTCGAGTCCAACTCGTTCACCGGGACTCTCAGCTCACCCAACCTGTATTCCGGTTCCATTTCGGACTTCGACGTCTCGCACAACAATCTCTCCGGCGAAATTCCGCCGTGGATGTCTGGATTCGGTGCGGCGTCGTTTGCCGGAAACGACCACCTCTGCGGCAAGCCATTGCCGTACGAATGCTTCAATCGAACCGCCCATAACCCATTTGGAGACTCGGGTCGGAAACACGGTGGGTCGAGCGAGGCAGTGGCGGTCACGATCAGTAGCGTCGGCATAGCGGCGGTGCTGTTAGCGCTGGCCGTGGTTGTCACGCGCTGTTGGTGGTGCACGAAGAGAAGCAGCAGCGAGGGTGGGACCCCCAACAACGGGTACGGCTACGTGAGAAAGCATTATGGGCCCGGCGAATTGAAGACGAGCAAGAAGAGAAGTGGGGCATGGTCTAAAGGGCATGGGCCGCATGGGCTTGGTAGCGGGCCCAGAGATAGTGAAGACATGGTGGTGTTGGATGGCGGCTGCAAGGGTGTCGGTAAGGTGAGTGATTTGCTGAAGTCTTCGGCGGAGATGTTGGGGAAAGGGAGCGTGGGGACCACGTACAAGGTGACAATGGACGGCGGCAATGTGGTGGTGGTGAAAAGGGTGAGGGAGAAGAGAATTGGAGGGAAGGAGGTTAATGGGCTTTTGCGACGGGTTGGCGGGTTGAGGCACGAGAACATTGTGGGCCTTAGAGCGTACAACAATTCGAGCTACGAGTTGCTTTTGGTCTATGATTTAATGCCCAATGGAAGCCTCAATTTTGTGCTGCATGGGAATAGAGGCCCGGGTAGGACACCGTTGGATTGGGCCACGAGGTTGAAACTGGCTTTGGGCTCAGCACAAGGCCTTGCATTCCTTCATGGTTGTGACAAAGACAAAGCCGAGAAGCTCTTTCATGGACACATAACTTCATCAAACATCTTAATTGATCATATGGGTAATGCTTGTATTGCTGACATCGGCCTCCAGCAGCTCTGTCCTGCTCATTTTTCATCATGCAGTGCATACAAAGCCCCAGAACTATTGCTCCCCAACAAAAACAGCTCAACAAAGTTTAGCCAAAAATGTGATGTTTATAGCTTTGGGGTGGTTCTGCTGGAGATTTTGACAGGCAGAGTGGTGGATGAAGAAGAAGGAGAAATGAGCTTGGTGGAGTGGGTTGGCAAGCACAGAGAGTGCACATGGGAAGTGTTGGATTTTGAGCTGTTGGGGGACAAAGAGATGAAGGAGGAAATGTGGACTCTTTGGGAAGTGGCTTTGCTTTGTGTGGCTCCATTGCCTAAAGATCGTCCAACAATGGGCATGGTGCATCGGATGATTCAGAATATTGGGAAAAAGGGTGTTGGAGAAGATGTGACCAAGTCCATTTTAGATGACCTTACAACATCTGATTCTTCTTCGCCTTCCAATTCAGAAAGCAGTCCCTATTAGTGAAGGCCATTGTTATTTGTGCAAGTTATTAGGACCAAATATTGTGCTTAATTTAATGCATAGTATTAGATGTTTTGTACTTTTTATGTAATTCATAGTTTGATTGTTTTAAATTCCTTCAATGTATTACCATCATTTGGTTCAGTCTGCTTTCTTTCTTTTGGACAGCTCTAAATAAGCATATACATTGATGTATACGTCTATTGATTGGTATGCAAGTTATATATTGATCAATTGATGTATACTTCAATGTAGCAGCTTTCTAATAGGGTGGTGTCTTTGTGCTGAACCGGGGACCAGTGGGGCTATAAAGAACAATAAGGCATATAAGTCCTGGAATGTTTTCTGTGGTCACCTGTGCTTAGTCATCTAAGCAACTTTTAAACATTATGACAATAAATGCCATGTATGAAAAGATTAATAAATAAAATAAGTTTGGTGGAGACCAAATACCATGGAATAAAGCAAGCTCTTACTTGGTAAACATTATGGCAATCTGTATAACCTTATGGCTACTTGGTAAATGAATTTGAGAAATGAATGTTACTGTTAGGCCCATAAACAAGGGCCTAACTGTATGGAGATTGTTACTTGGAAAGGAAGGCATTATGTGCATGAACTTTGTTAGTGAGAGAGGTAAGAGAGCAAAGCTGCAAAGGGATATGATAATATGCACAAAATGTAATCTCCAGTACTTTTCTATATGGATGGTTACAAAATGCATATCTTGGTCACTCTTAAACCACTGTATACATTGTGCTAGAAAAAGCAAAGTTGCAACCTTTGATATACTACTTCTGTACCCAGTTACAACTCAACTAAGAAATAGCAAAGTTACAACCTTTGATATACTACTTTACCTAGTAACAACTCAACTGTGTGTTAAAGAAAAAGTACCTGCAACATCTATACTAAATTTTCTTCTTATCTTCTACTCTCTTTGATGTGCAGAAAACTGGGTTACGCATGACATCTAAACCGAACTCATCACCGAAAGACCTATTCTGAACTATAACCCAAAAAAGAGCCTGCAACATCGATACTTGATTTCTTCTTATCTTCTACTCTATTTTTTTTATTGGTATTTGATGTACAGAAAACAGTGTTGCATGACATCTAAACTGAACTCATCACCAAAAGACCCATACTGAACTATAACCCTTCGACCCAAAATTGAAAAGAACTTAAAATCAAGAAATCAAGAAATCAAGAATGGATTACCAAACCTCATCTATTAACCTTTACGATTTTACCATATGTACCCTTTGTATCACTTTCTTGTCCTCATCCTGAATTGAGTTGACATCTACTAGTACAGCTTCGTCCCTGAAATAAACAAATTTGGGTTAACATTGAATCCACTTTGGTACTGAAAATCATATGTGAATCTGATATGTGGGTCACTAAACAAAAACAGAAAGAAATCTAAATTGCTGGTTTATTTAAAGTTGGAAAATTTTAGAAAGCATTCGGGTCCTAACTTAACCAGATTTATCGCTGTGTTCTTGAAGAGGATGGAAGATATCGTTCATCAGTGGCGCTCTGTTCTTGATCAAAATAGCCCTGTTCTTGATGCTGAAGTTGTGGAACATAAAAGTCTTGACCAAGATCGAGTTGAAGAGGTTGTGGTTCATAATTCCCTTGACCGATATTGAGTTGATGAGGAGGTTGTGGAGCATTAAACCCTTGGCCGATATTGAGTTGATGAGGAGGTTGAGGAGCATAAAACCCTTGGCCGATATTGAATTGATGAGTAGGTTGTGGAGCATAAAACCCTTGGCCAATATTGAGTTGATGAGGAGGTTGTGGAGCATAAAATCCTTGGCCGATATTGAGATGAATTGGTTGCTGAGCATAAAAGTCATTAACAATGTTGTGGTGAGGAGGTTGTGGAACATGATAAAAGCCTTGAACAAAATTGAGATACTGAGGTGGTGGATTAAAATAGTATTGAAAAAGAAGAAGATCATGAGGTCGTGGAACATATTGTTGAGCAATGTTGCTCGGTACTTGATAAGGAGGCTGTGAACCATTATATGGTTGAGCAAAGTTTATGTTGCTCTGTTCTTGAAGAAGAAGAAGAGCTTGTGGAACATATGGTTGAGCAATGTTGACCCAGTCTTGAACAACAGGTTGATATCGTTGAGCTTGAGCTCGAGCATTAAAGACATTGATGGCGGCCAAAGCGCCCTGGACTTGATCGAGCTGGTCCTGATATTGGATGATTTTCTCCAGCACATCCTTGATAGCAGCGATAGCGCCACCAGTTGGGTACTGCGCGCGGACATTTGCTTCAACAATGATGCACTCGGCGACGATTTGTCTTTCAATAGGGTCTTGGAATTGCTGGAGCAAGTCGGTGAGGTTTTTCACGGTGTACAGTTTGTGCACTTTGGCAAAATCTTGGCGCCTGTTGGCTGGGAAATATGGTGCAAGAACACAGCCTGGCTGGCATTTTATGCGCTGGTGTCTACAAGCGGCACAGGCTTGAGCTTGAGCTTGAGCTTGAGCTTGACGATTCATGGTGTTAAAGACAAGTAAGCCTTTCTTTTCGCTCTGTGTGAGAATTGGTAGCAGAATTTCGAGGAAGAAAGAGAGAGAGATGAACCCAGAAATGGTTTGTGATTTTTGGCAGAAAAATCAGGGATATGGGGGCTATTTGGTTGTTTGGGGTGGGATCTCCATTTCTTGATTCTTGAAAATGGAAGTTAAATTCTTGATAACTGTGACGTTGGTTAGGATTATGGGTCATAGCCTCTTTTAAATTCTTGAAATTTAAAGAAAAATAAAATTGGGTTTAACAGTGGGAGTAAGTTGCGAGAGACATTGATCCCAACAAGGAATTGTTACACATATATATAGAGAGAGAGAGAGAGAGCCAAAGCCGCCAAAAGATACACTGAGCTATCAGAAACAAGCAGATTAATCAAAGAACAATACTTTACATCTCAAATCTCTAGTTGTGGTTTTGAGCACCAGCAATTACAAATGGTTTGTCTTTGTCACTTAGCAGATACAGTAAAAACAAGAAAATTGAACTGAAGTCTCCAAGAAATCCTAAAGATGATTCTTATTCTTCCAACTGAAATTCAAAATGAAGATATTATACCCCTTTAACAACATCATTGATTCATTGTCATTGGGCATAAAGGGCATAAATAACCACACCACCAACAAAATCTCAGAAGCTTTCATCATCCATAAGTGTTAACAGCTTCCCAAACTAAATTCTTTGGCACCGGGCTAGCGAGATCACGAGCCTGCAAGGCTGCGGTGCGGAGCGTCCCAACGGTCAATGTATTGGCCTCTAAGAATGACACACTGGTGTAAGGCAGATTGTGCTTCTTGCATAGGTCCTTAACAAGGGGAGAGATTTTTCTCAGATTGCCTCTTGGCAACCTGGGAAACAAGTGGTGCTCAATCTGAAATTGCAGTCCACCATGAAACCAATCCATCCAAGAAGGGCACACTATATCAAGTGACCCATTAGTCTGCTTCTCACACCAGTCGCTCCCACTAGGCGTGCCAACATAAACACTTGAAGAGAAATGGTTCAAGCAAAACTGAACATGTTGAATTCCAGTGACTGAAAAGCTTGCAACAACAAACATCACCCTCTCACCCCAATTGGGTAAGCAAGAAACTAACAGAGGATACCAAATCCAGAACACAAGGAGCCCCAAAATTTCCTGACCCCTATTGCGAACCCTCAATCTTTTAGATGATAACAGCAAGAATGACTGAGCAAAAAGATTAAGCCTAGCAAGACACATTACAGGGTAAAATGTCCAGTGCTGGTAGCTAACCAAGGACCTTGTAAATGAGTCAAACTTCATCTTCCTATCATAGAAATAAGAGGTAAGCGAATTGAACAATTTCGAAGATACCGCGAAGAAAGGCATGTGCTGAAGATCTGGATCGAATTCAAGGCAGTTGCAGGCAATGTGATGAGCATTGTGGTTGCGCTTCCACCAGGCAATGCTGATCCCAGCAAGGCAATTCCCAGTGAGGATCTGAGCGAACCTGTTGAGTCTTTTGCTGCGGATGATCTGGTAGTGCCCAGAATCATGCCCAAGCCACCCACTTTGAATCCAAAGAAAACCCATTAACCCACCACAACCCAGATGCACCAAAGTGCTGTCAGAGAACAAAACGCCATAAACACTCAAGCTGAACAGCATTGCCACCAGAAACAGAGAAAAGTGAACCCCATAGCCCTTCTGTTCAAACAAACCCATTTTCGTAAACTCGTTGACAAGTTTCCTGTAATCTTTGGAGACCTCTGAGACAGTGTAGCCTTGGAGATGATACCCAGTGAAGAACTGGTCCAGATACTGCCATGCCGAGCCTGGATGGTACGCAACAAATGCGTCTGTGACGTCTTGCCCGGCGAGATTGAGCAATGGGAGCTCACCACCTGGGTGGGATTTCGCCCAATCTGAGACATTGTAGATCTTCCCCTGTATTGAGATCCATAGATCTCCTGGTTTGTTGTGGTTTGCAAGGTCGTCCTTTGAAATGTACCTCTTGGACTCTGCCATTGAAGCTCAGATGAGATGACCCAGCACACGGAGATCTGAGAGCAAAGCCTTCACTTTACTCCCCCTCTCTCGCTCTCTGCTTTTTTTCTGTGTCGTTTCTGACACCGTGGTTTTGGTTATGAAGGATTAAATAGGAATAGGATGAGGTTGAACTGAACAAGCGCCACAGAATTGTTTAAAACGTTAAAGCATCAATCTTTTAATGAGATTTGAATCTGGATTAGGTGTTAAGGTATTGAGTGGACTTTGTCCTCAAACTCCTCAAAGGTACCCCCCCACGTCTTCAATTTGCTTCTCCATTATTGCTGCTTGTCCTGAATTTCACCAATTTTCAGTTCACGGGCTATACAGTATCTATATTTGGCAACATTTGAATTTTCCTTTATATTACAGCCTAGATCAACAGTGCATAAATTCGCGAATCTAATTTTCTTTCTTAGAGCCTTTCGGTGGAGAAATGTTTCTTGCTATTCTCTCCGGTTGGATTTTGAATGGTTGTTAGACATAAGTCACATAACAAAGAATATTGGAATGTTAGATCTGGTGAACTGGTGAAGCTGAAAATGGCAAACAAATGTCAGTTGCTGTTAAGCAGGAAAAAAAAATATATAAACTAATAATAAATTATGTTCCTTATCTAAAAATAAAAATATATTTAGTTTAGGATATAGTACTTGTATTGTATGAATCCACATGTTTGACAAAAAAGAAAATAAGAATATACCGGTTGGATTCCAATTAAAAACACAAAGAATATGCCACTTTTTTTTTTTTTGGCCAAGAAAGAATATGCCACTTGGATATGCTACTTGGATATGCTATAAGCCTATAACTTTTTTTTTGGCCATGGGATATGCAATAACTTAAGAGATCTACATCATAACCAATTGAAACTAAAAATTTTGGTTGTGGCGGTGTTGTGTAGTATATTAATTTATATGTTATAATATAGATGAATTACGAATTTATATTTTTAGTTATAGTATAAATAGATATTATTGTATATAACTGTAATATTATGTAACATGCTCACATTATATTATTAATTCATTTAAATTATAACATACATATAATTTTTATTATTATATAAAATTTTAAACTTTAAACAATAATTTTAAAAATTATACACGTGTTATAATTTAAATAAATTGTAAACATGTTACGTGAATTAATGATGCCAAACGATGTGACAACTGACAATCACGTACCATAATATTTCTAATAAATGTACACATGTTATCGTTATCACCTATAGTAACATCGCATAACCTCAGACTACAAGTGGTTACTAGTTTGCATAAAAATCGGCCCAATGTGATCCATAACAAAAATTCAAATGGGCTTAGCCCATTTAAATAATAAATTGGGCTGGTTGTTTGCAGGCAGAGTACTTGAGCCCATTTGGACAGTGGATAAAAGGGATATACCTCCTCTTACTGAATTTGATTCTCTTCTTCTTCCCCAAAGTCCCCAACAAAGCAACCAAAACCTGCACTCTCACTCTCCGTCCCTTTATCATCAGACAACATCACAGTCATTTCGTGCAATCTCTCCTCATCCTATTACGGTGATAATTCACTTCGATATTTCTTTTTTAACTTATTTTTTTGCTGTATTTACTCTTGTCTGTCTTCCTTTTCCCCCTGAATCTTGACCTGGTTTTGTTGTGCTTACCCTTTGGAAGAGAGAGCGAAAGATTTTAATTTGTTAGAAATATATTGGGTACTTAAAGAAATATGCTTTTTTTTGTTTCTACTTCAGCTGTACATGCTAAATGTTGTGAACCCAAGTTTGCTTACTGCTTGTTTTTTTTTTTTTTATTTTTTTTTTTATCCGCAAATTCTTGGTTTGCTACAAAAGATTTTTAATTATTGTTGCATTTGAAATATTTGCTTCTTTGTTCATGCTTACACAATTCCACATTGTTCGGTACATGGGTTGGTCCACTATTTCACTACTTGAAATTTAACGATCTAAATGAATGTAAGGATTTGAACATTGGGTAATTCTTTGCAGGTATATGTGATTATTAGTGAGAGGAAGCAAACATTGATGGCACATTTGCTTTCAACTTCGTGCTCTCTCAAGTTCTCCACTGGTTGTAAACCGTACACTAAACCATTTATCCAAGACACAACAGTATTGCCTACCTCTTTTACTTTTCAGACTTCCAAAACCCCATTTAGAGGGCTCCAATTACAAGGGGAGAAGTCACAAAGTAATTGCATAGTCCGTGCAACCACGCTCTCTGCAAATCGGGAAGCCCCAAATGAACCGAGCCTTGACATCCATCAGAGCTCCAGTGGAGCATCCAAACCACAGAGGGTCATGGTCATTGGTGGAGATGGCTACTGTGGTTGGGCTACAGCCCTTCACCTATCCAATAAAGGTTATGAGGTTGCCATTGTTGATAGCCTCGTTCGTCGTCTCTTTGACCACCAGCTTGGTCTTGATTCCTTGACTCCAATCTCCTCCATCCATGATCGTCTCCGCTGTTGGAAATCCCTCACTGGAAAAAGTATTGAACTCTACATTGGTGACATTTGTGATTTTGAGTTCTTATCAGACGCCTTCAAGTCGTTTGAGCCTGATGCTGTTGTTCATTTTGGGGAACAGCGGTCTGCCCCTTACTCCATGATTGATCGGTCAAGAGCAGTATTCACACAGAATAACAATGTGATTGGAACACTCAATGTTCTCTTTGCTATTAAAGAGTTTAGAGAGGAGTGTCATCTGGTGAAGCTTGGGACCATGGGAGAGTATGGGACTCCAAATATTGATATTGAGGAGGGTTACATAACAATTACTCATAATGGAAGAACAGATACTTTGCCCTACCCCAAGCAAGCCAGCTCTTTCTACCATTTGAGTAAGGTTCATGATTCAAATAACATAGCCTTTACTTGCAAGGCTTGGGGGATTCGAGCCACTGACCTGAATCAAGGAGTAGTATATGGGGTGAGAACAGATGAAACCGAGATGCACGAAGAGCTCCTTAACAGGTTTGATTATGATGGTATATTTGGAACTGCATTGAACCGGTTCTGTGTTCAGGCTGCTGTTGGTCATCCACTTACTGTGTATGGCAAAGGAGGCCAGGTAAAAGCCCTCTAAATGACACACAATCATTCATACATTCACACACACATGCCTTCTTTTCAAGTGCCTCAACTCAAAGTTATGTACTCAAATAATACCATTTTTTGTTGCATTACTTCCCATTTACTAATATCTATGGTTTTTTTGATATGCCAGACCCGGGGATATCTTGACATACGAGATACGGTTCAGTGTGTTGAGCTTGCCATCGCAAACCCAGCACAGGCTGGCGAGTTTCGGGTCTTCAATCAATTTACCGAGCAGTTTTCTGTCAATGAACTTGCGGCGATTGTTACAAAAGCAGGAGAGAAACTTGGGATAGATGTGAAAACCAAATCGGTGCCAAACCCAAGAGTTGAAGCGGAAGAGCACTACTATAATGCCAAGCACACTAAACTTATTGAGTTGGGACTTAAACCACACCTTCTTTCAGACTCTCTCCTAGATTCATTGCTCAATTTTACTATTAAGTACAAGGATCGTGTAGACACTAAGCAGATAATGCCCAGTGTTTCTTGGAGAAAAATTGGGGCCAAGCCAAGAACTGTTACCGCGTAGATGAGTGTAGATGTGATATAGCTTTATGTATACACGTTAAGTACGTTATTGACCCTTTGTCATCTTTGTTTTCAGGTTTTAGGGAGTGTTGCACCTTCTACCTATTTTACATAAATATGGTCTTATGATTGCTCAGTCGCAATCTATGAATTAGTTTATTCAACTTATATGGAGGTTTCAGATATTGGGGTATGTACTTGCTAAGTGATCATCCGGTAAGGATTACAATTTTCTTTTTAATTCACGGGTAATTGCGAAACTAATCTCACATATCCGTTTTCTTCTTTGTTGTTAATTGCATTGAATTAATGTTGGAAAATAATTAGTCAAAGAAACAATCAGAATTTACTAATAATAACTCAATATATGTTACTTAAAATTATCAGAGTTGAGTAATTATTACAGGGTGACGTTCGAAACATACTAGGAACTGCCCAAAAATTTCAATTTTTGATGATGGGTTTAAGATCACAATTTTGAAGGAACAAATTTATCTGCTTTAGTGCTAAATGGTGACTGCTCAGGCAGATACTTGTCCTGGTGGAAATCTGCCTTAATGAAGTCCAACACGATTGAAGTCAACTCATTTTGATGTGAAGTGTGTTCATGATCAGCTCCTTCTACAATGTATAGTTTATGATTAGGTATCACCTTGTTGAACTCAAAAGCATCTTCAACAGGAACCGTTTTATCCATTGATCCGTGAATTGTCAAAACCCTGCAAATATAGAACAAGCAGATGAGTATGTAATCGACTTTTGGAACATATTTGGGAATTTATGCCCGACATTCAGTGTCGGTGGCTCGAGGCATGCATGATGGAGATGAATCATATGTATGGATCATCATAAACATTACAGAAGTAATCCATGAGGATAATTACATTCTCTGACCTGCATTTTTTATTAATTGATTGGCAGGCTGCACACATATCAGTCTTTAGACGCTCCATCAAACTTTCTTCAGTCACACGATACTCAAATTTCCCTATTAACAAAAGCTAAACAGTCAACCAGGGGGATAGCCAATCTAAACCTAAAAGAATCCTTGCACAGGTATGATAGCATACCTCTTTTGTTCTTAACATCAATAAACCCATCTTGCTTGATTCTTTGTAGAAAATCTTTACCTAAGCGACCTTCAATGCCTACTTCCAGATTAAATCGGCCAGCAATATTTACAACTGTATGAACGTCTTTATATTTTGCAGCATACAAGATAACTGCATTCCCACCTGCGAGAAACATGGTAAGCAATAATTTTCTAAAGAAGAATGGATTTTCTCATCTAGAAAAAAATGGGTTGGAAGCTTGTGAGAAAACCACTGAAGGTTAATAAAGTAGCACTATGAAGTCATTGATACAAACAAAGCGGGGAATATAATACTAGTGGTGCCATTTGCAAGACTATGATAGCATGACAGCTATCTACCTCCATTACAGTGTGCTAGGTTCAAAACTTTACATAGTTATCTTTCCAAACATCCTCTTTTTGTTTCACAAATTAGGCTTTGGTTTTAAAAGAGCATGAATTATAGACAGACCTTTACTGTGCCCAACAACTGCAGTTATTACATAATCCTGCCCACGAAAGTGTTGAACTACAGCATGTAGATCATCAGCTTCTCTGCGATAGTTACCATATCGAAACGAACCTTCACTTTCCCTATGAGGAATAGCATAAACAGTTTCTTATAATTACTACATGAGAAGTTCCATGCAATGCTCAAGATTTAAAAACTTTTAAGACTTGGACAAAAAAATGCCAACAACAGTTAAGCAATTACATATAAAATCTATATACAGACTTGTTAATGCTCACAACTCAAATAAATGCCCATCACTTAAAGGGTCTTAAACACCACATAATTTTCAAAGAACCTTAAGAACATGGAAATAGAAAACAAAGTACTTATCAGAAACTCCTGTAAAAAAAATTGCAAACAGCTTAGCTTACCCATTTCCAGAAAAGTCAAAGCGGAAAGCACTTATTCCTTCTTTTGCTAATGCAGCAGCAAGGTTCACCATAGGAATGCGATCCTAGAGATAAAATAAAAAGATTGTCAGATCCAACCCATCCCACCATGTTAGAATGGAAGAAATTTCATGAGGCAAAATGTATCAAAGTGAAAGACTCATGAGCTATGCCAGGATCAGATGGCTAACTCTGCTGTTTCATTGTTCTCATAGTATAACAGAAGTACATATAATGAGTTTAAATGGCAAAAAAATAGTATCAAGTATATAACATGTCACAAGCAACAACCTTTGAGGATTGTAAGCCATGGCACAACACAACGAGCTCCTTTGAACCCGTATCATGTAATATCCCCACAAGCTTCTCCCCATGCTTGTTTTCTATAGCAACTCTCCGCTGTTGAATTACTGCAGATTAAATTCAATAAAATGTTTTAAAAATTCATGCTGGCAATAAATGTAAGAAAACACAGAGACCCTGTTAGACTCCATTTAAGCATGAACCCAGTGGGCAATTTGTTTAATTTTAGATATCAAACACAAACAGAAAAGGAAGGCAACCATTTACTAGATTCTGGGGATTAACTACAACAAAAATGAATAAGTTTGTCACCCAACAGGCCAACATCGAATAACTTACAAAAGGCCATAAATTTAAGATGTTTATGCAATTGGGTATTCGCAAATATCGTCGATTAAATCAACTATGGACAATTAATTTGAAACGTAGTAAAAAGAAGGGTTTTAGATTCTGGGAAGGCAATACGATTGTTTGATTACCAGGTTGTTGCTGAGTCGGACTAGGCCGAGTCACCGACATGGATTCGCGTTGGACTAGCGAAAATTTTGTCTTTATGGCGCCAAACGGACGACAGGTCGAACTGGAACAGTCGAGCCTACTGTTACAGTTATAGAGAACTAAATCACGAGCTCAACTCAGGCCCAACTTACTGGTTATCTGTTGGATATTGGTTTTTTTAAATGTTGAGTATGTTCTTTTTTTTTTTTTAATGAGTAATATATAGGAAAATTTTCTAGAGCGGACATCTGCACTTTTTTTCTTCTTCGAGCTATCAGCCTTTTATTTTCGAAATTGCAGAAGCGATCGCCATTTTTTCTCATTCCCGACAAATTAATGGTATGATGTTAAGTTTTCCAAAGCGATGGGAGCCAAAAAAATTGTTGCGATCGATCACAAATTTGTTGCCGTTGCCCATTCTAGAGACCGTTCTGGTGTTGTATGTATTTGGTATACAGGTAATTACAAAAATGATCCACTTATTATCAGCTAAATTTATTCTGATTCATGAATTTTTTTAAATTTTATATTAGTTTATGAATTGTCTGATGTGTTTTATTTTAGTCCAAAACGGATAATTTTATCCTCAAAGTTAACTCATTGATAAAAAATTAAGGGGCAAAATTGTCCAGTTTGGACTAAAATGAAACACTTCAAAAAATTCGTAAACCAAGATGACACTTAAAAAAATTTGTGGGCCAAAATTAGATTCAGTGAATAATAACTAGACCATTTCTATAATTACCTCATTTGGTATATAATAATATTCATGACTTATTTTAAAACAACAAAGAGATCTTTTTTTTTTTTCTAAGGAATACCAGGTCAATTTTTCAAAGTAATAAAAAATCATTTATTTTTCCATCACTCAAATCCACTCATTCCATTTAACAAATGAAATTAGTATGATTCTAACTTTTAGATGCATTGTCTCCACTAATCCCTCAAATTATATTCCTTAGGTGCGCGCTTCTAATCTTTTTAGAAGTTTTTATGTATTTAGAGCGAAAAAAATAATTAGAAAAAAAAAAAAAGAGAGGTTTTAAAATTGAGTAACAAATTTTCGAGGAAAATGGTTAGTTTTAAAAGACCAACGTGCTGATTCACTCAGAACTAGCAATACTGCAACTATAACCTCATACATCAATAATGAAGAATACCCTTTGTTGAAGCTTCAAGTTTAAGAAGCTAGCAGGGCAATGGAGCGTAGAAACTGTTGGAGGGAGAATAGAAAGTGCAAAGGGGTATGCGATAAATAATAAAGTTAAAAGCCAAAATCAAGAATGCACTAACTTTTATTGTATAAATAAGAACCATCAGAGAAAAAAAAAAAAAAAAAAAGAACAATCAAAAACAGACAATGGTTGTTCTCCAATGCCTTGATTAGAACTCCTACACTGACTTACCGATAAACTCGTCTACAATTCCCAAGTCAATCTGACCACGGCAATACATAAATTATACCTCAGTGGCAGCAAACCATGATAACCAAACAGAGAAGGCTGGGGAGTAAATTTACTATATGCACATTGACACTGATAAATAGATACCTGGAACTCACCAACCTCTCTAGTGCTAAGATCCCACAGGCGCAATGCCTTTAGTCTTGGCTGCAGCAGTTGCAGCGGCAGCAGCTGCGGCTGCTGCGGCAGCAGCAGATGCAGCTGCATTGGGTGTTGAGGGGGGCACTGGGTTGGACTGCGAGCTACTCTTTGCTGCAACTACTTGTTGGTGCGGTTGTAGCTGCTGCAGCTGCTGAGAGTTTACTTGGGCAAGCAAGGCCTTGATCTGACTTCCAGTGAGTGTCTCCTGCTCTAGTAGAGCATTAGCAAGGGCATGGAGCTCCTTGCTATGTGTGGTAAGGATGTTTTTTGCATTGTTGTAAGCCCTTTCCAAGAAGTACTTCACTTCTTCTTCAATAAGCAGCCTAGTTTCTGTGCTCATGCTCTTCCCATTGTCATCATAATTGTGGCTGACAAGCCCAACTTCTTTGCTCATACCATACTTCGTTACCATTGCTCTGGCAAGAGAAGTTGCTTGCCGGAGATCATCAGATGCACCGGAAGTAACTTCATTTTCTCCAAAGATGAGCTCTTCAGCAACCCGCCCACCCATACAAACGTCGAGCCGCGCAAGCATCTGTTTCCGGGAGACACTTGTCTCGTCCTTGTCAGGTAACTGGGCAACCATGCCGAGTGACATACCCCGGGGAACTATTGTTGCCTTGTGAACTGGATGAGCACCATCAGTGTGGATGGCCACAAGTGCATGACCACCCTCATGGAAAGCTGTTAGCTTTCGTGACTCATCAGATATAACAGCTGACTTGCGTTCACTTCCCATCATAATCTTGTCTTTAGCATACTCAAGATCAGCCATGTTCACTGCTTTAGCACCGTCCATGGCAGCCTTCAGGGCAGCTATGTTGACCAAGTTTGCAAGATCAGCACCCGAGAACCCGGGAGTTCCTCTAGCAATGATACTCAAATCAACATCATCATCCTTCAGAACCTGTCAAAAGGGAATTTTGATTAACCTTACAGGTATTTTTCAAGACCTTTCAAGACCAAGGCACAGGCAATTGCAATTTGTAACTCAAGCTTACCATTTCTAATAAATATTCTCATTAAGGAGTGAAAGATTACCTTCGACATGTGGGCTTCCATAATCTGCCTCCGCCCTTCAACATCAGGATTAGGAACAACAATGTGGCGATCAAATCGTCCAGGTCTCACCAATGCTTTGTCCAACGACTCTGGGAAATTAGTAGCGGCAATAACAATAATCCCTTCATTTTGTTTAAAACCATCAAGTTCGACAAGCAACTGATTCAGAGTCATTTTCATGTACTGCTGATCCTTTGGGTTGCGGCTTCCTCCTATTGCATCTATCTCATCAATAAATATTATACAAGGTGATCTCTTCTTTGCAGCTGCAAAAAGATCCCTAACCCTTCGAGCTCCAACACCAACAAACATCTCTTCAAACTCACTTCCACTGCATGAAAAGAAAGGTACCCCTGCTTCTCCAGCAATCGCTCTTGCTAACATTGTTTTGCCAGTGCCAGGTGGGCCAACAAGCAACACACCTTTTGGGAGCTTGCCACCTAGACGAGTGAAACGCTGCACCAAGGGAAATCAGATTAAGGGGGTATCTAAAAGAAACTGTACAGTTATAAAAAGATGAACACATTGCAAGATAGAAAAGAAAGGAAATCAAAGGGCACACAGGAAACAAAATCAGGAGGATTTGGCATTTCAACCATTTTCTCAGCTCAGTTCAATTAAACCTGTTCAGAGACACTAGTTTCCCAGAAGATTCAACCCTTGAAATCAATATTATACTTTCATGATTTGAAGGAAAATAACACAAATGAGAGACAATTTTATTGAATAGTGAAAAATCAAGACCATTTCAAGTTCTTTACTTAACTCCTTGAGAGGTCACTTCCAACCTCATCTTTTTGGGTTGGATGAAATGGGATGACTTTGCCCTTATCTCACAAAAACAGGGGCAGGGGGTGATGACTAAAACCTAGGTGTTTAAATTTCATATTCTGCTAAAAATAATGTTGAATGCATCTACCTTAGGATCTCGAAGATAGTGAACGATTTCTTCTAGCTCTGCCTTAGCCTCATCAACACCCTTTACATCGTTAAATTTTGTGTTAGATTCCATGCTAGGTTGGACCTCCTCATTAAGTCCGAGTCCTGAAAAGTGGAAACGGAAAATTTAAAGGAAAAGCTTTCATCAGTTTAAGGAAGCATCTAACCAAATCATGGTTGAACTTGAACCTAAAGCATCAAGAGATAGTAATACCTTTGCTTATTCCTCTATCCTCAATAAGTGCTCCTACCCCAGATATCAAAAGAAAGGCTAGCGCGATAGTGCGAATTGTACGCCACAGCTGCTCTTTAAAATGACCTCCTTCTGTAGCCACCATATGAATAGGAGCACTTGAAGTTCCAAGAACACCATCTTTCGTAGATTTTCCAACATTCCTGAAAGCTGTGAAGCTGCCCATGCTTTCTTCCTCCCTTGCTGAGTTACTAACACCTACAAAATATATAAACGCTTCTTGCTCAATAGCTCAGAGTCATAAGTTGAAAAGGATGTGAAAAACCTTTCAGAAAATCAATGTACTAAGCATGCAGTTTTTATACACAAAAAAAAAAAATTAAAAATCAACAGAAGTTCAGAGTCCATATAAATTATTAGAAGGAAAAAGGTATTTGATTATTAAAAAAAAAAGCAGGAATATTACAAAACAATCATCACATTAAATTTCTATCATCCCAACTTTATTGATAAGCTTAGAACAATTACAGACCAAAGTCATACAAAAATAGACAAACTAGGGCAGTATTTTGGGTAGAAATAATAACACGGGAAACAATCCATTACCCACCTCTCTGCAATGTCTTGAGTAACTCACTCTCATCCAGCCTGCCAACTTTTACTAATGATTTCACATATTCAGAAAGTGCTGAAGGGTTAGAATGCAATGATGGTTGACTTTCAAAAAATCTTATCACTGCTTCATGATCACTCCGATGGTAAAGTTCTTTTAGATGGGCAAGTTCACTAGCTTCATCTGCATCACGTACTCTGCGAGCAAAACTGCCAACATAGCTTGACTGAAACCTCTCTTGAGCACTTAAAAGCCTATTCCCTGCACAAGGGTTAAAAGACAGTAATTGCTTCAAAAAATGAAAATAAATAGAAAATAGTGCACTAACTTCCACTTAAAACCTAGACAACGAATTACCCAAAGCAACAAATTTGAAAAGATAAAAAACAAGAAGCAGAATTCTTTGTAAGTTTGAAATGAACAAAAAAAAAAGATGTAAATTAAAAAGTTCTGAATGCCATACCCCCACCACCTGCAATCCTGTTGACTGGAAAATAAGTTCTGGCAAACACGTTTTTCAGCTGTCCCAACTCTGATCGATGCCTTGATACCTGTTGTAGAAAAAACATGAAATTTAATATAGCCTAAAGCAACAAAGAAAGTATATATAAGAGGGTAATCAAATGGTGCCAAAACTGCTAGATGAAAGAGCAAATCAAAAAAGAAAGAGCAAATCGAAATATAATTGAAAAAACCACTAGAGCACAGCATACATTTAAGCCTTGATTGGAAGGGATTTGGAAGAGAGTGCACCCCAAACCCTCATTCCTTTTAGGCCAACAAAAGCTCTAAACAAAATTTTTTAGAACACCCAATTTTCGTAATGATCTCAAAAGGGTCTACTTTCCATTGGGTACCCAATCATTACAGATTTGAACATGTTAATTACGAATTTCCTACGTTTTCCTAGCAATCAAACAGATCAAAAATCTTCCATTGTAAGCTCGCAATGTAAATAACTCCTTATTGTACACACTTACAACTCAAACCTAAACAGAACCGTATACCGCAACACTATGATTATGCAGAAGATGAAAAAAGAAATGAACATAATGATTAAACTCATGAACAATCAAAATATAGAAATTAGGGTTTTCAATATCAACTAAAAGAAACAAACTTTATCGTTAGAAAACACGTCTATGGCAGAGGGAAGCAGAAGATTGCATAGAAAAACTAAGATTTATAAGAACCCAGCTGAAGATTTAACCGACCTGAGTAATCAGGCGCCTCAAAGCCATCTCTTGCTTAAAGACCTAAAAAAATGTCCGATTTTACCCTCACTAAAACTTCCTCTCTGTCTGTCTCTAGTTCTCTCAGTAACAAAATTTGGACGTGGGAAGGGTCTATGTGGAGACGTGTTTGGCCGGGGAGAAAATGAGAAGGAAAATGAGGGAAAGAGCGAGTTTTGGAAGATAGAGGTTGAGGAAGAGCCTGAGGGTGAGGAACATAACCAAACCAAACCGGGTTCTAGGTTCTAGGTTCTAGTTTGCGCACGATGTAATGATGTGCTCCGCGTGTCTTGTTTGCTAATTACTATTATGGTCGCGAGCCAAAATGTCCATATTGCCCTTTCGGCAATGGATAATTGGACTTTTATGGACTCGGGTCTCCGACCCTTTGCTTGAAATTCCTCTTTTCTTTTTTGTTTGGAAAATAGATCAAGATTTTTTTTTTGGGTATATGATGTATATCGCCAGAAATTAATGTCCTGCTAGTATTTGTTAATTAATTTTTTATTTTCTGTATCCATCACAAAAGGAAAAAAAAACATCCTACTCAGTGACTCAGATAGTGATCAATCAAGAAGCCCAATTTCAATGAAATCAACAACCTATTGTCACCGGTCACCAGGCTGATCCAGATTGGTTTACAAGTTTTTCTTTGTAAAAGTAAAAACTTGGCCCAACCCAAATCCATAGTCATACATAACGGGTCATGATCAAGAACCATAGTGATCCATAGCGAATTACTATTAGCGAAGTCTATGGGCCTATAACATTAAGACATTGATTAAGACCAGTTCTCAGGAGGGTCAAGTGAGGTTATTGTTTTGATTTGGCTCTAAGGTTACGTTTACTGACATGGAATGTGAAAAAAAAAAAAAAAAAGGGATCAGAGTGAGAATGAATGGGTGAGAGAATAAATTGGAGTGAGGATGAGTCATTCCGATTAAGTTGTTTACTAATTATTTGAAATAATAATGAAAATAAAGTTGATTTTCCTTCCCGTGTTTACTAATTATCATGAATCAGAATAAAAACTTGTTTGATTACTAAAAAGTTTGAGTGTTGTTTTAAAAAAATATTTTCTTAATAGGTATTTTGGGATTATTATAAAAATTTAGAGTACTTTTGGTATGAATTAATGGTTATGGATATAATGAGAGTCAATACTAGGGTCAGGAAAATCTTCTGACAAACCACCACCAACTAACATACCAACCGAAAAAAAATCGCAAACAACCGAGGTGGCGGAACATCGAACCAATGGCGTCACCGACTGACATACCGACCCTTGTCGATGGCGATTGGGAAATCTCAAACCGTCAGACAACTAATACCGACCGACCCCTTATCTTCTTCTTCTTGTTCTTTTTCTTCTTCTTACGGTGAGCTCAGGCTTGGCATCGGCAAAGCTTCGAGGAGTAAGTGCGACGATGGTGAGTAGCGCATAGTGGTGAGTTTAAGTGGTCAAACTTGCAGAGTTGGAGTTGTAGCAGGGCAGTGACTATGATTGGAGGTGCTGGAGTTGGAGTTGGAGTTGCAGAGAGAAGAGGGTGAAGTCTTAGCCACCACATCCGATCGCGCCGAATTGATATCGACCGATACCGACCAAAGCTGGCCATACTGCCGGTGGTAGGTCGGTGATCGGTTGAGCCATTTCGATTCGGTTACCAAACCGCTACCACCCCTAGTCAATACCATGTCCACCCAATAAATGAGATTAAGGAAATGATTTTTTGATTTTGGAGTGAATCTCACTTATTTTTTTATTTCTCAATACAAGTAAACACATAATTTGAGTGAAATTAATGAGAATGACTATCATCCATTTCACTCTAATTTCATATAAGTAAACGTGCCATCAAATTTTATAAACTTCGTATATATATTGTATTGTGTTAAACTCAAATAATAGATCTCTTATACATTGTGAATATGTGTTCATAAAATTTGAGTAAATGTACATGAAAGATCCATGAACTCATTTTATGGATTGGTTTGGCCGTTTTGGCCTCCAAAATATCTCAATAAAAAAATGATGCCCCGTGGAGGTACAAGTAGTCCCGTTTTTGGGGTTGCTTTTCTTTTCTTTTTAAACCTCATCGGGATTGGAATTATAAAGGAGCTGCGCGCACAGGAATCAAATAGCATCTACTTTTGTGTTCGGATGGATCCACACAATTCATCATATAGCATAATTCCCAACAAAAAAAAAGAAAAAAGTTTGCATAGTGATCAGACCGAAAATAAAAAACACATGAGTGATCAGTGGACTCATTGACTCAGTGCTTGTACTCTCGAATCTTAATTTTAAGCGGTTTCATGGTCTGTTCATCATTAACTAATTTTCAAAAAAGGTAAAGTTGCTACTAACTTTATGTTTCAAGAAATCAAGAATGCTAGTCTAATGTATGATTTTTAGAGCACCACGTCAGTTGGTCACACTTTATATAGTCATGCTCCTATTAATTTGGCTTTAATTAAGAAAGAAGCTGGAACGCATGCAAAGAGTATGTTGAATACTTGTATGTGGTCATTAAGCCCCAAGTGAGAATTTTCTTTGAGTTTGCTAATAGCCAGCTAGTATATAAAAAGTTTTATTTTTTGATAGTCAAGTGGAAAAGATAGCTTAACCAATCTCTTTTTCTTACAGACATTTTTAAGTCTTAGGCTAATTAACCTACAAAATTCAACACAAACCTCATTTATTATGACAAATAAAATACTTATGTATTAATAAAAAAACATACTTATATGTAGAAAAAGCTTTAGTAAAGATATCCTTACTTTAATAAAATAAGAAAAGTCTATGTGAGGCTTACAATTCAATGATTATCATATTTTAGGATGTCATTTAAATATCACTCCTACAAAATTCAGTCAAATTGAAAATTGCTCATCAACATCATTTCATTTCAATTTTATTTGACATATTGGGTTTGTCTATATAGTTTAAATGACTCAATAATTACCAATTTAACTAAATTTTTTACAATGATGATCCTTAATTGAGGAGATTGAGACCTAAAAAATAAACAGTATCAATTATTGAACTACATTCCCCATAGAAGATCTTAAATTTCTTAAAGTAAGGACATTCTTACTTGAACTCCCTACTTATATGTATATCCACTCATTATTTAATGAAAAGATTTGCTAATTAAGGATTATAGATATGTATACGAGTTATCAAGAAAAAAAATGTCGATTCCATGTGCTATTAACTAGCCTTTTGGCTTATAATTTTCCGAGAATAGAAAAAGATCGATGTGATCAATTACAAAAGCAGAAAACTATTCATAATAAATTAAAGAACAAAACTAATTGAGAGAAAGAAAATTAAGTGAACAGTGCAGATTAGAGCACCATTGAATTGCCTATTAACGAGATTCAAGATTAATGCCTCTCTTCTTCTCTTTCTCTCTATCTAACCTTGCCAGTTAGATGTTTGATTGTTGTGATGACTCTGCTGCCCATAATTAGGTACTGAAGCAGTAGAAGAGTTATTGACATGGTCGTCGAGCCCAGCCATGTTGAAAAAATCCTCATCATGGGATGAAAACGCTTTAAGACCCAAGAAATCTCTTGTCATTCCATCACTATTGTTGATATTCATATTCATATTACCACCACCTCCTCCTCCTCCTCCAGCGGCGGCTTCCGTGGTGGTTTTCTTTAGAGGAATTCCAACAAAATTATTGTCGACGACCCTTCTTGGATCGTGCACCATTCCATTGAAAGCCGCCTGATGATCATGATCTCCAAAGGATGACAGTTGATCGAACCCATGAGCCGCGCTCATCATCATCATGTCATGGTATTGTGAATTTTGATCAGCAGCAGCCTGCAGTTCCATAAAAGAAGAAGAGGTAACAGCCGCAGCAGATTTATTCCCAAACCCAATGACATTATTCTCCATTGCTTCACGTGATGAAGGAGGCAAAGTAGTACCCAAATTAGCACTAGTTTGTTGCTGCTGGGACATCATGTGGGGTTTGAGAAATGGGGAGGGTTTGCTCACTGAGGCACCCATTTCTGCTGCCTTTTGCAGTAATGCAGTGGCTGACATGTGAGGGGAAGATACAGCTGTGCTGGCTTGGAAGAAATGATGATCAGATGGGAGTCCAGAGCTGCTGTTGCTAGGGTTAGGGTTTTGATGATGCTGAACGAAAGATTGCTGATCGAATGAAGTTGAGAATAGTGGTGATGATGATGAGCAAGACATCCATGGTGGAAGCTGTAGCTGATTATGATCTTGGACTTCTCTTTTCACAGCTGATAGATGACCAGAAGAAGCTTGGAGGCCATGGCCATGGAGTTGGGGTAGTGAGGAGAGAAGTGGGTTTATCATTCCAGCTGGCATTGCTCTGGCAGCTACTCCACTATTATCATAATTAGTGTTGTTACTATTCTCCTGTGCTAAAGCATCACAGAAGGCTCTGTGAGTGATGAAGCTGTCCCTCCTGTTAATAATCAAAACAAGCACAAAAAAACAAAAAGAGCAAACCAATATCATATCAATCTAAAAGCAACATGCATAATAAACAGTAGTGCGCGCAGTGTGAACTGTGAAGTCTTCTCTCTCTCTCTCTCTCTCTCTCTCTCTCTCTCTCTCTCTCTCTCTCTCTCTCTCTCTCTCTCTCTCTCTCTCTCTCTCTCTCTCTCTCTCTCTCTCTTATTCACCTTTTTGTATTTTCCTTCTTTTTGTTTTTTGATGACAAAAGACATATAGCAGATACATGTGTAACCCACTAAAGATATTTACACAATAAGCACTTTACGTTTCTCATTACACCTCAAAAGCCTTCACTCTTTCTTCTCTCTCTCTCTCACTCTCCTCTTCCTAAGGTTACTTTAGCGATGAATTATCAAGAATGCAGTATTGAATATCTGAAAGAAAATGTGATGATCGAAGTGACTCAATATAAGTATTTATGGCCTTAATTAGTACTGAAAATTGATGAGAAAGTTCAATTAATCTTGGAAGGAATGATACTGAATGTATTTAAATTAAAATTCCCCGATTATAATTTTGGTTCGATCAATTCAAATTACCTAGAGAAAAGGGTTCCACAGTCACATCTATACTCTCTTGTGCCACAGATCTTGGAGTGAGCTTTCCAATCCGACTGAACCGCATAGCGCTTTGAGCATTTTTCACACTTCCACTTCTTCTCACCATGCTTTCTGCTGAAGTGCTTCTTGATCCCCGTGAGATCCCCAAGAGCCCTTGAAGGGTCATGGTGGACACATGTTGGTTCTGGGCACAGATACACCTTCTTCCTCACCTCCTTGGTTGTCCTTTGCTTTAGCTTCCATGGCAAGTTGTGCCCTCTTCTATGAAGCTGAAGATTCTGCTCTCTCTGAAACCCTTTGTTGCAGATCTCACATATAAATCTATTTGTTGCCATCAGTGATTTGGGAGACAAGGCTATCACTTCAGCATCTGGGTCTGCTCCAAATTAATCAAATTCATTAATTAATTAAATTTCAAGTACCAAAAATAAGAAAAACTAAACAATTATATATGTTTAATAAAAGATAGCCATTATTCATTAATTTCATGCATAATATATATGGTAATTGATGAGATCATGATTACCTGGGTTGCCTGGAAGGTTCCTCTTCTTCTTTGGTGGTGGTGGCTGCTGATATGTTGAAGCTGAAGAGGATTGTTGAGGGTACAGTGTGCCACCTGCAGCTGTGGACTCATTTCTGGTACTTGAAGAACCACTTAAATCACCAGATGCACAGGTCAAATTGGACATATTCTCATCCACCATTAAACCTTTCATCATCTCTATCTGCTATCTCCACACTCACATTAATTACAAGAGCTAGTACTGCTGTTGAAATGATGACTACTTAATTGAGGACAACAAGTATGAGATTCATAAATCAAGAGCAGATCAATTCTTTCACATGTGTGGCAGGATTTAGATCTGAGTGCAAACCCTAATTTAGAAAGAATTACATGTACAAGTGGACACAAATCCCACCAAATTCTTCTCCCCAGTTAGCCTTCTAGCTTGATGATGATTCTCTAAGGTTCAAACCTTCAAGATTAATATCAAAAAAAGGAAAAATTAATTAATAAGAGAGAAAGGAGCTAGCACATATAGATAATTTAAAGGAAAATATATAAATTAATGAACTTTTAAGTGGACTAGCACCAACCTTTTAGCCAATAGCTTGCTAGTTTCTTAATTTTATGTGTTCAACAGCCACTTTTGCTTTGCTTTCAGCTGGTTAGTGGGTTGCAAACACCAAGAAAATTCAACTAAATTTAACCTTATAAACCAAACTCAGTGTTTTTATATGAATCATAAAAAAGAGTATGAGATATTTGTATGTGTATGTGTGTGCATGAGAGAGAGAGAAGAGAGAGAAAGAGATGTGGATGAGGAGGGATTCCCTTGGAGCGATCTCCACCCATCCACCACCACAGCTCAACCAACAGGCTTGTTCTGACGTACACTTTCTGTCTTTTCCTTTGTTCTCATCCCAGTCACCGAAATTATTTCTTTAATAATTATATATTTATATATATATATTCACTTTTTAAAATTACATGCATTTCCTATCTCTTAAGTTTATTTAAGCCTTTTTTAACACACCATACCTTTCTCCTTGCCATAAAAAGTAGAAATAAAGCAACCAAGTGATCGAAAAGATAAAAGGGAGAGAAAGACTTCAGAGTACGTACCAGAGAGAGAGAGAGATCGAGAGATTATAAGGAGATGATAAGAAGTTGATTATGGCCTTTTAACATCATGGGTAAAAGAGAAAAGGAAAACCCCACCTAGCTAGCTAGCTTGCACCCTGTGCAATATTACCACATAATATTATTAAGCATATATGCATGATTGGATCGATATTCATTCAGTGATTGAATATATTCCAGCAGACATACATGCTTATGGGAAAACAGTCCTCATTCTTATATTATACTTGTTTAGTCCTAACTTAGTATTAATTTAGTAATGCAACTTCATTAAAATATATATAGCTAGCTAGTTTTCTGACATTTTTCTTGGTCTTTGAAATGAATAATAGGGCAACAAAAAAATAGGCCGGTCCCCATTGCTAGCTGCACAACCCATATCATCTTTATTTTTATAATTGTATTTATGTGCAGAGAGAGAGAGAGATATATATATATATATAAGCACTGTTCATTTACATTGACAAGGTTAAAGATCATGGAAGCAAGTGGGACAATAAAATTGACATTAGCTATATAGTTCAGTAACATGAAGTTAATTAGCTAGCTAGATATGCCACAACATATATAATTGGTATTTTGAACTATATACATAACAATCTCTGCATACATAATTAAGAGAAAGAGCAGCAATTTTCATATATATAAACAGTATTAGTTCATTAATTTCATGAGGTGACATGCATGCACCCAAATATAGTATTAATTTATTACATATGAATATATGATCAGTTTATTCTTTGGATTTACAGGTATAATATTCTCTAGCTCATTATTTGATTTGCTTCTATTTGTCATTTTCACCTTCACTGTCCTTTTTTCTTAGCCCATAGGGTCTGAGTCTCACTCTGAGTTCAACTGTTCAAGGTTCACGTGATAATTATCTTGTCTGCAGGTTTCAATATTCAGACAAACGTGTCGAGTTTTACTGGTCTAATCAAGTGGGTTCAAAAGACATTATTCGGGTTTAAATTTCACATATGGGTTGGGTTTTAAGCCCGATCAAGTGGGTGCCAAAAACATTCTAGCAGCTCACTTTTTCCCTTTGGACATTTTCTACCTCATAAAAATCATGGGCTTTGTTTCGGGTTGGGTTGGCGATAAGCCCAAGCCCAAGCCCAAGCCCATGAAAAGTTGTATTGTGAATAAGCCCAAGCCAAGAATGCAACAACTGAAATGAGCTGACATGCAAATTACAAGTACATACGTAACTCTCTCAAAATCAAATACCATAACTGGTCTCTTCATTTTTCAACCTTGTAATCTTGTTGAACTAAAAAAGAAACCTTGTAATCTTGTTCTTTACCTTCTTTGAAATTAAAATATATATATAAGAAAAATTAGAAAAAAGAGAACAAAAATTAGCCACCTTGCTTGTTTGCGTATGAAAATTTGCAACTCTAGGTAAAAAAAGTCCACGAGGCAAAATTCTTTAATACCACCATTATCACCCTGACTCAGTGATCGTACGGACTCACAATTAAAAATTAATAAACATGATTATAATTTATAGCAAATTCTTTAGTGCGTAGAATTTACAGTTTTTTAAAATAAATCATGCATATAGGCTATAGCGTAGCAATGAATCATCGTATCACACGTGAGTAATGAAAAGTGATGATCATTGATCAGAAGAGAACAAAACTGATGCTTATCCATCAATCCAATCCTGGGGTGCGTCTGACTGTATCCTTAGCACCCTCCTCATCAAAAGGCCAGCTATATCGGGAAGTGAAGCGCGTATTCCGTTATCTTTGCATCTTAGCTAAGCACAAATACAAAGATCAAATATTTTTGTATGATAATTGATAATTAGTTAATTAATCGATGAAGCTTTGTGTTTGGGATTTGGGATTTGGGAACTGGGAAATTTGTTAAATGCTATGCATTAATGGATACTTTTTTTTGTCAGAAAAAACAAATTGTATTGATGGGTGGTATGCCCATATCAATTTCCCACCATTTTCAACAAACATAGAGAGAGAGACAGAGACACACATTAACAAACAAGAGAGGGAAAGAGAGGGTTTCAGAGAATGAGCAAAGATGACGATGACCCAGAAAAGAGAGGGTCGAGATTAGGGCCGTCCGATTGGCTGACTAGCTTCCACCGCGATCTAATGGCTGGGGCGGTGATGGGCGGGATGGTGCACACGATTGTGGCCCCGATTGAAAGAACCAAGCTTTTGTTGCAGACCCAAGAGAGCAATCTCGCTATTCTTGGCGGCAGACGTACCAGATTCAAGGGCATGCTCGATTGTCTCGTCCGTACGGTCAGAGAAGAAGGCATTCTTTCTCTTTGGAGAGGCAATGGCAGCAGCGTTCTTCGATATTACCCCTCTGTCGCTCTCAATTTTTCCCTCAAGGTATGAACGCTTCCACTTCTTCGTTTTGAAGATTTTCTCTTTTTTGTGTATTGGGTTTTGATCACTGTGAGTCTTGAATGGCAATGATGGGAATTTCTCACATTTGGAACTGTTTCTTTCAGATGGGTTTGTTGTTATACCTTGAATTTATGGGTTTGTTGTTATGCGATATGAACTTGAATGGGCTTTTTTGTAGTTTATAGCAAATTAGATTGACTTGAGGGATTTTGTTGGCATATTGATGGGAAATGACTATGACTTTGCTGGAGCTTGTTAGGAGGTGTGGGGTTCAATTATCTGATTTTTTCCTTAAAAGAATCCATCTTCTCGGAGTGCTTCTTCTCTATACTTGTCTGCTAGCTATCAGGGAGAATATTATGGAGAAAGGAAAGTGGAGAACTTGATTCATTGACTCTGTTAAACATTTGTGCCTACTAAGTACTAACCAATCCATCATCACTGAGGGACTTTCTGTCTGGTGTAAAGTTTACAATATGGTTTCCAATTATTGTTATATGCAATATTTGGACATATCTGGTTGAGAGTGAGCACAGTGTAGATGAGGGGTTTGGTTCAGTGAGCATGATGCTCAGTAGGAAAGGGGCTTGTCCTAAAGGAAGAGGGAAAGGTTGCAATGCTATTCTTGTTCCCTTACTTTTAAGGTATTAAATGGTCTTTAGGTCAACATTTGGCATGGTTTAATTAGGTCTGGGAACAGAATTAGGGTGTCATTGTTGAGAATGAATGGTAATGGTGAGTTTTACTCCAAGAAATGTTGATAACTAATTGAATGACTTCCTTAAAATGTGCAGAGTGCTTTGAGGTACATATAATTAATAAAATGTATCCATATTAGAATAACAAACATGATGTAGGACAACACAAGGTGGGTTGTTTCGTAGGACTGTAGTGGGCTTTAGATGGTAACCAAAAGAGGTTTTAGAAAGAGAAAAAAAATTTAGTTTTGCTGTAATTTTTGAGAATTTAGAGAGATTGAGAATAATAGGGGGGGGAAAAGAGAGTGTAAACTAGGAGATATCTTGTCAAAGAACACAAGTCATGTCATTAACCACACAATGAATTGTTTGTAAGAGTCTGAAAATGGTTATGAACAATAACCAAGATCTACAGTAGAAAGCCAAAAATGTGGGATTCTCTTAGATGTAGTAAAGAAGATAAGGAGGAAATTTTCCCCCGAAGGGAGAGGTCTTGAGTTCAGACACCAAGTCTTGTAATTTTGGGGTGGGAGGTTGCCCTTCTCTTGAGCAAGGGAAATATTAGAAAAAGAAAACGTAGTTATGAAATGTTAACTCCAGGAGATCGAGACTTTTTGAAGTTCAATCAGACGAAACCGTATCTGGGTTTCTTATAACCTGTGTCCCTGATTGCATATTATCTGTCCTTGATAATGTTTTTGTTATATGTAAAGCTAGGATGGCAGAAATTACTGGCAGCATTGATTAGGAGACTAAGTAACATGGGTAAGCATTAGGCCCAGATCAGATGAGCATCTAAGTAGCATCAGAACATATGGAAGAGGATGTAATCTTGGGAGAATCTGTCTACCTATACTTGTTAAAAACATATATTTATCCAAAGGTTCTTTTACATGATTTAAGCAAATCTATGAGTACAAAACTGAGACAATAAGCAAACTGATAATACCTTTTTGACTTTGTTTGCTATGGTGGTAGATGGAATAGCTCTAAGTAATATATGAAGATTTCATAGTAATCATATCATGTAGTGCATGATCCTTGTAAATTAATTTCTTTTACAGGATCTTTATAGAAATGTGTTAAGAAGTGGAAACTCTCAAGATGGTCATTTTCTGTCCGGTGCATCTGCCAATTTCATTGCTGGAGCTGCTGCTGGTTGTACAACATTGATTTTAATATACCCACTTGATATTGCACATACCCGACTTGCTGCTGACATTGGAAGAAACGACATCCGCCAATTTAGAGGCGTCTACCATTTCCTGGCTACCATTCACCAAAAGGATGGGATTCAAGGGGTTTACCGAGGACTTCCTGCCTCTATACAGGGGATGGTCATTCACAGGGGCCTTTACTTTGGAGGCTTTGATACCATAAAAGAGATTTTGTCTGAAGAATCTGAGTTGCCATTGTGGAAGCGTTGGGTAGTAGCCCAGGCGGTGACAACCTCTGCTGGATTGTTGTCATATCCACTGGATACAGTTCGGAGGCGGATGATGATGCAGTCTGGATTGGAACAGCGGATGTACAATAACACTCTGGACTGCTGGAGGAAGATATATAGAACAGAGGGGGTGGCTTCATTTTATCGTGGTGGAGTTTCGAACATGTTCAGGAGTACGGGTGCGGCTGCCATCTTGGTTTTGTACGATGAGGTCAAGAAGTTCATGAAATGGGATGGATTATAGCAGGAAACCATTTTTCCCTGTCAGCTCTTCATCATCAGAACAAAAAGGATTAGAGTAGTAGACTAGAATGAAGAATTGGGAATTACACTGGAAGATTTTGTAAAGTTCAAATGAGTTTGATATTGTAATTTTGTAGCGTGCAGTGATGACATTCATTTTTGCCATGCTGCTCTATCTTTGAGGCTCTGGCAATTTACTCACTGATTTTTTGTTGAAAAAAATAGAAAAGTAAAATGTTGAATAAAATATATGCCAAAGTATGTTGACATTATCAGAATACTGATAGTTTCATGATTGATATACTTTCTTTTTGTTCTATGAGGATTCTTAGTCGTATTGGGAATTGGGTTAGTTGTAATGGGAATTTGGGTTACTTAATTGATTTCTCTCCTATTTCCAGATAATGTGGGGATTCTATATATGTATCTTCTGCCCTTCTTGGAGTAAGAACCCTGGATATCAGTTAGTTCTACTGATACTGCTACCGAAGGAAGGAGTAGATTCTATTCGTCTTGAAGCACCGTCCTCTGATCATATTCATCACTCTGAAAAATAAAAAAGAACATCATCATCATCAAGAAGCCGATTATAAAAATTGATGATGAATATTAAGGACTGTCTACTCGAATGTCATCTCCCGTGTTCAAAAGACTCATGACTGTCCACGGGTTGAAAGAAGAGCCAATTGTGGTAGGGACGTATAATGAATTGTGCAACGGGATTACTACATCTGCAATCCATACACCGTGCAATGGGTTGCTCTTCCTCCTGCCACTACTGAATCGAAATGGCCAGTAGCAGTGGAATTCATCTGTGATAATATTCCCTATTATAACTATAAGCAAGACAAGTGTGAGATCATCAAATTGAATGGAGACTGTCAGTTGTATTAGCCCCACTAAGTTTTGAAACTACTGATGAACGCTTTAGCTTCGCTTACAATGGAGTGTTGTATTGGTTCAAATTATACAATTTCCCCTGTCTTATAATTATGGGGCTGGATCGATCCATTCATGATCAACAACATCAACAGTACGAGTACTAGTAGTAGCAATGGTGATGGTGTTCTTGATTGTTATAAATGTCGTGCCCTTAAATTTGATGACCCAGCTGTAGCTGCAGACGAGTGTGAGATCAGTACAGTTGAGTTCCTTAATTGGTGTGTGCGGAGGGTGTGTACGAGTGTGAGATCAGTACAGTTAAGTGGTCAAAGTTAGCTGCAAAAGAGAGTAATCTAAATATCAATGGTTGCTTCTTCAAATTTGTGCTCCCATGGTGGCCGACACCAGTTCCTAGACTTCCACAGCATGTCCGTGGTGGAGGAATTAGCAGCTAGCTGGTATATAGGTAGTTAATTTCTGTTAGGGCTTGGAGCTATGCATCATGCTTAAAGTGATCTCCTTTCCTTTTAGGTTTGTCTAGCTGCAGGTACATTTTGCTTTCAATTCACACTCGGCCTTTTTTTTTTTTCATCTTTTGTCAGATCATTGCTCTGGTTTTGGCCCCTGATAGTTGTACACTTTTTTTTTGTTTGCCTTGTTCATGGCCTTGTTTAGATAATCAAGTGTGTATTTCCGATGTAGTTGCTTTCAATGAGAGCATTAATATCATGTCTTGTTTGGTGTTTGGCTTGGACTTGATTTTTTGATGAGTGATCAATGGATGTGGTTCATGAAATGGTTAAATGAATCATATGACCAACTTTAAGCTGCATTGTTGGGTACTGATGAAGTATTTAGACTTCTAGTGGAAGGTCATTGGTTTTGTGGTAACTAGTCTGTTTGAAGTTATGACAGGAACTACTTCTGTTCAAAATCCAAATGATTTTAGTTGCATTAAGAAAAATGAAAAGAAAGTCAAATGATGATAAGAATTTTGAAGTTACTGTGATTGGAAAACTTATAGTTAAAGTACTTGCAGTCATCGAATCTGCTTCATGGTTGGGAAACTTAATTATAGTTAGGTCGTAATACACACTGTGATACAAAACTAGGATTGGTTAGTTGGGTTATTAAATTTTTTGATGTTTAACATTACACAAAATTAAATTAAATAGCAAACATTGCCCTTAAATAGTTAAATTAAAATTTTATTAATATACTGGCTAGTTGTTAGTAATCTGATCAATGACAAGTAGGGTAGCTAACATATAGGTCGAATTAGACGGCCTCTATCTGTAGGGCGTGGTTTAGTATGTTCTTAATCCGGCGCTTCTGCTTCTGCTGCTGCACCTATTGGATCAAGATTAGAAGACAGGTTCTGATGCTGATGTGTTAAAGTTGAAGAAATTGTACGTAGTAGGCTGCTGACAAACATCATACGACATCTTCGATTCATAATTAACGTCTCACCAATAACATCAACTTTTGTAGTATCGCATTTGCATTTGGTGGAGGAGTACTGCACACCATTATTCACTATGTACGGTAGACATTGCCTTGGTCGAAAGGAATTGTATTGCTATAAGCAGCAGCTTAATTCATTAGCAATATCATTACTAGTAATGTTAGCATTAATCAGCTGAACTATGAGTAATTCATCTTTACCCGCCAGCATACCACAGAAACATGAACCAACTACGAGTAGTTAAATCAAATTGATATTTAATTGATTTGGAAATTAATTAAATAATTGACTGAGAAATTCAAAATTAATAAATGAACATTAAGCTAGCTTTGAAATTATGGAAATAGGATATATATATATATCTTCTTTTTATCTTCTTTTGGGTGTTTTTATCGTGCTTATATATGTTTAGAATTATATCGTTTTGAGGTTAAATTAAGATTTATGTATACTGTAAAGATAATTAAATAAAAGTCTAAAACGACATAATTTTAAACATAAACACAAAATCAATAATAAAAAGATGGACCATCAAAGAATTCTCGATGGAGCTCAAAATGATAGTGTGTTTTAGTATAATTACATTGAAAAGGCTAGGACGGCATTTTCATTTGCTGAGGAGGTTGTGATTTTGTCGAAGAAAATACTTGTGTGCATGACTGGCAACCTGGGTTGGAGTTCTTGTGGTCACAAAGTTTCTAGAGATCGATGCCCCTCCTGCCCAGCTTTTGAAGCCCTATTAGAAACATGCGGTGCTCTTCCTCACTCCATGGCATACCTGCATATATATACATATATACGCCAAATTATAGATCATCATCACCAACACATCCAAATTGGCCCAGATCGAATGGTATCTTAGTAGCATCAGAAGATATGGAAGATGATGTTATCTTTGAAGAATCTGTCAGTACTCAGTACCTATACAATTGTTAAAAGCATATATTTATCCAAAGGTTCTTTTACATGATTTGAGTAAATCTGTAAGCATATAACAAAAAGGATTAGAGTAGTAGATTAGAATGAAGAATTGGGAATTACACAGGAAGATTTTGTAAAGTTCAAATGAGTTTGATATTGTAATTTTGTAGCATGCAGTGATGACATTCATTTTTGCCATGCTGCTCTATCTTTGAGGCTCTGGCAATTAATTTACTCACTCATTTTTTGTTGAAAAAAAAAAAAAGTGAAATGTTGGCAAAGATATATGCTAAAATATGTTGCCATTAATCCATTATCAGCTTTTCTTTCTGTTGGCGTCGTTTTTGTTTTCATTTTGTCCACCAATTTGATATATTATGTTGTAAATTACACCAATGCCCTGATGCTGATGCTGCCCTCCGTCACTGACAAACTATCTGGTGGAGGTTTTAACTGGAGTACAATGAAAGTTTTTTCCGAAGTTCAAACCTAATCTGTGCGCCTCAAATATTTTTTTCTAATTATTTGATATTATTTGACTTTTAATCTGAATTTAATATTTGGAAATTGAAAAACTGCTATGCATCTTTAACTTTCACCAAAATCAAACATCAAAAATAACAATTTTCATATGAATTAAGACTGAGATTGAAAATTAAAAGAATGTCGTTAATATCAAAATGAATAGAAATTAAATACAGGTTGAGATTGGAGAAGAGACATGAAAAGTGGGACCCCATAAAGAAGCCGAACCAAGCATGACTTCACCTCACTACTCCATGAAAAAAGAAGTATAAAACAAAAGAGTTAATAGACTGGTAAAGTACCTAAAGACTACGACAAGTGGTAACCTAAAACCCCACCATTAAGGAACTATCACTATGGCCTTTGGCCCAGTGGGTTGCCCAATAGGCCAATACTCCATTATTTCATAAATATGAACAAAAGATTGTGTTTTTTTTTTTAACACTATGATAGTTTTTTTGGACAGTTTCATTTTCAAGTGTTATGAATGCTGTGGGCCTGTGGCCTACTAATTTTCTTTATAAGAGAATCACAGGGAGATTCTTCTGACGTTGGGGAGTAAAGATTCTACATGAGAGGGTCCACACTCCACACCATGGAGTCAATCAAACCCACTGCATGTCTACCACGTAATATTATTGATTAAAGAAAGGACCACGCACTTCTGTTTATGCCATTGTGGGGTTTTGTGGTGGTGGTTGATGGTTTTTGCTCTCATCACAGTCCTCACTAATTAAGCTGTCTTTTCCAAAGACAAAGGAAAATTTGGGCCCCATATTTGATACTTTGATAGTGATGTGGAGTTGGGCTGTAATTAACCCCCTTAATTATCACCTTTCACATCCCATCATTCTTTCCCTAAGTTAGGAATAAATCTATGGAGGGACTCTCCTCCTACCCGAAACTCTTAATCAAATTGGTGTATATATATAGTTGTGATAGGAAGTTCTTTTTACAAAAATTAGATTAGAATGATGATTTTTTTGGGGGTTATCCGGTTATGTTAGAATTATGATATTTTTGCCATGGTTAGAATTATGATCTTCTTTTCTTTTTTCTTTTTTTGACCACTAAGAATTATGATCTTTAAATGACCCACTTTGTAACAAAATATATTTAAAAGCAACACTCTTATACATTTTAGGCAAATTGCTAAGTAATTTCTAATTTGACTAATAAAGAGGTCGGTCCATGCGCTTGGAGGTAAAGTGTAGGTATTAATTTATCATGGCGGAAGCGATGGTGAAATTGATTGTCGGGTGCAACCACACCTTATGAATACTGTCTCAAGGCATGGTGACAAATTTGCATTTGTCTTCCTTTGCCTTCAATTTCATATCATATGAACCATCTACCTCTCACTCTTGAATCAAATCAAATAATTTCATTATTGCGAACCTGTTATCCTGATTTTATTTTTCAAAATAACAACAAATCACCAAGATATAAAAAAATTTTAATTTCTAAGGGAAAAGGATAGAACGAGAAGAACATAATATAGAGAAGAGAAAAACTTATCTATAATAAAAATATGAGCTAATTTGGCATCTAAGAGATATATTATGTTTTGAAATTGAAAAAAATGTTATGTGATGAAGTATAAAAATATATGTGTTATCATGTTATTGAATTGATATACCAAATCAGTCATAGGAAGAAAAATATTTATATGCTCTCTCAAATATTGCATTAGTCTTGCATGTACATATATGGTTCATTAGTTAAAGAATGTATCTTTAATTTATTAGGGGTTTAAGCATTCGTTGGTGGAACCTTTTCAGAATATCTAACAGTAGAGCACCATTCAAAGCTTGTTGTCATGGTCACCAAGTAATCTAAAACCTATTCCTTAACGAAGATCGATCATGATGTTGATAGTCAAAAGAGAATTTGAACCCAGGATTAGTGATACTTAACCCAAGTATTACCAGTCAGTCATTCACTACAAGTGTAGAACCTACCACCAAATTTGGAATAAAAAGAGAGAATATACTAAAATTCAACGGCCTCGATTGCTCAATAATTGCAAGTGGGACCCTCCCAATAAAATACTCACGTCATCGTTCTAACCATTTATATCAAAATGCCCAGAAGACAGAAACAGCCTCTCTTTTTTTTTTTTTTTTAAGGAAAAATTTACAAGCAATAATATAAACATACATCGCATTGGAAGAAGTCTACAAATCGGACGGCCCTGATGGTCCAATAATTGGTTGGATGATGAGAGAGAGTCGAGCCGGGTGGGACCCAATTCCACTGACTGAGTGACTGACTGCTTTGGAAACTAGATCGGGTCGTTGGACGTGGAGCAGAACAGAAGCGATGTACGTAATGAAGAAGAGAGAACATGTCCCGTATACGACACAGCGAGTATTAGGCAAAGCAAAGCAAGTAAGCAAGGGGATCGATATCTTCAACTACAAGTCTTTTTCAACAATTTTGCTCCTAATTTTAGAACAATAGCCCCCAGATGGGGGTCAAAAAGTACAATTATAATTTATATATAGGTAGAAATATAATTTTTATAACTTTTGGTGGTTGATAGTTTCATACCCAGAGAGCACCAACTTGGACGAGTTTGGGGACGAGGTGGCCGCTGAGGTGGAGGGCGACGAGGGACTCAAGGCCGCCGACGCAGGTGCCGCCAATGAAAACGGCGGGGGGAGAATTGGTGGGGTGGTCGAGGTCGGGGAGGGCGGCGATCTCGTCGTCGTCCAACTCGATGACGGTGGGGTGGACGCCGATGGAGGCGAGGAGCTTCTTCATGACGTGGCACATGCAGCAGGCGTTGCGGCTGAAGATGATGACCGGGTGCTCCGAGATGAGGCGCCGGATTCGGGTCTCGGCGGATTCGGCCACGTCGATGGACAGGGAGTGGGTGGTGGTGGAGGAGGAGGACGAGGTGGTGGGTGGGGCTACAGGAGTTGGTGATGGTGAGAGGCCGAGGTGGACGACGTCGTTTGAGCAACGCCGTAGGCCTTGCATCGCCGGAAAAGCCAGAGGAAGATGAGGAGGAGGTGGCGGTTATGTCAACGGAGGAGAGGGAAGGTCGCAAAGGGAAATGAATGGGTGGGTGGGTGTGACTGTGTGAGAGAGAGTTTGGGGTATTGGGGGTATTGGGGGAGATTTTATAAATAAGGAAGAGGCCAGAGGGGCAGGGTGCGCTTGCTTACATCACAATGTACTGTGTTTACATAGTTCTTTAGAATCCAAGCTTTGGAGCACAATTCCATGCCCACGCGCTACCTCCTATAGTCCTATTCCTATTTCTTCTCACAATGAATGCCTTTTCTTTTTATTTTATTTTATTTTAATATGGAAATTTGAAGTTAAATTCTCTTTTAAAAAAAATTAATTGGGTTTCATAGGCTGCTCAACTTAGTGACGTGGAGCATGTGTAGTTACTAGGATTAATACAGACGAGTAAATCTAAATCTGATATCATTAAAATAATTGAAGTATCTAATTCAAACTTAGTTACTTATAAGAGACGATTAAAACCCTTATAAACACTTACGTATTCAATAATTTTTTAATGTGGGATAACACTCACATTCTCACATAAAGATTTATGAAAAACTATTATTGGACAATTTGACATAATTATAAGAAAGATTGTGATTGAAGGTGTTTCTAAGCTGAATAATAGTTGTTTTATAAGAAAATTGCATGAGATGATGAATCTGTCTTATTATTATTAATAGAAAGACCTTGAATGAGAGTGTTTCTATATAAAAAAATAATTTCGTGTATAATGTCGTATTTTTAATTGTTGGGTTTATCCCTCCTTAAGTGGAGGTATTTGGAATCCTAGATATGATGGGAGTTATTTCCAATATATGCGGATACATTCATGTATTGGCTTTTAGCCTTTTCATATTAAGTGTTTGAATGTGTTCAATTCATGTATGGCTTAATAAAGATTATAATTTTAGTCACGAACACAAGAGATTAATACTTTTTGTGCTGAACTTTTTTTTCTTAACGATAATTGATATAAGAAAACTTTTCATTTTGTCTTGCACGACTCTCTCCAATGTTAAAAAAAACAAGTATGTTTAGTTCGCATAATTGATTTTTTGGAAAATCAATTCCTATGTCTTTTTCAGGAGGAAGAGAATGTAAAATTCTCATTCTCCCGTTTGGTAATGTTGAGAAAGTAAACTAATAATTACTTTTTTATTTTCATTCCTTTGTTAGTTTGTGCAAAAACAATAAATAAAATTGGTCTAGTTTTCCAATTATACCATTATTTATTAAATAAAAACAATATTTTTTAAATTAATTTAATAAAATATTAAGGTTGATTTAATTCACAAAATAAACAGTAAATTCTTTACCAAAATGGGGGAAAACGTTTCGTTTTCCCCCAATAAGGGAAATCAATTTTCTTGGGTTAGGAAATAATTTTCTTTTCATATACTTACCAAATATGATAATAAAATTTATTTATCATTTTAAACCCTCTAAAACTTAAACCAAACAATCGAAGTGTAATCGAAACCAATGATCGGAAGAGGGAAGTGCAGGAGCTGAAGAAGCGCGTGAGAATGATAGGTATTACGATATAATATGGTAGTTCGGAAATACTGGATATTTGCCGGTGCATCAGCGTGGAGCAGTCACATGGGGGAGTGATGGTCATAGTAGTAAATGACGGTGACGTCAGATTGACTTCGACGTGGAACCGTAAGATTGAACCTTGACGTAACAAAAAGCTAAAGCCCCAGTGTAATTAACAAAGCAGGAGGACAGGGTCAGCTGACGTGGACTGTAGGTTAAGCTTGGGTGTGGTGTGGTCTTGGGCCCCACTCCCCCCGTGACATAATCATCGGAGCTCAATCACACTTTCCTCGTCATCGTGACGTTCCCCTGCAGACACGTGGCCTTGTCTTTTTGCTTTCCTTCAGGCATGGAGATTGTGGGCTTCGGAGATGAGTGAGAGGGCCCAGCATTAACATACTTTTGGTTCTGCATGGCCCAGCCAATGAGAGTGCGCCACGTGGTTTGTCTATATGGTGACGATGTGGTAATGGACGAGGGGTGACCTTGTGGGATGTGGTCCCCACCATCATGAATTAAGTCTTGGAGTTGTGAAAGGTGCACCGTTGATGGTGGTAAATATGGTGTCTGCCATATGTTTTAAGATAGGGGTGTAAACGAGCCGAGCCAAGCCGAATACCACCGTGTTCAGGCTTGGCTTGTTTTAAATTTTTCGAGCTTGAACTTGGTTTGGCTTGTTTCTTATACGAGCCGAGCTCGAACGAGTTAAAAAAAAATCGAACCCGATACGAACTCGAGCTGTATCGAGCTTTTTAACATAATTTTATCGAAAATATTTTATTAACTACTATTTTTAAAAAATATTAATTTCTATTGAACATTTTCTTCTTGAAAGTATTATAATATGTTAATTTTAAACTTAAAGTTAATATATATTGTTAATTAAATTCTCATTAAAAAAGAGACGTAAGATAGTAGAAGTCTTATAACCAAACATTACAAAAATAAAGTAGGAAATAAAAATAGCAAGTCCTCATATAAGCTATGAAAAATGAGATATCAAACATATAAACTAGAAAATACGAGCGGCTCACGAGCTTTTCGAGCTGAACATACTAAAGCTCAAGCTTGGCTTGTTTCTTAAACGAGCGAGCTTCGGCTTGGCTTGTTTGTTTTCGAGCCGAGCTTAAACGAACCAAGCTCGAGCCGAACTCGATACGAACTCGAGCTGTATCGAGCCGATTTACAGCCCTATTTTAAGATGAGCAAGGGATCATGGCCAAAAAAAAAAAAGATGAGCAAGGGATTGCATCACACGTTCGAGTGGCCCACATCCTCCTACAAGTTACAATTTTAGCTTCTCCTTACTTTAATCTTAATTTGTGATTAATATCTCCAAATAAAACAAAGGGGATCCATATATATATATATATATAATATAATCATAAAAATAAGCCATATTGACCATTCTAGCTAGGAGGGCTTGCTTCTAGATTTCTACCTATATTTGTAAGGATAATAAAGATTATGGGGTTAAGTGTTTACCCATCTATGCTTAAGGTGAAGAACTTGAGCCAGCATGCTTATCATCACAAATTAATAATTCAATGTGGTAAGATCTTGAAACGTAGTCCGTTCCATTGGTGTACTTGTACTCCATATATCTTCCGATTTTGCAAGGTGTATATATATATAACAAGTACAGCATATATATATATATAGTTTGCCCTTTTAATTGGAAGTCAACACACACCCCTTATAACCTTATACAATGGTTACATGCAGGTCAAATTGAAAAAATATCATGAATACACATTTCTTTTGATTGTGACATACAAGATTTCATGATTAGTATAATTTAATACTGGCAAGTAGCGCTTTTTAACTAGAAAAATAAAATAAAAATGAATGTGAGTGGAAAAGGGCCTGACCTAACTTTCTTTATTATTATGTAAATGAAGCAATATTAATTGGTGTGAAATAAACAGGGCATACATACGTGCATGCCACGATGATCATGGGTCTCATGCATCTAGTCATTCATTTTCGATCTTGACCTTGTTTTGTTTTACCAGAAACCCATATTGCTCGTTTGAAAGTGAAGATTTTCATCACAGAGAAGCAAACTAGCAAAGTGATGATCACATTAATACAATGAAAGCGTTGACCAAATGGAAGTGCATGCTTTTTGAGGTCACCATATATGATCAGATCGATCAAGTAGGTCAAATCTGAAAAGCCAAATCCCATATGATGGTGATCGTCACTGGATCATCAACATCAGCTGATCTCTTAAAACTGTGTCAATTAATGAACGAAATCTTAAATCCAATTGACAGAGGGAGGCCAGAGATCACAGAAAGAGTCAGTCCGCTTGTCTCCAATATGTCCAAAGAAAAATAAAAGTCTATAGTACAAGTTGTTGATGCCACAGAACCGGCAAAAACTGCTATGCGTGCCACGTCCAGACTCAATTCATTACATGCAGAATTGTCATTTTCTCTTATTATTATTATTCTTTCACAATTCCATAAAATAAATGAAAAGAAATAGAAAATGAAGGTTTCGAATTTGAACAACATAAAATAATAATAATATTATTATATTTTTTTATTATTTTTAAAAAATAAGTCAACACTATATAACCTACTAGTATAATTATTATTTGTTATCATATTAAAAAGAACGAACTCTTAATCTATCTTAATTTGAACATATCTTTTTTTATCTTTTTTCGTCATCGATCACTTTGGAATAGCTGAAGGGCTTCATTGCCGACCCTTTATTTAAGTATCCAAAGTTAGGGTTTGTGGGGGAAGAATGAAAAAAGTAAATAAAAGCAATGTTGGGGACCCAGAAATCATGTAGATTACCAATAGTGGACAGCAAAATGAGGTCACCACCTTCAGTACCTGGCTTGGTGTGTTATTAGAAAAGCCATGACGACACAACCTTACCTGTCTGTTTCTCTCTCCCTCTCTCTCTCATATAATTAATGGTATATTGAGTGTTGACAACTTGATCGATGACACTATTGGTGGGCTCCAATGACAAAGAGGCTCGTTTTCTTAACCAATTAAATACGTAATGGACTAATGGAGTAATGGTTGTTGCTTCACATTGTTAATGATGCTAAGAATGAGAATCACTACTAGCGGCATATACCATTTCATATATTAATGCAATGTACGTCTGCTATTACTTATTAGAGCTTTTAAAGAAATATCCTTACTTATCAATTAACTATTAATTTAGTAATTTTTTTTTTCCTGCAAAATTTTCTAAATTCAACTCCCGCTTTTCCATATCAAAAAGATTAAATAAGTTTACCCCTACTTGATCGAAATTTGGTTGATAAACTCTTTCAATTTAATGACTCACAATATCAAATGAGTATGAAATTATCAAAATACCTCCACACTAGGGTCTACACTCTACACTTTATTTCTTTAAGTACTAATTAATATGAGATTACAAACATAATTCTAATATAAGCCACTTTTTCAACACCCCCTTAATTACCATCCAATTGCTGAATTGCTTATATGGAATCACGATTACCACTGCACCCATGAATGAATGAATTACTTAAGAAAAGAAAGATTAAAAAAACACAAGATTGGAACTTATTGGAACTGCAAGCTTCATTCATCCTCCTTCTCACTTATGTGCACGTGGTGATGTGTATTTTTTAGTCATTGTTTATATTATTTCTCTTGGATTTTACTTCACAAGTCTTCACCCATCTGTCATTCCTTAATTTCCACACCTCATTACCTCACTCTCATTTCTAATACTTGATGCAGTGCACGCTTATGAGTCTCTGACTAATTAAAAAGTATTTGCAAGAAACAAAAATGCATTAATTATCGAAGTAAAAATAACTCTTAAATATATTATGGGGGGCTATTTAGACCACCCAAAATGCATGCCCATTCTCCAATTTTGGCCGGCCACCCCTCCCCGCCGCTGGCGCAACCCCACCCCCTCCCCACCGCCGGCGTGACCCACCCCATATCCCCTCTCTCTGCCTCTCTCCCTCACCAGACCACCATGGGTGGCCGGCACAACCCCACCCCTCTTAGCCGCCGGCGCGACCCCAACCCTTCCATTGCCGGTCGACCCTACCCCTCCCCATGGGCGGCGCGACCCCCCCACCCCTGATCTCCCTTTTCTTTCTCTCTCTTCCTTCTCTCTACCATCTTTTCTCTCTCCCCTCTGTCTGCCTTCCTCCCTCACCGGACCACCATGGGTGGCCGGCGCGACCCCCTATGGGGTTGCGCTGGCCACCCATGGTGGTCCGGTGAGGGAGGGAGGCAGACAGAGGGAAGAGAGAGAAGATGGCAGAGAGAGGGAAGAGAGAGAGAGAAGGGAGATCGGGCCAGGGGAGGGCTGGGTGGGTCACGTCGGCGATGGGGAGGGGCGGGGTTGACCGACGAAGGGGAAGGGTGGGGTCACGTCGACGGTGGGGAGGAGGTGGGGTTGCGCCGGCGACGGGGAGGGGTGGTCGGCCAAAATTGGAGGGGTGAGTTTTTTTTTATGTAGGGGCAAAATGGGGAAAAAGGGGAAAAAATTTAATGGGGTGGTCAAGTAAGTGGATTTGGATGGTCTGAATAGCCTCCACCCCCACCCCCACCCCCACCCCCACCCCCAAAATATATTATTCATGTCTCTAAATTCAAATATCTTAAACGAGCATTTCTGTTAATATTATTATATATCTGTTTTCGAGCCCATTATGGTGGCCCACTAGTTGAATGGCCTGCTTTGCATTGGTGGAAAATAAGTTTAGGTCCAGCCCAGACAGAATTGTGGCCCATTATGTCACATATGTTGTCTGTTTTGGGTGAGACTGTGAGAGAGACAGAGAGAAGCAAAGAAACTTGTTCATGTGCAGCTTCATAAATCATATGGTATATGAATTGGGATCGATATTCGTAGGCAAAGCATATTCCAAACTCTCAATCAACTTTTGTTGGTTTCCTCCATTAGAGAACGTATGACGTCTCACTTCTTTTGCTGATAATTTAATGTAGATGTGGACTTCCTCCCTTGTGCTATGTAACATTACAAGCATAAAGAACAAAATTATCCCAACTTTTATTATGAGTCAAATTGTGTTATCATGTATTACAAATTGTCATTTTAAAGGGTGAGAGTTTTTTTTTTTTTTTTTTTTTTTTTTCAAAACATAGAATAGGAGGGTGAAAGTTACATTTTTGGGTTAAGAAAGATAAATCCATTGCCCCTTTGGGGACTTCCGATCAAATTAGAGATATTTCACTACCAATAGATATGTATGGTTTGTTACTTTATATACCAATGGATCAATTCTTATGATAATTGATGTGAGATTATAAATATAGCTTTAATGTACTTACTTCATTCAACAATTTCCAAAATTCGAGTTTCAAATGTTATTTCATAATTTTTACTTTATTGTGCACAAATAATGATAAGTTTGTCCACAATCTTTCATGGTATCATATACATATCACATATGTTGATATTCTTCCTATTTAGCTATTTATGACACTAAACAAGTGTGAGACTTAATTACCAAAACTCATATTCTATATGCTAAAATGATTTCTTACTTAACCTAACTATCTTCTTCAACAATTAAGTCTAAACGACTAAACGTAGAAGCACTTAAAATTCTTTGTGTTTTGTGAGATAGCTTAATTTCTTATTGTAGACAAAACTCTTACTTGTGGTTTTCTTCACACAGTCCTAAGTTATAGGGTAAGAGTTTCACAAAAATAATAATAATCGATTTTTTTATTTTTTTATTTTTCATGAAAAAGGAGAAATCGAAGTTACAGCCTGTCTACCATTATAGAAAAAATACTACTAAATTACATGTTAGCCAGTAACTTAGTAGTAAACTCTTCAAGTGATGAATGGTTGATTTTGCCTAATTATCTCCTGAAACGTTGAGCATTTTCTAGAGCTTTGAGCTAGGTCTGCCTCCCATTTGTATGACCACAACATTGACAAATGGGGAAACTTCTTACAAACTTGAGAAACAAGATGACACCACCCTCATCTCTCTAGAACTTTCTTCTCCACCGCCTTAAATACAGATATTCTCTCTCCTCCACATCACAAAAAGCAATCTCACAAAAGATCTCCAAGCTCTCAACTTCCACTAAAACCCCAAATCCATAACTCACTCAAAAGCTCAAATTAAGCTACCAAACCCCCTCAAATTTCAGCAAATTCAAAAACCCAAGTCTTCAAACCCTCCCTAATGTAAGAATCCTCTGTTTTCAGACCATGGAGGGAGTGGTAGTGAAAGAGGAAGAGATTGTGACATGCGCGGCTGGTTCATCATCCTCATCTTCCTCAAGCTTCTCGCCACAGCCAATGGAGGGTTTACACGAGGTGGGTCCGCCGCCTTTTCTCACAAAGACCTTCGAAATGGTGGAAGACCCTTCCACAGATGCCATTGTCTCCTGGAGCAGAGCTCGGAACAGCTTCATTGTGTGGGACTCTCATAAGTTCTCCACCACCCTTCTTCCTCGCTACTTCAAGCACGGTAACTTCTCCAGCTTCATCCGCCAGCTTAATACATATGTAAGTACTCCTCAAAACCTGACCTTTCATGCATTCTTCACATTTTCTTGCAAAAATTTAGTTCACAGTACCCTTTTGTTTCCTGTAATTTATTGGGGTTTAGTGTAGAAATTACTCAGAATCTTGTCTGATTAATTGTTTTAACATGGTTACTCTGTAAATTGGTTTCAATGCTCTCTAATTTGACAAGTAATTGTCTAATTAACAAACCCTGATTATTGATTGCAATGCTGTCTCTGTTTTATAGTTATAGCTTCATTTGATTGATCCTCAGTTGGGCTTGCTGATTACATCCTTGTTAGTAAATTTCAAGCTTTCTCAACTGGTTAAATGCATGCAGGGTTTCAGAAAGGTTGATCCGGATCGATGGGAATTCGCGAACGAAGGGTTTCTAGGAGGGCAGAAGCATTTATTGAAGACCATCAAGAGGAGGAGGCATGTCTCGCAGAGCATGCAGCAAGAAGGTGGAGGAGGGGTTTGTGTTGAATTGGGCCAGTATGGACTAGAAACTGAGCTTGAAAGACTGAAAAGAGACCGCAATGTTTTAATGACAGAAATCGTGAGGTTGAGGCAGCAACAGCAGAATTCAAGAGAACAAGTCATTGCAATGGAGGATCGGTTACAAATCACAGAGAGGAAACAGCAGCAGCTCATGAATTTCCTTGCTAAAGCGCTCAACAACCCATCTTTTATCCAAAACCTTGTTCAGACAAGAGAGTTAGGCAGACTCGAAATTGGGCGAAAGCGGAGGCTAACTGCTAGCCCCAGTCTGGAGAATTTGCTAGAAGAGAGGGTAACTGTGACCGTGCCTAGCACTCATGTTGTGGACTGGTCATTAAGCCAAGATCAGAGAGAGTTGGCAACTACGGAGTCAGATATAGAGACCCTTTTCTCAGCTGCCTTGGACGATGAATCAAGCAGTGATATCAAGGATCCTCATCCTTATGCAAGTTCAATACCCAGTACTGGTGGTGGAAATTTGGACCCTGTTAATGAGACAATATGGGAGGAGCTGTTGAATGAAGAGCTGACGGCTGGCAATCCAGGGGAAGAAGTTGTGGTGGGTGATGAATCCGAAATCGATGTTGAGGTGGAGGATTTGGTTGCAGAGCCTGCAGAATGGGGTGAGGACTTGCAAGACCTTGTTGATCAAATGGGTTATCTGATCAGGTCCAGCCCTTGATGATAGTAACAAATGTCTATGGTGAAGTTTTTGTGTACTGAGTTGGTCCCTGCAACCCCATTCCTATCTATGTTCCTGATATTGGTATATATGTTTCAATAACTTTGGATTTGTTATTTGATTACTATGTATGCTCTTAATTTGTTGTGTATGGTAAATGATATATGATTTCTTGTGAAGCAGGGAATGGTCAAAGTTGCATAGGGGCCAACACATGCTGCTGTTTTTCTGTATCCTTTAATTTTAATAATCATTTTCCTTACAAAAAAAGATTAACAATCATGTTGTGTTTAATAATTTCTAGTACTTTTAAGTGTGTGTCAATAGTTTTGATTTTGTTGTTTATTCTTTGGTGATGTGCAGGCGGACCGGGCAACAGAGACCAGTGAGGGGTTTCATTCCTTGACTCATACTTTTGATTCAGCTCCAGATTGCAGTATATATGTGTTTGCATGTTGTACCCTTGAAAGTTTCTTTTCCCCCTACAGTACATTTGTACATTCATGTAGATAGCAGTTAAGTCAGTTGTTCCATAATCTTTATGCCGTAGGAGTACGTAAAACTAGTTTTTCTGTAAGACTGTAAAAGATGAGAAAGTGGTTACTTTTGCCATTTCAATTTCTCAGGTTGCTTCAATTGTATATAGTTGAGGTTATGCATTGGTGAGTAAACTATATATGCAATGTGAATGTGGGGTTAGTCCAAGCTCCACAGCATTAATAGCTGGTGCTTGTAAATATTGAGAAAACTTGTCAAAACCAGCATGTTGTAACTCTTTTGATGAAATAGAATTCTTTATATTCATGAGAAACAGAATTTTCAGTTAATTCCCCTGTTTTTCTGCTCTGCCAATGTAAAATTTTGCAGTACTTTCACAGTTTCAGTTTAGGGGTCTTCTGGACCATTGCCGAAATGTGGACTTCATTTTTGGGGCTTTGATTGGCCGGGATCTGGGCTCCATAGTGGTCCAAAACAACTGAAGAAACTAACGCAACCCATACCTCTTAAGAGGTATTGATCCAATGATGTTAGTCTCCACTCTGTTGGAACATATCCAAGTTTGAATTTCTTGAAGAAATAGAAGTAATCAGAAGTTCTTTTTTTGTTTTCACAAGCGTTTATTTCGATGGATTCATAAAAACAAAAATGATTTAGATTTTGAAGGCTTTGTTGATTGAAAATACCATAAAATACATAGGTATTTTTTTGGCCGGTATAAAATACAGAGGTTGCACTATAAGGTATTCTTAAAATGCTTTCCTAGTTTTTGCATGTGTAAAATCCAAAGGGTATGACAAGAGCATGAGTATGAGTGTAAACAAAATTTTAGTCATTATCCATGTTGTGTATAATGGATAATAATTTATATGCGTGTCATTATTTGGTGTAGGGAATAAATATTCCTTGCCGACATGCACAGTACAAGCACATGATCGAAGAAGCATCAGCTATACATATGCTGATATACATGCTTCATATCTATGTATGACTTCAACTGAGGACAAACGTGGAGAGAAAGGAATCGCAACATTTACTGGTAGAATTGCAAAGAAGAGATTCTCATGATCTATCAAGACAAATGAAGTGAGTTTACACAAATAATAGCCACAGAAAACTTTAATAGAATATTAATTACGTACCCACATAAACCTAAAAGAGTCCTATTCTATCAAAAAGTTCTTTTGTTAGCTAACAACAAGATAGAATTGGTATATAGTTCATGGATATAAACCTAACTCCATTTTGGTTCCTTGTGCTTCCTTATCTCCATTAGGTCAATGTGTCATATTCTTCACTAGATGAAAAGTACCCCGTAAAACATGAAGTGGATGTTCAACTGATCTTTTTTATGTTGATTTTGTGCTTACATTTAATTATGTCTTTTTATAGCGCTATATAATTATCTACACCATTGGGACTTGATAAGATTTAGATTGTACATTTTGACCTTCAAAAAGCAGACGTGGCCTCCTATGATTGGAGAATTTAATAAATTAAGCCATTAAGGTATGTTATGCTATGCTGAACGCCTGAACAACGCCATAATTTCATCACCACCCAAGGTATATAAAATAAACATACAAAACGTTAGGAACCCAATTTTCACGAATAAAATCATTTGTATAAAGACAAAGAACCAAACAGTGTTCATCAAGATGCTTAGTGAGTAGTGAGACCCCCACTTATTCCATCACCTATTAAACCAACCCGAGCTCTGCTCTGTAGTGAAGTAGATACCTGTCTCTCTATCTCTGTGTGTATAGGTCTCAGAGAATGGGTGTAGTGGAAGAGACCCTTCAGAGATTGATGGGCATGGAGCTGTTGTTTACCAATCATGTTTCTCTGCTATCAACCATGTTCACAGTCCTGGCAATACTGGCAGGAATTTTGGGCTACTTGTATGGGCCCTACTGGGGAGTCAGAAGGGTTCCTGGCCCACCAGCTATCCCCTTGGTAGGACACCTTCCCTTGCTGGCCAAGTATGGTCCTGATCTTTTCTCAGTTCTTGCCAAACAGTATGGCCCTATCTTCAGGTTAGTGTAATACTATGTATATATGCAGATAGCAACCTTCTTTTTTCAGACCATATATTTAGGTATTTTAGGTTGGGTTAGTTTTTTGTATTTTGTTTTGTTTTTTAACTTTTTCTTAAATGAATTTGTTCTAAAATTTTCCACAATTATCATGTGAGACTTGGTATTACTTGGACTGACCTCATAAACCACAAAGATTATGCTTAATTTTCTCAGAAATATGTGAGCTAGATAAAAGGAATTACAAGCTGAGACTTCCCTCTGCTCCATTCATGTGTGCTAGAAATTGGAAAAATTAAGTAATCATTTTTTTTTTGGTTTCAAAATTAAGTAATCATTACCACTTGAAGGGCTAGCCCTCTTCCTCCAAAAAAAATAAAAAAAGAACGGCTGGTCCTGAGGTCCTCTACTTTGCCTTGTGATACTGACCAACCCACTATCCCTTGCCACGTGGCTTCAACCCAAATCTTTGCCCATAAGAGGTTGATGTGGACTCTAGATTGTGGAAAAGTTACTCTTCGTTTCCTTTTTTATTTTAGTATGGTAGATGTTAATTACACATTTGATCTTGGAAATTAACTGTACATTTCAGTCTTGTCACTTTAATTTTTTGATTACATATGGGGCAGGTTTCATATGGGTAGGCAGCCACTAATAATTGTAGCAGATGCAGAGCTTTGTAGAGAAGTTGGAATAAAGAAATTCAAAGACATTCAAAACAGAAGCATACCATCTCCCATCTCAGCTTCCCCACTTCATCAAAAGGGTCTCTTTTTCACCAGGTATTGTGTTGTGTATAACTTGTAATATTAACATCAAGTGATGAAGGATATCAGTCAAAGTTAGTCAATTATTGACCATAGTGGAATTTAAGCTTTCAGGGATACAAGATGGTCCACCATGAGAAACACTATATTATCAGTGTATCAACCATCACACCTAGCCAGCCTTGTGCCCACCATGCAATCATTCATTGAATCTGCAACTCAAAAGCTTGACTCCTCCAAAGAAGAAGAAGAGATTACCTTTTCCAACCTCTCCCTCAGATTGGCCACTGATGTAATAGGACAAGCTGCCTTTGGTGTCAACTTTGGCCTCTCTAAATCACAATCCATCAGTGATTCAATCAACAAGATTGATGGCCAATACATCAACAAAGATGAAGAAGTCTCGGACTTCATCAACCAACACATCTATTCCACAACACAGCTTAAGATGGACTTATCAGGGTCCTTATCAATCATACTTGGTCTACTTGTCCCAATACTCCAGGAGCCATTTAGGCATATCTTGAAGAGAATTCCAGGCACTATGGACTGGAAAGTTGACCGTACTAACCAGAAACTGACTAGCCGGCTTGATGAGATTGTGGGGAAGAAAATGAAAGACAGAGAACGAGGTTCAAAGGACTTCTTGTCACTCATAATGAATGCAAGGGAGTCAGAGACGGTATCGAAGAATGTGTTCACTCCAGACTACATTAGTGCAGTTACTTATGAGCATCTCCTTGCTGGGTCAGCCACCACAGCTTTTACACTGTCCTCAATTGTCTACTTGGTTGCTGGACACCCAGAAGTCGAAAAGAAAATTCTTGCAGAGATTGATGGATTTGGCCCACATGATCAGATGCCAACTGCCCATGATCTTCAGCACAAATTTCCTTATCTTGATCAGGCAAGTCTTCTTAAATTTCAGTGTTGATATTTGAGGAAGGCTTGAAATTGCAATAGGCTAACCAAATAGCTCTTATTTACTTGATAGTCATGTTTTCAAATCAATGGCCATGATTGCAAACTTTGGTGTGGCCTCCTATGTTTGACAATGGAGTTTGGTTTCTCTATTGGTTGTTTGATTGCAGGTTATTAAAGAGGCAATGAGGTTTTACATGGTTTCCCCTTTAGTTGCAAGAGAAACATCAAGAGACGTAGAAGTAGGAGGTTACCTTCTACCAAAGGTATTGTTCTACTTCTGCTAAGGGCCTCTCTGCTTAAATACTATAGTTTGTGGACTAGAACTGGTTTGTATATTACCTTATGGGATTAACGTTTTTGAGGAGCAGGGGACATGGGTCTGGTTAGCACTTGGAGTTTTAGCGAAAGATCCAAAGAACTTCCCAGAGCCAGAAAAGTTCAGGCCAGAGAGGTTTGATCCAAACTGCAAGGAAGAGAAACAAAGGCATCCTTATGCTTTTATACCCTTTGGAATTGGGCCTCGATCATGCATTGGCCAGAAATTTTCCCTGCAAGAACTGCAGCTCTCCCTGATTCATTTATACCGGAAATATGTATTCCGGCACTCACCCAATATGGAGAAACCTCTGGAACTTGAGTATGGCATTGTTCTCAATTTCAAGTATGGTGTCAAGCTTAGAGTCATAAAGCGGACATGATGTACCGATTAGTCTTCAACATGCTTGATTGAACTTGTCAGTCATACTCATCATGCCCTTAACAAGACAACCGGGGATTGGTTTTGTGAGAATTTCTGTAAACATCTTCCCTGTAATTTTTTTAAAACTATCATAAAATTTGAGCCAAATTTTCAATTGTTGGTTAAGTGATAGATCATGGCTAGTGATGACTGCAATGCAAGACCGCCAAAGTTTCCCTAAACAAGTACAAAACTCTTATGGCTCATCCATAATCATAACTAGAAGGCAGTGTTCAATTCCATAATAATAAATGAACTATTTTACAGATGAAGCCTCAAATCATAATCAAGGACTCATATTTTCCTGGCACAGTAACTATTCTAGCACGACTCCATTAAATTACACATTCTTAATAATAGGAAGCAATCCTTTCCTGGTACAGGAACAACAAGCTGTTGATCTTCTCAAGCAAAATGAACTTTAGGCCAGCTAAATAGCTAATCATCATATGCCCAAGTCTCCCCTTTCACCTTAGTTTCATGGAGTTCTTATCCAACCGGGTTGGCATGCAAAGTGGCTTCGAGAAGTTGACTGAAGAAGGCTCAGAACCAGCACTACTCTTGGAGTCCCCATTAGAGAAAGCCCCAGACCTCTTGAGAAACTGAAACTCATCCATGGATTGCCTTTGAATTCTGTGAGACACATAACTGCTTGGTTTCTGCTTTGCCTTAGTTGACTCAGTCAGGTTCATGTAACTTGGCCTAAAGTTACTGCTGTCATCTGTTCTATCCGAAGCCAATCCGGTGTTCCCAGAAACTGGTGTTGTGGATGTGCAGAGAGAAGATGAAGCAGAGCTCTCATCATACCTAAATTCCGAACTTGGGCTCGACGAAGAGCGAGTAACTTGCCCAATATGGGGAGGCTTTGCAGAAATCCTAGTGGTGACATTGTTCTTTCTGACCTTGACTGAGCATGGTTCTGAAGATTTTGATTGTTTGCCCACAAAAGAGTCTGCACAACTCTTTGGAGGTGGTGTGATCTCAGATGGGTCAGTGTGGGATTGTTCCATCAGCCTAGTCTCCCATGGCTTGGCTGACATCCAACGCTCCAGCCAACTCCATCCCCAGCTATTTTTATCAAATTGATTGTTCTTGAGAGAGTACACTGAGGAAGTGGTACGAGAATTAGAATCTGGGGTTGATCTCCATTGCTGAGAAAACAAAAAAACAAACTCAATCTTGCTTCTTTCATTGAAAAAGAAAGGTAACAGATATCTGCATTTTAATTACTACCTTCTGAGCAAGAGAATAAGCAATTGCTCTCTCCCTCTTGAAGGCTCCTTCTTGCCTCATTTGTATCTTGGCTTTAACATCATCTATGGTTCCCATGCTATCACACCATCCTTCCTGCATTTTCATCTTTCATTATTTAAGGAAAAACAATACTAATAAAATCCTCATGGCAGTGCTAATAAGCAAAAACCTTTATGAGTTTAAGGTGGTACCTCAGCTTCTTTTAAGAGATCAGCTTGGGTGCGGCGTTCATTGATCATGTTCTGCACAGTTTGGCCCTCTATGGACATTCGAACGCGACGAGCCCTGACACGGGCTTGAACCCGAACAAGAGCCTGCATGCACCTCAGTGTTACTGCAGCCTGCTTCCTCACTTGTCGACCCCGAACCAGAGCTTGAAGCCTCACCACTCCTTTCAAGGCCTTCAAAGCTCTTCTTGCCTGCAACGCAGTTTCCCCAGAAAAAAAAGCTTCAAACTTTCCATAATAGTATCCAAATCTTTAACATTAAGCTCAATGGGCAATTTGGTATTATCAAACAGATGTGTATGGACCTTAAGTTAACAGAGCAAAGTACACTAAGATTTCAACACTGCCTATGTCATAGTATATGCTCATCAAAAGCTACAATTTTTACATCAACAAGTATGTCTTTAAAAGATCTATGGCCTATGGGTTAAGATTTCAAAGGCATAAAAATGAAAGGAAAGGTATTTACCAAGAAGCCTCGGAAAGCAGTTTGGATCCTGATAGCAGCCCATTCTTGCCTCACAACCCTGAAATCTTTAGGAGGGGCTCGAACCACTGTGGCCACTGCAGTAGTATATGCATCAGCCCCTCTTGGAGAATCTGACCCTTCAGAAGCTGCCCTGTGATTCCCTTTGAAACCCTTCCATGAAGACCCCAAATCCCCTGAAGAACTCCTCCACAGCCTCCATTTCTTGCTCTTTCCACCACTCACCTTGTCCTACAAAAAAGCCAGAAAAAAAAATAATAATCTTTAGTGTACAGTACTGTATAACATACATGACAAGCTGAAAAAAAATGATGAAGAATGTAGCTTTACATGGTCGTCTTTGTCGGGTTTTTTGAGACCTATAAGAGCTTTGACCCATTTTCCGGAAGCACCCATTTATGTAAAAACTTGTGCTCGAGCCCAGAAGAAGTTAAAACAGCGGCGTGAGTTTTGAAGAAACAGAGAGCTTCAAAGAGCTCAAGATGGCTGAGCTTCTAAAAAACTTGCACAGGTTTTGTGGTTACAGAACTTACAGGCTTACAGCTTTGCAGAAACAGACTCCAAACTCCAAAGAAAACGTGGGACGTGGGTTTTGTTTTGCTTTGTTTTGTGGATTAGTGGGTGAGTGTTGGTCTAAAGAGAGAGAGAGAGAGAGAGAGAGAGAGAGAGAGAGAGAGAGAGAGAGAGAGCCGTTCGATATTTGAAATTCAAACATACAACGGACGAATGGGAAAGGGAGGTACATCGCGCTCGATTCCTTAGAGAGGGGTGCTGTTGTTTGCCACTGTTTTCCGCGAAAATTACGAAATTAGACCCACTACTTTTTGGGGAAAATTGCCACGACGGCACGAGCCCGTTTTGTCAGTACTTTGAACGTTGCGAAAAGGCCCAAAAAGCAAAGCGACAAAAGATCTCCTGGACTGGACAGTAGTCACTAGTCCACTTCACTTTGTGTTTTTTATTCTCAAGTGGGACCACCTCCAGACAATGGGATTGCACCACTTGGCTCTAGGTCCCACATACTTTTGAAATTTTTTTAGAATGCTTTAATTAGAAACTCAAAAGTAGAAAGAAATTCAACCTAAATCGTAGCGGATTCAAAAATTAAGTCGAAGTTCAAACTATTCATAGGTGGTACTTACCGAGTGTTCGGCGAATGCTTCTACGCAACTTAAAACTTACATTTATAATTTAAAATATGTCATCTGTAACTTAAAATGATGCATCTACAATCTAAAAAAATTATCTTTAAACTAAAAGATATATCTATAACCTAAAAATGTGTATATGCATGATACATTTGCATCCATCGAGCTCTCGATATTTTTTCAACTCTGCGCGCGTGTATATAGATAAATTGGACTTAAACTTATTTTTTTTTTTTGCTGGCTTTCTAATTAAAATTTTTTCAAAAATAAGACTTAGGAGTAATTTATTATTATTTTTTATTTGAGGAATGAATGACTGAATGAGCAATTATTATTGAATAGACCAGTTATACTAGGTGGTACAATCACTTAAAATAAAGAAGTAAACAAGAATAATTATGTACACTCATTGTTTTTATCTCTTAATAATAATACATAAAATATATAAGACTATTGCATAAAAAATTTTCTCAATAATAATACATGCCCGTATATTAATGAAGATCGCACCATATACGATTGCCATATCAAAGAATATCTCATAAACGAAATATTTAAAGTACTTGAGACTTTCTCATCATTATTAAAAGATATATATATATATAATTAGATGAATAGGTAGTTGGTGCACTTACTATTGAATTAGTTTTCACAGTATTCTTAAATTCTCATAATGTTATTAATCCAAAGTTTGAAAGATCAGCAAAGCAAGGTTGAGTCAATTACTTCTAAACAAGACTTGTTTGATGACTCTAATTATAATATGACATCCAAGATGGTCTAGAATAAACGCCTTGGAACTTACAAGAGACAAACCCTTATGACCATTATATTGTTTTAAACACTGTTTTTAATGATGGCATTCATTTGTTAATGCAACCTTTGACGTATTGAAGAGTTTCGACATGCACAAAATTGCAGAGGTTAAAGAGACACTAATTATTATTGTTTTGAATGTGGTTCTGCTCTGGGCATGCAACAATGTACAGTGAAGAGTCTGAAGATGAAGAGCATTCGGGAAAGAAGCATATATTTAGAGAAAAAGTGCATTTTGTGTTTGTTTTTTTAATTATTCGAGGTCACCAAACACCCACCAGCCAGAATTTTTATGTTTTGTCAGTCGTTGACATCGAGGTTGAACACTCTTGTCCGGTTCCTACCAAGATATTCCCACTTTTGCCAAATTTATCAATTAAATTAATGGACTTTTGATTCTTAAATGAAATTTACCTTGGATTCCTTCTTTTCTGTTTTGGGAAAATGGAATTCCTTTTTCTGTTTTCGAATTACTCATTGATTCATTTATTGTTATCTACGGATCTACCTAATGCTTTTGTACTTTTTAAAACCACATTTTCTATATAAATGAGATTTTTTTAGTGCATAATTCAAATGTGAGAGTAAGATGTGAAAGAGTGTTCAAATGCTCACATACATTCGGCATTAGAGAAAAATTCCTATACAAATAATTGAGGCAATCACTTTCAATGGTATGTGTATTGCATACAACTGAGAGAGACAGAGAAATAAGGAAGCCATTTTCGCATCATTCATAACACAAAGGAAGAGAGCATATTTACTACTTAGAAAGTAAAAACAGAGTGGAATTGGGATTCAAAATGGAAAAGAAAAAAAAAAAAGAATAACAAATTTGGGTTCCTTCCTATCCTTAAAGGGAACAAGAAGTTCCCAACTTACACTCTCGAGCCTTTTAGGCTCCATGAACCTAACTTGTAAAGGAGCACGTTAACCATTTGCTAAATGCCAGATGTCTAAGTCTGATTGGCATTGGGAAGGGATACCCTTGGGCTAGGGAGGCCCATATATGCAAGCCTAGGTGAGACCCTGATATTTGGGCTTGGTCTTGGAGACGGGATTGGAGCATAGCCTCCAAGGCGGCCTGGTGTGACCCTGGGTGATAGGTTGACTTGTTCAAGAGCTTGGAATTGTAGCTCTGCTGGATAGTCCCTTACACACCCAATGCGTGGACCAACCCCACTTGTCCATTTGCAAGACAAACGCTTGGACAAGTCAAATACTGGTGGTGCTTCTTCTGCATTGGTTGCATTGGACCCCATACAGCTTTCATTGCTTATAGGCCCATAAACACTGGCAGCATTAATATCCAAGCTTACTGTTGTTCTTGTGGATGACCCATTCACCTCTGAGTTAGAGCATTCTTCTTCAGGAACTTTGAATGAGGTTTTGTCATCATCTATTGCACACATCTGAAGAAGATAAGAAACAGAATGAGACTCAGAATTAGCTAATTCTACCAAAGTAGTTGTTTTCAAAAATCATCCCTTGTTGTACTTTGTGTGCATAGTGATCACTGCAATATGCAGGCCACAGCTGAATGCAATTGATTACCTTCACATTGGTTAGGTCTACTTGGTGCTCCTCCAGGAAGCTAATGAATTCCTTGAAATTGTCTTCAGTTGGGAGATAGTGACCACTGTATGGCCATATAGCCTAAAGAAGTAAACGATAAGAAGATTAATTAGCTCATTGGCAAACATCTGTTATATGTTATGCTAACAGGCTGTGAATCTAAACTATTAATCAGCTGGTAAAGTTAAGTCTGGATGTGCGGTCTTAATTCACAGTCCAGCCGGCATAATGTACCTCAAGAACCCCATTGTGGGCAACTAATCTTCCAGCTGCAGTTGTAGCCCCTCCAGAAAGAAAACTTGAGTGCTGAAAAGAACCTTTCTTTTTCTGCCCCACATAGAAAGCCCTTGATGTGCTCAGCACAAAAATCCACTTACACCCTTCAACTGTGTCAACAAGCATCCCAGTTTCTCTGTGCACAAGCTTCCCATCCTCCACAATCACTTCATATGCCTCTCGCTCTTTCTGCAAAAGAAAATGAAGAAACAATAAGTAAATGCATTGTAGTTGATCAGTATGTGTAGGTAAATTGCACATGATGAGGGTAGTAATCAAGTCCTTACTGGTCCAAGATATTTGATGCACTGGCGTTGTAGAATAGCCCTTGGACACTTCTTGACATTTGAGTCTTTACCATCACCAACATCCAACCTTCAGTTCCAGGTGAGTAAAAAACGTTACATTATGCCTAATAAGCTAACCTTATGACATTGAACTGTATCATGGAAGAGGGTTTTGCTCAGGCAGACTTACCAGTAGAAGAAAGGTTGGGTGCTCTTGCTATCAGTCCAGATATCGTAGTAGAATTGCAAATTGTGCCCATACCGATGGCGTGGATCAATCTATCAAACAGATGGAGCAATGAAGCTTATGGTAAGTTCAATGATTTTCAGTTTCTATAACTACACTATGGGGTTTGCAATATGGAAATCCATCTAATTCATCAATGTCTAAGGACCAGGCTGGCCCAGAAGCTTAGTGAGGCGGTTGTCGGGCCCCCAGTTTTTAAAGTCCAGCCCAAGTAGAGGGTCTCAAGCCAAGTCCAAATGGTCCAACTTTCAAGACTATAGTGTGAATTCTCCAATAATTCTATATGACAACAATGCCTTTCCACTTGAAATAAATAGATTGCTTATAGAATTATTTGTTTGTTTGTTTAGTATTACAGCTTTGGATTCTGCAGTTTTGTGTTTCTAATAAACTCTACTTTCATCAATCTTTCTTGGATGAAAACTACAAAAGCACAAAGAAAAGAAGAGCTAAAAAGAATTGAATTACAAGACTCACAGCTTCAAGCCAGTGCTGCAGGGCTAGTTTCTGAGCCTTCTCATCCTTGGACAAACCCTTCCCTACCTACAAACACAAAACCCAAAACTTTTCTGTTAGTTTGGAAATTCTCCAAAAACACACATCTCAGCAATCTCATTCACATCACCAAATTAAAGTACCTTGGCAGCCCTTGTCCTAGCCCTTGCCCACCTTGACACAGCAGTTTCATGTTTCTCAATGTTGAAGAATGATACTGAACTTCTTTTCAGAGCTGCAAAGTCCAAGGCCTTCCACCTACAACAATTGAACAAATATAAGAAACAGATGATTAATTGAAAACACCAAAAGAACAAAAGGGTAACAAAAATCTGACATAGTTCTAAGGTACAAACCATAGTTCCTCAACCACAACAGCACAATCTGCAAGGTTACGCCTAGTCCTATAACTCTTATACACTTTCTGAAGCTTAGTTGCTGCAGCATCAAGTTCACTAACCGGCCTTGGAGAGAACAACATCAATGGTTCAGGAAGCAAAATTGTGGGTTTCTTTATCTGCATTGTTTCACGAATTCTACCCATTGAAGAGGTTGAATCTGAATTCTGTTTCTCAAGAATTGAGTTCTCATCAGATGCTTCAAGTTTTGGTTCTGTGAATTCCCCATTTTTGAAGCTTATTGACCTTTCTATGCTCATTTTATCTGACCCATTAGGCTTGTTTTGAGTTTCTGAGTCTTGTCTACATGTTCCCAAGTCTACTTCTCCATCTCTTTCTTCAAAGCTCATGGACCTCACGATAACTGTTTCTATGGTGCCCGTTAAACCAAGAAACTTGTGCCTTAGTATCTCATTCCACGCAGATAAGAGTAAAGAAAGAGAGAAACCCATTAATACTGTGACTCAAGTATGATTGAACCTTCTCAGTGCTCAGCAACCCACCTGGAAATTAAGCACCACACAAAACTCAATTAATCACAACATATCCAAACTAACAAGTAACAACTACAAAACCCATCAAGCAAAATGGACCACAAAGCAGCATGAACCATTAGAGAATGAAATGAGAGGTAATTAAATGTCAATTACTAGTTTAATCCATGTAATAAGTTGTATAAATGATGAGGGTCAAGATTAAGCTCTTTCTTACATGCAAATCCAACACAAAAGGACCTTCAGCAGCCCTCTTCTTCTTGCCCTTCCTTTATCTCTCTCAAGTCTCAAGTCTCAACCAATTGATAGTCTTGAGAGTTTGAAGAGTGAAGAGAGTGTGCCCAATCACACATACAATCCGATGGGTAGTTCCTCTCCTTATATACACACACTGACACAAACACACACACAAACAATAGCAGCACTGGGTATATGGTAGAGTTTGAAAAATCGAAGTTGGCGTGTGAGAAAGTAGACAGTAGCTAGCTGACAGAGAAAAACTGTAACGAGGAAGTTCAAGGAAGTTTATTTTTTTTGGCCATGAGGAAGTTCAAGGAAGTTAAAGAGAAAGATTGCAGAAGCACCTGTATTTACTGAGCATGCTTTTAATGGGAAATTAAATAAATTAATAATAAAGGTGGGGTTGCAACTTGCATGGTTGGTTACGAGTTACAAGTTACAATTGTTTACGCTAATTAGGCATTCAAGTTGTATAATTAACTCTTGGACTTATTATCAAAACAATAAAACAAAATTAACTCTTGAAGTTTGATAAGTCATTGACTTTTGTAGTCTTTTTAAAATCAATTATTAGAATAAACAACATATTTTAATTTTATTTTTGTTGAGGGAACCTCAGCCGTAAGGCCCGTAACATTAACAGTTAGGGCCCGTTTAGTTAACGAAATTGATATCTTGAAAAGTCAATTCATTTGCATTTTTCGAGAGGAAGGGAATGTGAAATTTCTTTTTATGTGTTTGGTAATCCTGAAAAAGTAAACTAAAAATTATGTTTGGGTTGTGTAAATTGAAAATGAAAAGTGTCAGTTTTTCAATTATACTCTTATTTATTATTTATTTAAAGAATGATAATAGATATGACATTTTAAAATAATATCAGCGTTAGTTTTGTTAATAAAAAAGTAATAAATGCTTTCTCAAGAGGGATAAAACAAAATTCAAGCTGGAACATGGTTTCATTTTTTCTCAGTAAGGACATCAGATTTTTTTGAGTTAGAAATTAATTTTCATTCCTTGGACTTACCAAATGTAAGAATGTAATTGATTTCCAAATGAACCAAATGAGCCTTTAGAGTCATCACACCTTGAGAGTAGGTATAACCATTTGCATTAGAGTAACACTTGCATTATTACTCTTAACAACTATTAAAATTTATTACATAAATTTGAGGCTGCGTTGAAGTCTTTCTGTGTTATTTGTTTGTTTGGGTGGGGCAATTTTATGTTGTAAATTTAGGTTCTGCATGGTCAACATACCAATAATGGAGTCGTCACTATTCCATGATAGTTTAATTAATTGATTGCTTTATGCTTATGGGTAGGTATAGACCGTATAGTGTACATAAATTTACAAGCCCACTTGCACAAGAGGCATTGCTTTGATTAGGTCGATCCACCAGGAGGTCAAGTTAAGCTTACGTGTTTAGTCGGTTAGGTTGACATGATTGTTTAACTGTCCGTGCTATGTCATTTAATATTAATTGTTCAAATATTTAGATTAAATTATGTTAAAAAGAAGAATTTAGCTTTCCTTATATGATATTATATGACATCTTCCATTTTTTCATTGGCTTTCTTTGTTTTTCTCATCTGTTGTCTATATTTCTCTCTTTAAAAAATACCACATCACAATATGAAGATAAATAAATTTTTTCCTATGCAAAATGTGCGGACTGTGTTGGATTAGCTCAAATTATGTTAAACTTGAGGAGCCTGTTGGATTAGATGCTATAACTTCTACACGGTAGTTGTCTCTGTCATCAGACTTGTTTACATAAAAGAAAAAAAAAAAAAAAAAACTTGGGTCAGCTCACCCTCCGCTGGATGCCTAGATATGAATTTGGCATTTCTTGGTAGTCAACCACGTGCCTTAAAAAAGTAGTTGGTGCCATAACTCCAATTTCTTCTATATACATCTGTATGGATATGCTTATAGTACGCATTTCATTTCATGGAGTCCTGTCAATACTCTCAATGGTTGGAGGACATTGCTCTCGTTGTCCATGGACCATGAGAAGAGTCAGAGACCCTTGAAGTCTTGATAATCACTTTAAATTGGACCCTAGAACAATCAGTCCCGAAAGCTTAGTGATAATAAATGCCTTACCCCTTGGCCTTGCATTCATTATGCTAAGTGATTGGCACGCCACCACGATTAGAAAAATATTTCTAAACTGCGCATCGCAAAGTTATTCTTAATTCTGTTGTGGTTTTGCTTGCTAAATTGGGTAGATTGTTTGATCTAACTTGGAGCATTCACATACTTTAATTGTGGTTGATAGATGTAGAGAAGCTATAAGAATTGATTGTGCTTGAAGTTGTGTTACTAAAGTTCATTTAGTCTAATAAGAAAAGAAAAGGGTTATTCTTAACTTTTTTCGGTAAAAAGTAATGCATTAATTATTGTTCAATAAAAAAATAAGAACGTTTGTAACAAGGTACACATGGTCATTGATCGTAGTTTAGAATGGGACAAAAACAAAATGTCCCTATTGGTCTTATCCTAATTACATGACATGGGGGTCTTTCATCCATTCTGAAAGCAGAACGAGACAAGTCTTTTCTCCATGGCTCCATGTGGAAAGACATCTTTGAATGGAAAATTCAGAGATTGGAAAACATGCATATTGCATACACATTGCTAGTTGAAGACAAATAAGATAAAATAACAGGAGAAAAGAGATACTTTTGTGATGCATTGTATTGTTGTACTGCAAACCAAACATAGAACCAATATTATGATGATCGGATGATGACGAAAATTCATGTAGCCTTCACCAATCAACTAGAAAATCAAAAGTAAATGATTCAAAGGGAAGACTAAATAGAACTTTAATTTTTTATAACAATGGTGTGTGCCAATCATCTTATAATTGAGAGAGATACAATATTCGTATTAGCCTATCAGACGATGTTATTATCTATCTGGTGGAGTTATGTATGTCTACACATCATTTAGCTGCAGCTATCGATTGGAGCTTCTTCTGTGGGGGCGAAATGTGGAGCCAACTCTTCATTGTGTCATATGCGGTGAAACCAATTGCAACAGAAGGAACAATCTGAAAACACAGTACAACTCTTTTGTTGTTAGCAAGAGGAACAGGCCCAAAAACTCCAAATCAGCATTATCACATATGAAGTGGCCTAACTGGTTTCAATGACAAGACAACTAGAATCTTTTTCTTGAAAAAGGAAAAAGAAGAAAAAAAAGATATAGAAAGGAAGCCCAATTTAAGTATCAACAGAAAGCCGAAAAAAACAAATCTATCTAAGCAAATAACACGCACACAAATCTGAAATCCAGTCAAAAGTATAATCATTTGGCCCATAGAGAATAAGGTAATCACCTTGATATAGTTGATGCTTAGGCCTGAAAACAACTTTTGCCATCCTTGATTACGGATAATAAATTTAAGCCCTTCCAATGAGTTTTTGTACCTAACACCACCTTGAACTGAAGGCTGCAGATTCTCAACCTGTTGCATCCCATAACTAATGTGAAAATCCAAATTACAGTTCAATCACAGTACTTGCATATTACTAAGTTTCAAGTTCAATCAAAGTACTTGCATATAACTTTATGGCCTCATGGCTTCTTCTTGCATCAAAATTTAATGCCAAGCAAGAACATCTAAGATTTGAAAAAAAAGCAAAGAGAAAACAGATCTAACCTTGCCAAAAAAATACAAGAAATATTGACAAATCAGTACCTGCATTTGCCTCCTAACAACATCCAATGGGTATGTGAAAGTTTGCCCAAATAACCCAGCCAAAGCTCCACAGGAAAGCTTCATCACAATGGACTTTTCATACTCTTCAGGAACTTGCCTCTTAAGTTTCTCATATATGTAGAACTTTAAACCAGCATAAGGAAGTATTCCAGTGAGTGTTGGGCCTGATCAAACAAAGGAAGTTTAGACTAAGCAATCAGCTAGACAGCTATAAGATACAAGGATTTTTGAAATATGAGCCTCAATAAAAAAAAAAAAAAAAAAAGATGTTGCCAACGTGTGCTTATGAACACAATGAACATGGAAATAAAAGGTTTGCTTATGAACACGAGGAAGAGGAAGTTCAGATACATTGAATGCGGCAGCCATTTATGAATACAATGAATGTGGTAACAAAAGGTTTTTTTTCCATTTCATAATTAGGCAAGCACATACATAATACATACCTACACCTCGATAAAGGGCACGCAAGCCCCCCACCTTGTAGACACTTGAAAGCACATCACTTATGCCCTTATAAGCATTTTGAGCATGATCGCCTTTCATACCATAATTAAAGTTCCCTCTGGTGTTAACAACCTGTAAAACCATGATTGTTTAAATTAAATAAAAAGAGATTAAATAGTGAATCAATGAACTATACCCAAAAAAAAAAAAAAATTAAACCCCATATCACCCCTGTATCAAATTCCTCTAAATCTGGACACCACTAAAAGCCTGTCTCTTAATACTGAAGTACAAGGATAGAATGGGCTTTCAGATAAGCACTTCCGAGTTTGGTGCCTGAAGAAAAATTAATGACAATGTAACTGTCCATATCAATATGAACTTCAGTGCCTAATTAAGCATAATATATCCTTTTGCCTTCTAAATGCACGTACTCACACTGTATCCCACTTTTCACTTTGCAGAAAAAGAGAAGTTCGAATAAAATATATTCAAGATACTGACCTGATATGCAAGTTTGGTGCGAGCTAGGTCCAAGGGGTAAGTGCATAAAACTGCTGTCCCTCCAGATGCTGCACCAGCTAAAAGATCAATATGAGGCCCTGATCCTAAAGCAGAATAATTATTCAAGATCCAACACCTGTACTGCTCATATGTCATGTAATGTAAGGCTGCATATGGAACAATTCGAACAACACTGGCTCCATTTCCTCTGAAAGATAGACAAGAAGTTAAAAAACAATCTTTATGGAGGACAGGTATAATTTATTTATTTTAAATGATTCTTCATGTCCAACTTACTTGTAGAATCCTCGAACACCTTCATGCTTTAGTAACTTCTTCAAAGATTGAAATACTCCGAGAGAACGGAACTCAGTTCTTGTCTACAAGTTTCCATTCATGCATGCAAATACAGAACAAACAGGCATATTGAGAGAACATACACAGAAAATAAACACATAACAAAGAGATACCTAGCATGACAAAATTGAGAAAGCAATATAAATAAGTAGAAATGTAAAATCATTCAAAATGATAAAGTCCTTAAAAAATCAATTACCATCTAAAATCAATTTGCCTTAATAAACAATGAGCTTGTTAGATGCCTCACCTGCAAGAGTATTTTGGTTCGTTCCAGTGGTGCAACAGCAGTCTTAGCGAATGCCCCAGCTGCGCCACCGGCAATTAACTCCTTAACATAAACAGGCATACTATCAATGTACGAGACCTCTGGGCGCGTCGAAGAAGCATCAACTAAATCTGCCACATTTGTTGACAAGCTAGACCTTTGCGCAGAACCCATATCAAATTACTCCAAATAATAGCACTAATACAGCCAACACCCTTGTAATCTCAATATGTTTTTATTACCCTCCTTGCAACTTGAAGAACTCCTTATCCCATCTATCTCTCGGAAAGCAAAAAGAAAAGGCCTTTTGTTCAAAGGGCAGGTCAAATGGCCTGAGAACACCCAGAAACGATTCGGGTACGCTCACAAGCCGATCCTCCTCTTCAGTGATAACAAGATACATTCAAAGATATACAGCTGACCAAAGCAAGCAGACCAAATGCTCAAAACCTCCTTCAATTATAACAATGCTCCCTTGGCTCAATCACAAACCCATCAATACCCATTCAAAATTTGGATGAATATTATCGAAAATCTTAATCAGCACTCAAAAAAATCAATAATTGTATATACCCAATTAAGATTGCTCGATGCCCTTATATATTTTGATCCAGATAATCAACCCCAGAGCCCAAACACTCGAAACCCCTTAAATCCAAACAACACCCAGATATATCTAAATCCAAATACTCCAAATCCTCAATGCCCAGTTGCCCACAACCCAGTTATATAACAGTAACCAAAATTATTGAAGACTTTTTGGGAAAATCAAAATGGACAGAGAGGAATCGAATACGCAAAAGGAAACCTACCAGAAGATGGATTAGGTCAGAGGAGAACAGGCATGTCAAAGTTGAGGGTACAAATATTGAAAATAGTACCCGTTCTCCTTCGGCAAGGTCAAGGAGGTTTCCTCGGAATCTCTCTCCAAATCCTCTTCGACTACTACTTGGCCTCTTTTTCTTCCTGTCGAACGCGCTTGCAAATATGGTATTTTGAGGGAAAAAAAAAAAAATTGGGAGCGTGACGGTGTATAACTCTGGTGCATTTACTCCAGTGGACCCTCGCCACTATTTTGACCACGTGGAGTTCTAGACTTTCTGTTTTTTTTTTGTTTTTTTTTTTCTCTCAAAAGGGAATTTGAACTCATAATATTGGATAGCATTAAACACTTTTAACCACCAAAATTATAAATCGAGTTCATAACAATAACGCGTTTTGTTAGCATTTAAGGGTCTTTATAACGGAGAACCTAACAAAGGTATGTATTTACCAAAATATTGAAGTTGAAATATGCAAATACTAGAATTTTAATATGGAATATTAAATAGTAAATTAAATGTGTCAAAATTGAGATACTAAATTACAATGTCTTTTTTTTTTTTTTTTTAACATTGGATGGATCGAATTCTCGCATTATTGTAATTCTAATCAATTTGTTAACCCTCTCTCACTAATTAGACTAACCTAAGAATTAACTTGAGAACACATTTTATATTTCTTTGTTTAGGTGAGACATTTAGATAAATTAAGATGGTATATTTGCTTAAAGAATAGACTATTTGTACCATCTCAATGAGCTTCACTAGCTTCTATTAGAATAGATAGTGAACATAATATGAAATACTGCTCGAACTCTCTAATTTCCTTATGGCAAGGAGAAGCTGCTGCATAATGATAAGGGTTTACATTACCATGATACTGTTTTTTGACTACATTATTATGGAGCTGTTTTGCATGTGTTGAGGTCTTTCATTATTATGTTGAACATTTAGGACACCATGCCTTTTCACACCTCCAAACCAAGTTACATTTATGCCTTCACTCGTCCTTGTTCGAGATTCAATTCACTAGGGTTTAGTACTAAACCATTGTCAATGAGTCCTTTTTATGTCGTGGTCATCTACTATAGTCTAGTCATCGATCTTGAACCAGTTGTGGCACCTGTCATTAACCTTGATAGGTGATCCAATTCACTTAAACCAATATATGCAGAAGATTTGAAAAAACAGTCAGTCCTGTTAATAATAATCAAATTAAGAACAAAGCAAGCTTTTGATTCTGTTAATTATCATCACACAACAAAAAAGAAAAAAAAAAAAAAGAAAAAAAAAAGAAAAAAAAAGAAGAAAGAAATTAAGAAACCAAAGAACTAATGTACTCCAAGCTGACACACACATATATATAATGACCTGAAAGACACACATATATATATATATCATTCTTGATCCTTTTCTTGTGCTTGTTGATTGGTGTTGTTTTCTTGTTGATTGGTGTTGTCTATGTCTACTAGTTTCCTCCTATGGTCTGGTATTGCAGTTGGATCAATGAAGGAGGATTGCCTACTTTTGGGGTGGTAAGCTGGGATCTTCTTCCCCTTGGCTTCATAAATGACAGGCTCTTGATCCTCATCCGGCACGCATTTCTCGCCCAATATGATCGTCTTCATCCATATTGACTCCTCCTGCTTCATCTTCATCTTCCCATTCTTCCTTTTATTATACTCCTCTTTAATCTTCTCCCGGTTCCTCGCCACCGACAAAGTCCTCGGGAGTTTGATGCTCAAATTCGACAACAGTCTCCGCTCCGACGCCGATTTCCTCATCTGGGTTGCTTCCTTCACATTGCAAGAGTATGTCTGTCCCGACTGATTCTTCCCCGGAGGCAGCGGCAGCTCTTTGTTCTCCGCCGTTTCCTCATTTTCTGTTGCCTCTGTGTCTTCTTCACCTGTTGTTGTTGTCTTTTCGACATCGGATTGATCCTCTGCTGTTGTCGTTTTCATTGCATCCGGAGTGTCATCGTCGGATGATGGTGGCGGTTTTCGTCGGAAGCCACAGAGAGCTGCGATTATGGCGACGGTGGCGACCATCCCAGCAGCGAAGAGATGAAGAATCATAAACGACGTCGCTTCATCCGCGGGAATTCTTCTTCCCATGAGTACTCACGTACACATCAAAATCAAAATTGGGGAAAGCAATTTCAATTCAATCCAAATTCCTAACTAAATAATAATTTTTTTAATTACCTTTTCATCGTGGTGGTGGTTTTTTCGGTTTCCTTCTTCAATCTTTACCCCTTCGGTTTTGGATTATGAGGTTCGGATCCGAAAGGGGTTTTGTTTTTCCCACAATGTTGGGTTTGATGTTGCTAACCGAAACTTCTTTTCTGAGTTTCGAGAAATCAAGTATTTCGTAGCATCCGAAACAGAATGCTTGAGTTTAGCAATTTGAGAGGGAAGGAACAGCTGGCACAACCGCACAAGTCCTGGTTTAGGTTCGGTAGTTAAGGTTGTTACACTTGTAATTCTAAAGATATAAAAGGAGTCTTGTTAGTTGTTGCATTTCATTTTCACACACAGCAGTAGGAATGCAGGATCAATAAATTACAATATAAGGTGATGGCATCACCTTATATGACGACTATGTAGTATGTGGGTTTTGAAGGATGCGAACCCACTCACGTATTACATAGTCGTCACCATGATGTCTATACCACTACTCATAATATTATTAACAAAGAAAAGTGCTAACAGAAAAGTGCCAACAAAAAATAACTTATCCATGTTTGTCATTCTAGCATTCGGTTAGATGCATGTGTTTTTTTTTTCAGCCAAAAAACTTAAATTATAATCTAAATCTTAGGTTACCACATAACTTGCGAGCATCAAATTCAAAAACAAAGTGAACAACCATGAAAAAATTACCACCAACACATAAGCAAAATCAACCATCACATTTGCAACACAATTAGTTTAGCAGACAAAAACGAATAACAAGAGAAATTTCGCCAGACAAATACACAAGGGATCCAAAAAATGTCTAGAATTAACCATCACATATGCTACCAAATTGGTCTAGCAAAACTGTGCTTCAAACTACACCTCTTGAAATTGACCAATAAAGTACTTGTTATCAAGTAAGTAGCACTTTGGGTGATTTTTATTCTTTTGCTACAGAGCATGGGAGAAGTGCAAAATAGCCTCACCCAATTTGCAACACACAAACTATTTCTTTCACAGTAATTTATAATATAAAAAAATACAAATAAGTCAGTGATATATGAATCCAAATCAGAATGAAGATACATCCAGAGTTAGATTAGCTCGAATATAAATAAAAAAACAAATACAATCCATAAATTCATTGTGCTTTTCATGTTAAGTCATGTCGTTAGAAAATATTGGTATAAAACAACACGAAACAGCCAATTGTCAAATTATTCTCTTATAAGAAGACGTCCTAATTATTACGATTATTAAATTAATATGAATAAAAATATTTTTTTATATATAGGTCAAACTCCAACAGTGGTAGTGTGACCATCCCAGCTTATTTGCTGAGTACTAATCTGTCTTCTCCCAATTTCTACGAATAAAATTCTCTTATCTTGCTTGATTTGACAGAGAAAAACAAAGAAATTATTTTATATTGAATTAAATTAACTATTCTTTATTCTTATATTTACATAGAGCGGACAAAGAGACGTCGGATTAGAAAGGGAATGAGCATGTGGGCTTCCCTTTCTTCACTCACCGGATATAATAAAATCCATCAAGTTCTCGATTTGGATTGCTTTATATACCAATTTAGGATCAACCCAAGTTGTTATTTACAGAACAAATCTCGTATTCTCTCTCTTTCTCTCTCTTTTTCCTTTATTTTGCAAAAAGTTTTGGGATTTAACTGTTAAAGTAGTATATAATCTGCATTACAATTTGCCAATTTTCTTGGTTAATTTGTTTTGGGTTCAGTTCTTTTTCACCAAATGGTTCAGGGTTGATTGTAAAAAGTATAAAAAGTAGCAATCATAAATGGGAGAAAGCAACGCAGGGAGCAAGTTCAAGAGGATTTGTGTGTTCTGTGGAAGCAACTCTGGCCACAGAAAAGTCTTCAGTGATGCTGCTCTTGTGTTGGGCAATGAACTGGTTTGTTTGTGTTCTCACACTTCTCTTCCTTAATTTGATTGATTGTGTTTGTTGTTGTCTAACTGTCTAAGTGTTGGTATATGGTTTAAATATGTAATTTTGGGTGAGTTTGAATCCATCTTGAGGTGCTGTTTGCTGGGTGTTTGATGTTTTAAACCGGGTTTTTGGATTTTGGATGATCGGACTTTCGGTTTTGATTGCTTCAAACACGAGCTTCTTGCTGATTTTATGTTATATGTTTATGTTGTGAAATGGTTATGCAATGTCTTGAACCGGGTTTGTTCTCTTTGTTAATGGGCATTCTGGTCAGTAACGTTGACTTCTTTTGAAGCATATTACTTTATACATGTATATTGAATGTCGGTGAAATCAGTGTTCAATGCACTGGACAAGGATATGCTACAATTTTGTCTTCAATGCTTAATTTTTCTTTCAAAAGATGATGTGCGAATTGCTTGTCTACTTTATTGGTGTATGTTGCAGGTGAAAAGGAAGATAGATTTGGTGTATGGTGGGGGAAGTGTCGGGTTGATGGGTTTAATATCCCAGACTGTGTATGACGGAGGTTGCCATGTTCTTGGGTATAAATTAAACACATACTTTGAATTATGGATTATTTGTATTTTTTCAATTGATAATCGTGTTATTTACTCAAGCAAGGTGTTTTTTAATCACATTTTATGACTTGAATGAAATCTATACTTGCTTTTAATGCAGGATCATTCCAAAAGCTCTCATGCCTCTTGAGGTATTTCTATTTATCCATATAATTATCTCCTCCTAGCCTTTGACCGGCAGTTTGCAAATTCAACTGTTCTTGATTCATTTGATGCTGGTTTTTATTTTGGATTACCCAGATTTTTATGGAAAAATCAGTTTTGGTTCTCTATTTTAAAAGATGAGCTCAATTGGTTATTGGTACACTTTTATGGATAACTTTGACAGATATCTGGTGAAACGGTTGGCGAAGTAAGAACAGTTACAGACATGCATGAGCGTAAAGCTTCTATGGCTCAAGAAGCTGATGCCTTTATTGCTCTTCCTGGTAATTACATGGCAAATTCTCACAGAAATTTTTTGTAAATTACAGACAGTACCCGAAATATATTGTAACTTGGGTTGTAATTCATAAGTTTGTGAATTGCTTATGCTTATTACATTATTCCTTTTGGTTTTAGGAGGATATGGAACCATGGAAGAGCTGTTGGAGATAATAACATGGGCCCAACTTGGGATTCATAAAAAGCCGGTAACCTACTAATTTTTTGTTATTGAAAAATATGATCAGCTTCTTACTAACTTGATATTACTCCATACAGGTTGGTTTGCTAAATGTAGATGGGTACTATAATTCCTTGCTTGCTCTATTTGACAATGGTGTTCAAGAAGGATTCATCAAGCCATGTGCTCGGGATATAGTTATCTCTGCTCCAACAGCCAATGAACTCATGGTGAAGATGGAGGTATAGTAATAACCCAACTTTTCTTTCCTTCTGTTGGTAAATGGGCTTACTTCTCTTTTAATGGGAGAAATGTTTCTGGATTCTAAAACAAAAACAGCCTTAATAAATTCACAATATGTATACTTTGGCAGCAATACAGTCCTTCACATGAACATGTTGCTTCTTATGATAGCTGGCAAATGGAGCAATATAATCAAGCCAAGAAAGCGCAAGCTGAAATTGTTATTGGTGGTAGGTCTTTCACCTACAATGATTCCTGATGTGATTAATCAATACTAAGTTGTGTGGAAGAATCAATTTATATGGGACCATAGACCTTTCCTTCCTATTTACTTTATTGTTCCTTGTAATTTGATTTCAAGTGAATTCATTCATAGTCTTTCATGGCATACTTTGGTTTGAGGTCGATAGTCATATTTGGTTCTTATCAGTTACCACTAGTTCAAGGGAAAAGCTGCTAATGGCAATAAACAGTTTACAGTTTTAATAGTACAGAATCTTCTAGTGTTTGGTGAGAAGGTCCCACAATACAGTGGCTTCATTGGACTAGATAGATGAGTTGTAAACCCACTAGTTCAACTGTTGGTGAAGCTATTGAACTTAGGCATCCGCAAACTTTTATTATGAGCCTGTTCTTAGTACTATAAGAAGGAACAACACCTAAACACAATCATTTAATAACTATTACGCTAAAATAGTTTCGCCTGCCTTCAGGCTTCAGGAAGTTTGAAGAGGCTAATGGTAGCATAGTTTCCGCATGGAAAGTTTAACTTATTCTGTTTTTTTCTTGACTGAGTTCTAAGAGAGCCGATATTGAGTTGGAAAGAGATTATTTTAGTGATTCATTCCATTGTTCTTTACCATTCCCCTTTTAAGTCTCAGTTCATTTGTCCCCTTTACATCTAAGGCTATCAGGGTCAGTCCTTTTCAGTGAAACTCCAAGCAGGAACATCGCTAGTGAACTATGACATATTAAAGTTTCTGGAGACATGATCATGTTCTTGCTACAAATGACTTAGCAACAAAAAGAAAATTTGAGGCAACTCTGCTGGTTGTAGTTCCTAAGTTTGGTCTATACCTGCTCTTATATAATAAATGCATGTTAACAAACGAATTTTGACATTGACAAAGAGGAATTAAGTACTACTAATGACATTCGACCCAAAAAAAAAAAAGTACTAGTAATGACAAGATGGATGAGTTGAGAATAACTGCGACTGCTGTAAAGTCGTGTAATTCTGAAAGGTCCCACAAACATGTTCTTGGCAGTGTCTACTTTTCTTTGGTGTACAAGTCACAATATGAAGACTGAAGCATCAACTGCTTCTGGGAGAAGGTTATCCATTCGGGGCCCCCCTATTCTTGAATCATTTTGTATTCTGGTGTTTGTGAAGATGTAATTTTTCTTTCTTCTTCTTCTTCTTTTTTTTTTTTTTTTTTTTTTTTTTTTCTATTTTTGGCTTGAAGTTTGCTTCCTCAGGCATTTTCAGTTTATAGTAGGAAGCAAGGACACCTCCCGAAGGGAAAGGAGTGAACGTACCGGTACTGTTTTGGTTATTGAACTTGCCTTTAGAGAGAAAAGCAGAGCAGTAATATACTGTAAACCAACTTGTCTAAAATCATGGGAAACATATTGATCTGTCAAATAGAAGATCCCAGTTCATATTTTGTCACTTTTTGGGTATGATTAGCCTTGTATGGAGGTGCCAAACTACAACTCACATGCTTTACTCAGAAGAACCCCTACAGAGGGGATCCAATGTTGTGGACATCTTCTCTGAGACTCTGATTAGTTTTATTTATTTATTTTTCCTTCTGCAAATAGGAAAATAGACCTGCTACCTAGGGATAGTGACATGGCAGTAGTTAATATGCTCCATCCCAGTTGGGTTGAGTTTTGCATAATGGACCTTACTATTGGTTGCTAAAGTCCAAGCCATGGTGGACCTCTGCAGGTGTGGTTATGTCATGAATAAGACTGTTAGTTTCTTGGAGTGGGGTGGGTCACCCCATGAAGGCATGAAGTGAATGCAGAGGTATCTAACTATTGCACTTGGGTCTCTTCTTAACCTTTTCCCTTCACTCAAATTCGTGTCCTTGTCCCCCCATTTTCTTTTGTAGACACAAAAAGAAACACTGGAATTATAGAGAAGGGGAAGAGACTAGGGAAAACTTTGTGAAATTTCCACAACACTCAGGTCAAAATGTTCCATGCTGGAATGGAACCGAAATTATATAAAATAAAATGCAAATTTTATTTCAGGTTCCAGCGTTAATTAGCACCTGCGCCCTCTAGAGTCTCCAAGAATTAAGCCAAGCCAAGTTTATGAACATAAGTAACAGGTTAGGGATAAAGTCTTCGAAACAAAGTGCACTTTCTGGCATTGGAATTCACAGCGTTTCACTTTCCTTGTTTTTCCTTTAGCTGCAAAAATTAGTTCCACTGCTTCGTCAGAATTTATTTGAATCAATTACAACATTTACAAGAGGAGAAACCATCATATGGCCATAAAAGGTAAGGGGGTGTTTGGTATTCTAGTTTAAGACTGTTTTTAAGAATCTTCTTCCTCGTTTCATCCATAAATATTATAGATGAAAAAAAATAATAATAGTTCCTGAAAAAGATACCAAACGCCCTCTAAACCTTTTTCATAAAACAGACAGAAACTATGAAACAATGAGATACAAGCATACCAAATGGAGGAAACAGTTTCAGACATAAAAATGTACACAAATGCGGTGTAAAGATTTTTCCTAGAAGGAACGATGTCAAAAATTGCATGCCCTCTGATTACATAGTAAACATACTCTATTATACACCAGCTTTTCCTAAACCAAAAGGAGTTGCTTCACGTTACTTGCAAGTCAATCAATATGAAATTTTCATGCATATACAATGGTCTTCCCGTCATCACATCAAGGCTTCTCCTTAGAAGAAGATGGCATCAAATGATGCAGAGTTGTTGCGTGGATAACAGTGCTAGGGTTCGGATCCCTAACACGGATTGACCCAGATTTCCTAAGGCTGAAGTTCTTATCAACACCACTCTGTATAAAATATCGTAATGGCCGAGGAAGATGTTGCACCAGTCGTGTTGAGCTCACAAGTAAAATCACGCCCACAATTATAAGTACCCTGTGGTAGAAAAAACTAGAATAAACAACTTTATGGAAAAAATAACCGATGAAGCAAGCCTAAGTGAGGCCGTTTACCATGTCAAAACTATTTAGTTTAAGAACATCCTTTGAGACCCAAAACTAAGTTTTATAAAGCTTTCTTTTGTTGAAAAAATGCGTAAAATATAGGTATCTTAATTTACCATCCAAGCATAAGTGCAACACGAGCTATTGGCGCTGAAGGCAATCTTTCACCCAAAGCAAGCATTCCCGCAAGTACACCAGTCACAATTGATGCCACAGCAGCACATGTAGACACTACAATTGCCCTCCCATGCTTTAAACCCCAAGTCTGTTCAAAAGGAACAACTCACTAACAATTATAACTTTGAAAAACACCAGACAACGACAACAACAACAATAACCAACTTACAAAACAACATATGCATTGTCATGTGGCTAACATCTTCTATTTACATAAACATATGGAGATGAAACTCTGAATCTAGTCAAGCATTTACCATACCTGGTAATAAAACCCTGTACCACTACAACATATGCTGATTATTATGCATATAGGAACCAGCATCCTGGGGAAACCCTGCTCCAAGAACACAAATCCCAACTTTGATATTACAGATGCCATCCTGCAATTAGATGTGTAACAATTACATGTATTATTTTAAACATGACTTAACAACAGCATGGATACATGATTTTACCAATAAATCATCCTCTGTTCTCTATATGATGAAGTTGATTTTTCAGATGAAAAAAGGCATATAAATCATCAAAAAGCAGTGGCCTCAGATGATAAAAGAATTTATTAACGGTATGTGAAAGTATGATCTCACATATAACTAGTCCAATTTGACATCAACAAACCTAAATCTTTTTCCATAACATATGATGCAACTGTAGACAAGAAGCACTCTTCTCATAAGAACACTACACTGAATCACACAACCCTAACTCCTTCATTCAGCCAAATTCAACACAATGTTACCATGTCAGTGTTGACATGGGCAACTATTACAACTCAACTTTGTGTACACACACACACAGACACAATTTTGTATTAGTTTCCCTCCTGAAATTGAAAGGTGAGAGATGTGAATCTATATCTGATAAGGAGCAAATTAACCCATATGAGTAGTGCAGGAGGGAATCATACCCAAACAAAATTCCAGATTCCAAGCCATATATAATTTCTTCAACAACTTCATATTCCATCTGTACCACAAACAGATGTTAGTGAAGGGGTGGAGAGAACCATACTAAAACACCATAAATAGATGAAAAGCATAAATCAAATTACCAACTCTTGTTCTCTTCTTTGACGTTTGTAGATGCGTAGCCATCCATTCAGGAGTACCTATTCAAAGGGTCTTGCAGGCTTAGAATCATTGGATAGCATAAATACAAATATCCAACTGTCTTTGGAATATCAATAGCACTATATTGACACATGCCTTCAGTAAAAAAAAAAAAAAAAATCTAGTAATGCTGATTTTGGAGCAACATGAACAGTGCCGGGAACACTCATAGTTATGCATAAATACCAGACGATGCATAGGATAAGGTACCTACAAACAAGATGGCGACCACAATTGCCAACCATGGTAGATGGAATATAGATATAGCAGAAGCCTTTTGCTCCTCACCTCCAGCACCAACTCCTGCAAATACAAAATTTACACAAATTATAAACAATACTTGAAAAATAAATCACACAATCAAAAGCTGATAATGAAACAGTTGTGGGTGATTTAACTTTCATATATCAGCTGAACCCTATCATGCAAACAAACCTTACAGTCTAGTAACAGAAAGGGGCAAACGACTAAAAACATGAATATCATGAAAAGTTTTAAACAAGAAAAACTAATTTGTTTTACAGTCTAGAATATCATGAAAGCATTTCGGAGATGTATGAGCAGGTACAAGATTCATAGTCAACAAAGATAATCATGAAGAACTTACATTACCTATAGTGCCAATGCCTGCTAAGGTAATCCCCATCCAGTCAACAGAATTCATGATTTCCTTCAGATAAAAATGGGAAAAGATAGAAAGAATAGCAAGTCCACAGCCCGAAACCGGTTGGATGACAGAGACCTGAAAGTACACCATACGAAAAATTAAACATAAAATGGCACAACAATATATATTTATATATATAACCAATACAAAAACAAAAACTTGTACCAATACAATCAGAGCACCGACATAAATATTTTTTAAGGTAATTCCCAGGCAGTAAGCAAAGTTTAAATTCATTTTTTCATAAATGTAAAACATAAACCTATAAGTTGAAAGCATAAATGAATAAATAAAGAAATTGGATGTTCATTGGTCAAAAAAAAAAGAAATTGGATGTTCATGAAAATGTAGAATAACAAAAAAAAAAAAAAAAACTAGAGGAAGGTTGTAGTTGAAGCACTTACAGGAGCTAGAGATAATGCTCTCAACATGAGGAGGGCTCCAAATATATCCATGAGAAAACCTATCAACCAAGCTCTGTTAAGAGCATATGCCCTTATCACCTACAAACAAACACACACATGCAATTAGTAATTCGTTGTTCAACAAGAACCCCAGAATTTGAATAAACAACCCAAATTGCTGGTGGGCAGCTAATGCCGAATTCAAACCACAATCACAAACACACCGTCTGTGTCTGATCATCGAGATTTGAATCAAACGATTTTGCAACATAAGAATGAATGTAATAAGAGAAAGGGGGAAAGGGCAAAAAGGTAAAAAGAGGAGCAGAGCAGTGCCTTGAACTTCAAAGAGAGAGGAGGAAGAATGATGGTGCCTTTCTTCTGAAGAATTTTTCCGATGTTGTTGCCGGCCGTCGCCGCCAACGTTAGAAAGATCGACTCCCACATCCCTCTCTTTCTCTCCCTCTCCAAAAAAAAAAAAAAAAAGAAAATTTTGATTATTGGAAAAAAAAAACAGAAAAAACTCTCTGAGTCTCTGTGCTTGGTTTGTTGCGGACCTGCGGTCTTACGCTACTGTTTTGGTTTTGTTTTTGGGTTTACATTTAAAAAATATATTTTTGTTGGGACAAAAACAGCAAAAAGCCTGCGCGGTGGTGAGAGGGAGATTATCGTCTTTTTCTTTTGGGGTAAGTGGGTAGTAGATCTGTAGATGTCATCTATTTTTGCTTATATTTTACGGTACACGTTGGTGTCTTTTCTTAGGATATATCAGAGTTTGATTCCCTCTCCAATGGGAAGAGATCAAGATAAACATTTTTATGTCAAGAAATTAAGAATGCAAACCAACATAAGAAATATTTGGTAAATTTTAGTTACAAAATTATAGCAGTTGGTGGGCAACTAAGTTTACAAAATTCGATTCCCCTTCCCCCAATAAAAAAACATTGGTGAACAATACATTGCTGATTTACATGAAGGCGATTGGCAACTCTCCTTTCCCATTATTTCCTTTTTACTTTTGTGTAATTCAAGACGGATTCAATCTCCGCCGACATTCTTGCCATGTCTTCTGTTTTTTTTTTTTTTTTTTTTTTTTTTTTTTTTTTTTTTTCTGAGGGGATCTCTGGTTTCATATTTGGTGGAGTTCCTCATCCTGAGTCTTGAGAGATAAGGACTTGCCAACTAGTCAACTACCAAGTGGCAAAGTCCTCTTCTTTTACTCCATAATCTGCCACTGGGACAAATTGATCAATCTGAAATAATTATACAGAAAGAGAATGTCATCGTCAGTAACAATAAGAAGATTTCAAAACCTTACAAGAGTTTGATTACCAGTTTACTACTACCAAGAGAAAACTAGAAAGAAAGAGTTTGATTTTGACACATCAACCAACTTTGACAAACTTCAAGTCTGCAATTGCCCACGTGTTATGTGTTTATTATTTTCAGTTGTGTACTGTTTTGTACTAAGTTGTTGTAATAAAAGTTATTTTTTGAGTTGTGTTTATTGTGTACTGGGTCCCAAAGTCTCTGAATGATATATGGTCTATTGCATTAGTTGTATTCAACAAGTTACACCTACAAAACTCATCAGAAATCATACCTGATGACTCAGCTGTTTTTCTGAGTTTGAGAATGCATTCGCGTGCTTCTTTTTTCCTCTGATCTATCACTGGCAATTTTTTCCTCAAGGATTCTATATCTTTTTCAATGGCCTTCAATTCTCTCTCAGCTTCACTAATCTTTGGCCCAAATCCCAGTTTTTCTTTCCTCAATTCATCTACTTCCTTATCAAGAATCTGCATGATATTTTCACAGGAAATTAACATACAATACTACGGTTACTACCAACATAACAGAAACCAGGGATCAAGTTCAAATTTTTGTATCCCATTTGATGAGTTAGAATTGTATATCTTACTTTAACTTGCTCTCGTAAGGATTTTTTTGAACCCAAAGAAATCCGAATCTTTCCATTTGCAGTAGCCTTAGCATTAGCAATAGCAACGACTTCATCCCTTTGCCTTCGCAGTAGAAATAATCCAAATTTCCCTGTTCTTTGATTTCTCTTACGCGGTCTTCAACTGTATCTGTCTGATTGATCTCATACGGCATACGGGGATGCAACCACCAATTCTGTTTCAACAGTCCAAAAAAAAAGCCAAATCCAGAGAATAAGAAACATCAAACATGCAAGGTACGTAACTAATTGACCGACTCTTATTAATATTTATTCTTACACTTTCAGAAAAACTAAGATCTTCCTGATATTTCAATGGCGAAAATGAACCAACATCCTCCTGCTTGCTCGCATTGATCTCTTTTAAAAGCTTCTTTTCTTTGGCCAAACTGTTGGTTCCATGTATCATCCGGAAATTCAATTTCCGAATCCATGTCCACAGTTCCAACAGAGTCACAAACTCTAAAGGCTAGTTGGGGAAAAAAAAAATGAACAAACAACATAATGCATCACAGAGCAAGGAAAACTCTTACATGTTTATACATCTCTTCCCCTGACAAGGATGACTTGATTGGTTTAGTGGAACCAACACCCTCCTGCTGGCTAGCATTGATCTCTTTAAAAAACATATTTGCCCCAAAGGAATCGTAGATTCCATATCGTACCATCGAGCGAGGCAATTTTTGAATCCATGTCCACAGTGTAAGAATTAAATGGACTAATACATTGTTCTACTCGGAGTCAATATTACACTAATACTTAAGATACAAGTAATAGGTTTATTAATAAGACATAAATCAGCAAGTCCATCTTAAATAGATTACTTATCTGAGTTGGACTAGGAAGACTTAGTTACCTAAAGGCCTTATGTTATAAACAAGACAATGATCCAGCAAAGTCTTTATAGAGTCCTATTAGGATTGGATTCTGGAGTCCTTGATGGGAGGAACTAGGAATCTATGAGTACTCTATATAAGCACAGGTCCCTGGTCACACAGCTAATACTTAGAACCAATAAGCTCTGCCCCATTGTATGAGAGGTTCATTCATTGCTGTAATGGCTAGAAGACTTGAGCATCTTGAGTGGAGGTATTTAATTGCCAGTAATATGTCTTCATCAGGTTAGTAGTTAATTATATATTAAGGTTATATGCTTATCAATAGAATCATATTAATGTCGAGTTATACTTGTGTCTATTGATTTGTGTATGCTACATAATTTATGTTTCAGTTTTTACACACAGTTCCAACAAAGTTACAAACTCAAAAAGGTTCAGAGAAAAAAAAAAAAAAAAAAAAGAACAAACAATATAATACATTGCCGGGCAAGGGCAAGGTACGTAGTAGAACTCAACCCCAACTTCACATACATACATGTGTATATACTTATATATAATGGGTAAGTCTTACATGTTTATGCAACTCTTCTCCTGACAAGGATGGCTTGAGTGGTTTCCCTTGGTAAGCATTGTTTGTATAACGAAGTTTGTCTATAAATAGTTGCAATAGGTTAATGTTCTCCCTCTTTCTGGTCAGACAATATCCGAGTCCCTCTTCATCCTCATACAGGTAGTTCAACCGAGAAATGGCACGGTGCTGATCATACTGTTGACAGAATTCAATAAGGATCTGACAGATATATAGATACATATACAATACATATATATATATATCATTCATGATGTTCGATCATTGAAGTTGACACTAGCACAACAACTAGGAATTAGGATATGCAGACCATTTAACATACCATCCTATGCGCTATTTGTTCAGTGATCTGAACTTTATCTTGATTCAACTTAGCAATCAGCTTCTCAGCCTCTTCTATTCTGGCTTTTAAACTTGGTCTTCATCAACAGCATCCTTTGTAAGGCCATCAAGTTCTGAACCCTGATTCCCATTTTCATCCATGTTCTTTTGCAAGGAATTGTTGTCTCCTTTCCTTTCAAGTACCAAGACTATTTGTGTATAACTAGTTCCCAATTCCTCCATAGTGTTGGCTTTCCTGATGTTGATACAAAGGTATAAGTATAACCAAAAACACATTATGCACTAATGGGATGCATAAAATGGTGGATTTTAGACAGTTCAAGATATAGTTGAAATCCAACATAGAAAATGCCTTAATAAAAGACTATGTGCCAGCAAAAAGGAAGAAACACAAGGATATGAAAGCAGACATTGAACATTAATATATAGAGCAGTCCATGATCATTACCTTCAATGTCCAGCTATTCAGGTAGTACTGCAAGTGTATGAAACAAGTACTGACTCGGAATTTGAGTAGGCCGATTGCATACAAGTGAGGAGATGCTGCTATATGGGTATATAAGCCTTGCTATATACTCAGCCAGCTGCGAAAAACCCTTGCACCCCACGCAAAGAAGGTCAACTCATTCCAAAACCTTGTCAAAGAATTCCTGTATATTCGATAATTTATTGGGGTTGTGTGGCATTGTCAAAGCTGAGAAAATGCACATGGCGTGTGCTTTGAAAAACAAAAAATTAGCAATACGATCAAGTCTCTGAGCATAAATCAAGGAAAAGATTCTTTGAAACGGATGTGGCATCTGTAATACATTCTTTAGTTCCTTGGTAATTCATATGATAGGGCCTCAGCGAGCTCTAGTACAGTATGTAATTTCTCTTTTTAGGGGGTCAACACCAAAAAGTCAAACGTCATAGAGTTGTGCTTTGTTTTGCTGCGATGAATTACGGGTGGCAATTTTGACAGACGTGATAACACAATACAAACTCGACACAAAGTTGGAGTTTTTGAGTGATTGTTGCTTAACACCACCTGCTAATCACGAATAATGGGGTCGGGTTAATGTCTATATTCATAACACTATTGTGACATAATAAATACATTTAACTATTATCATATGAAGAAAATGAGTGACAGTGTATAATTAGACTTAATTTTTATGAGTTTTTTAGTATTGTTGATTAAATAGATTTTTGTTTTTTAAATTATGCATAAGTGACAAGTTTTGGTTTAAATATAAAGCAAATTATGTTTAAGTTTTTAGTTCACTACATACATAGACAATTCGAACACGACAAAAGTGTAAACAAGTTGGGTTAGATTTGAGTCATTCAACCCGATTAATTAAATGAGTAAAGTAAAATTGACTAGTATTTAAAACAAATATAAAACAACATAACACAAACACGACCTACTAACACGAATTGACACCCCTAAATTCAATAATAAGGCTTCATAGTAAACGAATGGCGGCAACAATGTGGGATATGATTGATCATACTATATTCCATAGTGGCTCCCACAGTGTAAGGGGGTGACACCCTTTAACTTTTCGGTAGGGAGCAGTCGTCATAAATTTCTTCAATATTAATTAGTTACCATATGGCAAAATATATTTATTTTTGCGTCTGTAACATTTTTAATGGGCACAATACATTGCTAGTTTACCATAGAATGTCATTAACGTATATTCAGAATTGCTTAGACAGTGGTGAATTCCAAATATGTTAAGGATGATACACCAACAACTTGCGATTGGGACACAAATTGCGATCTCATATCTTTGTTGTGAAGGGATCTCTGGTTTCATATTTGGTAGAATTCCTCATCCTGAGATAACAACTTACTGAATACCGTGGTAGTGGCAAAGTCTCCTCTTCTTCCACTCCATACTCTGCAATTGGGACACAAATTTGTCAACCTGAGCTGAGTTGATAATTGGTATACAAGAAAAGAATGTCATTGTCACTTGTCAGTAACAATAAGAAAATTTCTAAACGTCATAAGAGTTTGATTACCAGTTTACTACTAGTAAACTGGTAATCAAAATAAGAATGTCATTGCCAAACGGTAATTGTCTGGTTATACAACTATTGTATGGCATGCAACTATTTTTTGATCCTTTAAATATTGACGAGTTTACTTTTTCACTACCAGGATTCAGGTTTTCTACCGTTGTATGTGTGTTGTATATTATATAGCAACTATTCCAAAGACCAACCCTACTAGCACTTGAACCAACCTTGACAAACTTCAAGCCTGCAATTGCCCACTTGTTGCTGTGTTTATTACTTTGAGTTGTGTTTTGTATTGGGTTGTTGTACTAAGAGTAATTTTGTAAGAAATTAAGGTCATCAACTTTAAACAAGTAGTTGCACACCTACAAAACTCATCATACCTGATGACTGTTGTTTTCTGAGTTTGAGAATGCATTGGTATGCTTCATCTTTCCTCAGATCTATCACTGGCAATATCTTCCTCAAGGATTCTATATCTTTTTCAATGACCTTCAATTCTCTTTCAACTTGTTCAATCTTTGGCCAACAACCCCATTTCATTTTCATCAATTCATCTATTTCCTTACCAACAAGCTGCGCCAAATAATATTATGACAGGAAATTAAATTACAATATGTGCAAGGTAACAGAAACCAGGAAACAAGTTCAAAATTTTCTATTCTATTTGATGAGTTAGAATTATGTATCTTACTTTAACTTGCTCCTGTAAGGTTTTTTTTGAACCCAAAGAATTCCAACTATTTCCATTCGCAGTAGCATTAGCATTAGCATTATCATTAGCAATGGCTCCACCCCTTGGCCTTTTCTGTGCAAATATTTCAAATTTCCACCTAACTTCCCTGATTTTTCTTATGCGGTCTCCAATTGTATCACTCTGATTGATCTGATGCGGCACCTGGTGATGCAACCACCAAATCTGTTTCAACAATTCAAAAAAAAAAAAATCAAATACAAGGAATAAGAAACATCAAACATACAAGGCAATTGAGTACTGACTCTAAGAAAATGTAACAATTAATGTTTAATATTCTTACACATTCAGAAAGACTAAGGCCTTCCTGATATTCCAATGACGAAAATGAAACAACACCCTCCTGCTTGCTAGCATTGATCTCTTTTAAAAGCTTCTTTTCCTCAGCCAAACTGCTGGTTCCATGAACCATTCGGAAATGCAATTTCTGAACCCATATCCACAGTTCCAGCAGTTACAAAATCAAATGGCTTAGAGGAAAAAAAATAATGAACAAACAATTTTACATCACAGGGCAAGGGCAAGGTAGGAGACCCCAACCCCAAATTCATACACATATGTAGTATACGTACATACATACATACATACATATATATAATGAATAACTCTTACATGTTTATCCATCTCTTCTCCTGACAAGGATGATTTGATTTGTTTCCGAAAAGGCAATTTCTGGATCCATTTCCACAGTTCCAAAAGTTACAAACTAGAAAAGGTTTAGTGTAAAAAATAATGAACAAACAATATAATACATCACAGGGCAAGGGCAAGGTATAGGAGACCCCAACCCCAAATTCACATGCATATGCATACAACATGTTTATATATATGTGTATATATAATGGGTAACTCTTACATGTTTATGCATTTTTTCAACTGACAAGAATGGCTTAATTGGTTTCCCTAGGTGAGAGTTGTTTGCAAACGGAAGCTTGTCTATAAATAGTTGCAATAGATTCAGTTTCTCCCTCTTCTTAGTCAGAAGAAACCCGAGTCCCGCTTCATTCTCATTCAGGTATCCCAACCGAGAAATGGCACAGCTTCGTTCGTACTGTTGACACAATTCAGTAAGCATCTGACACACATAGATATCTATATATAAGAATTGAAAAATCCATTCACCATACATATATATATATATATATATATATATATATGCAGACCATTTAACATACCACCCTTTGTGCTAATTGGTTAGTGAGCAGAAGTTTATCTTGACTCAACTTTGCAATCAGCTTCTCAGTTCAATTCTGGCTTTTAAATATGGGTGTTCATCAACAGCATCCTTTATAAGCTCATCAAGTTCTGAACCCATATTCCCATTTTCATCCAAGTTCTCTAGCAAGCGATTGTTGTCTCCTTCCCTTTCCTCCATAGTGTTGACTTTGCCTGATGTTGATAAAAAAGTATAACTAAAACACATTATACACTAATGGGAAGCATAAGATGGTGGGTATTAGCCAGTTCAACATTTAGTTGAATTCCAACATAGCAAAGGCCTTAATAAAGACTATGTGCCAGCAAAAAGGAAGAAAGACAAGGATATGAAAGCAGACATTGAACATGAGTATATAAAGCAGTTCATGACTATTACCTTCAATGTCCAGATATTCAGGTAGTACTGCAAGGGTATGGAAAAATTACTGACTGGGAATTTGAGTAAGCCGATTGCATACGAGTAAGGAGATGATGCCCTACGGGTTTTGTGCCTTCCTATATACTCATCCAGCTGCCAAAAACCACTTGCACCTCACGCAAGGAAGGTCAACTCATTCCAAAACCTTGTCAAAGAATCCTGTATATTCAATAATTTATTGGGGTTGTGTGGCATTGTCAAAGCTGAGCAAATGCACTTGGTGTGTGCAAGATGTGCACTATTTGAAATACATATAATTAGCAATATGATCCAGTCTCTGACTCGGAGCATGATTTGTGGAGAAGATTCTTAAAATAAGATGTAGCATCTATAATGCATTGTTTTGGTTCCTTGGTAATTCATATGAACTCGGGACTCGAGCTCTAATACAGTTTGTAATTTTTCTTTTTAAGGTTTGACTTCATAGAGCTTTGCTTTGTGATGAGGAGTCATAGTAAACTCCTCTGTTTTATTTCAGCAGTTTGGTATTTTGATATTTATGCACTTTAAATACACTCAAAATTTAAATAATTTATTTTAATGTAATTTCAAAAATTTAGATCATATTTCCACAACCTCAGTCATTCAACAATGGAGTTCTTGGGGTGTTGAAAACCCTAAAAAAAAATGGTGGGCAGTTGAGACAGTTACAATGGCCATGAGATTACAAGCATTCCAAAGCCAACTTCTTCAAAGGATTTAAATTAAAGTACACCATAGAATTCTTACAATAACCATGAACCATAAACCCTCCCCTAACATTAACATGTAGTAACTCATAAAATATGGTAAGGATGGTACATGGAGGGGATAGGCATCTCTCCTTTTTTATTTTTGTGTAAATTAAGTCGAATTCAATTTCAACCTCAGACCTTTGACCAATTAAAGAGGTTATTAGAGACTTGGCCCAAGTAGCTAATTACATACACCTTCTTGCCTTTGATATTTGGTGGAGTTCCTCAATCCTCCTGAGATAAGACTTACCCACTACCAAGTCACAAAGTCCTTTTCTTTCACTTCATACTGAGTCAACCTGAATTGATATACAGGAAGAGGATGTCATTGTCAGTAACAATAAGAAGATTTCAAAACCTCACAAGAGTTTGATTACCACTTTACTACCACCAAGAGAAAAACTAGAAAGAAAGAGTTTGATTTTGACACTTCAACCAACCTTCCCAAACTTCAAGTCTGCAATTGCCCACTTGTTTTGTATTGGGTTATTGTAATAAAAGTTAATTTGTGAGTCGTGTTTATTTTGGGTCCCATATATCATGAAATCTTTAATATTATATGGTCATCAATTTTATTCAACTAGTTACACACCTACAGAACTCATCATACCTGATGACTCAGTTGTTTTTCTGAGGTTCTTTTTTCCCTTTTTTTTTATCTGAACTCTGGAGTTGTTTTTCTGATTTTGAGAATGCATATATTGGTCTGCAGCGTGTGCTTCATTTATTGTCTGATCTATCACTGCCAATTTTTTCCTCAAGGATTCTATATCATTTTCACTGGTCTTCAATTCTTTCTCAGCTTGCTTAATCTCTGGCCCTAGACCCATTTTTTCTTCCCTCAATTCATCTAATTTCTTACCAATAATCTGCAAAATATCAAGGAAAAAAATTAAATTACAATATCAGCAAGTTAACAGAAAGTTGGAAGCAAGTTCAAATTTTTTAATTCTATATGGTGAATTAGAATTATATATCTTACTTTAACTTGGTCCTGCAAGAATTTTTTTGAACCTAAAGGATGGCAAATCTTTCCCTCAGTAGCATTAGCATTAACATTAGCATTGGCTTTATCCCATTGCCTATTCAGCAAAAATAATTCAAATTTCGCTTGAAGTTCTTTCATTTCTCTTACGCGGTCTTCAACTGTTTCTCTGTGATTGATCTCATACGGCATATGGAGATGAAACCACCATTCCTGTTTCAACAGTTGAAAAAAAAAAAACCAAATCCAATGAATAAGAAACATCAGACATACAAGGTATTTGACAGACTCTTAGTGTTTAATATTCTTACACTTTCAGAAAAACTAAGATGTTCCTGATATTTGAATGGCGAAAAGGAACCAACCGCCTCCTGCTTGCTTGCGTTGATCTCTTTTAACAGCTTCTTTTCCTCAGCCAAACTGTTGGTTCCATGTACCATCCGGAAATGCAATTTCTGAATCCATGTCCACAGTTCCAGCAGAGTTACAAACTCAAAAGGCTTAGGGGAAATAAATAATTTACAAACTAATGTATCCCAACTTCATATACATACATACATACATACATACATATATATATATATATATATTGGGAATTTGGGTAAGTCTTACATGTTTATCCATCTTTTCTCCTAACAAGGATGACTTGATTGGCTTCATGGAACCAACACCCTCCTGCTGGCCTGCATTGATCTGTTTTAGAAACTGCCTTGCCTCAGGCCAAGAGCTGTATTCATGTACCATCCGGAAAGGCAATTTCTGAATCCATGTCCACAGTTCCAACAGAGTTACAAACTCAAAAGGTTTAGCGGAAAAAGTTAATGAACAAACAATATAATACATCAGCGGGCAAGTGCAAGGTAGTAGACCCGACCCCAACTTCAGATACATACAACATATATACATACATGCTTGTGCATCTCTTCTCCTGCCAAGGATGACTTGGTTGGTTTCCTTTGGTAAGCATTGTTTGCAAAACGAAGTTAGTTGCAGTAGATTTATGTCCTCCCTCTTCTTTGTCACCTGATATCCGAGTCTCTCTTCATGCTTATTCAGGTATGCCAACCGAGGGCAAAGTATAAAGTACTGATTCTGTTGACAGAATTCAATAAGGATCTGACATATATATTTATAAAACTAAAAATTAGGATAGGCAGTCACCATACATATATGCAGACCCTTCTAACATACCCATCTTTTCGATATTTGTTCAGTGAGCTGAACTTTTTCTTGAGCCAACTTTGCAATCAGCTTCTTAGACTCTTTAATTCTGGCTTTTAAACTTGGGCATTCATGAATAGCATGCTTTATAAGCTCACCAAGTTCCAAACCCTGATTCCCATTTTCATCCAAGTCCTTTTGCAAGCGATTTTTGTCTCCTTCCCTTTCAAGTATGGGAGCTATTTGTGTATAATTAGTTCCCAATTCCTCCATACTGTTGTCTTTGCCTGGTGTTGAAAAAAAGGTATAAGTATAACTAAAACAAATTATTTACTAATGGGATGCATAAAATGGTTGATATTAGCCAGTTCGAGATTTAATTGAATTCCAACAATGCAATTTGCAAATGCCTTAATAAAGACTATGTCCTAGCAATAAGGTGGAAAGAAAAGGATACGAAAGCAGACCTTGAACATTAATAATAGATGATAAACAGGAAAAAAGTCATAAAGCAGATCACGAATTACCTTCAGTGTCCAGATATTCAGGTGGTACTGCAAGTGAATGACACAATTACTGATTGGGAATTTGGTAGTCTGATTGCATATAAGCTAAGGAGATGCTGCTATACGTGTATATAAGCGTTGCTATATACTCAGCCAGCTGCGAAAAAACACTTGCACCCCACGCAAAACAGGTCAACTCATTCCAAACCCTTGTCACGGAATTCTTATTCTATATTTTCTTGGGGTCGTCTGGCATTGTAAATTAGCAATATGGTGGAGTCTCTGAGCATGATTCAATGAAAAGATTCTTAAAAACGGATGTGGCAACTATAATACTTAATACATTATTTTGGGTCCTGGTAGTTCATCTGACCTCCACTAAAAGCAGTTTGTAATTTTTCTTTTTGGTGGGGGTGAACATCAAAAGTCGAACGTTATAGAATATAGACTTCTGCTTTGTTTGGCTAAAACGGTTCAGTAATAAGGCATCATAGTTAGTAAACTCCTCTTTTGGTAGGTTGACATTTATGCACTGTAAATGCATTAAAAATTAAACAAATCTATTTAAATAGTAAAACGTAAGAGGAACCTCATATTAGCATTCTTCTAATACAAGTAAAATATGTATACATATGTTGTAACAAACGATGTAATTTCAAGAATTTAGATTAAATTTCCAAAACCTCTGTCATTCAAATGGAGTTTTGGGGTGTTGAAAACCAAAAGAAAAAATGGTGGGCAGAGCAGTTATTCAGCCAATGTTGCCATCATACCACTGTGGATCATTGTGCTAAATGCCAAAGGTCTAGGTGTTCATCCGTAGGATTATTAATTATCTCAAATACAAAAACAGGAAACAATACAAATAATGGAGGGAGATGATTGAGACAGTTGTAATGGCAATGGACATTACAAGCACATGGATTGTCAGAAATTCCAGAGCCAAACTTCAAAGGATGAGAAAGGAGTTGGTCACAAGTTCAGGGGACCCCCTGTCAAAAATATGCTAGACTATCCAAACAGAGCATTTCAAATTCTTGGAGGGCCACTTTATTTAATAAAGAAACTGTCTCCACTCTACAAATTCAAGTAAAAAAAACTCAAGCCCTTAGTGTCATTCCAGCCAATTATATAAACTGCCCTTTCTCACCCATTCACTTAGTCAGTTCATGGGGTTTGAGGACCAGGAAGCAATTCAAATAAGATATTTAACAAGTAAACAGAACGTTCTCTTTCTCTCCCACACTGGTACTAGTCTACAAGTAAACACCACTTGGTCTTTCAATGAAGAACTACTGAGTAGTGAGCATAATGAGTCAAGCAGCTAAATGGCTGAAAATCATTTACAGCAGATTTTCAGCCAAAACATTGCAAGAATGTTACCAAACTTATAGGCTAAAACTAATCAATAACTTAAAAAATAATAACTAGAAAGCATAATATCACCAAACATTGCAAGAATACTACGAAACATTGCAAGAATACTACTAGAAAGTGATGAATAAGTGAAGATTTCTACAATATGCGCATCAAGAGCACCTCTCAGATTACAGTGTGGAAATAAAAACATACAACAAAGGCTAAGATTGTACATCAAGCTTTCCATAATACAAATAACCTGAAACCATGACAGAGAATCAAACCCCATAATTTGAGTTTTTGCATGAAGGTTGTCTGGTCATAATCAGTAAAGGTTGTCTGATCATTATCAGTAAACCTAAAAACTTGAAAATTTTAATGAAACCGGCATGAATCATTATAAAAGGACATAAATTGATCCAAAACATGAATAAAGAAGAGGAGGCAACAGAGTAAAAATTTACCCAATTTACATTTCAGTCTATTGGCACCAACCCAAATCATGATTTTATATGATCACAACGATAAACTCCTTACTGACACAAAAGTGAAGACTCTCTCAAGACTTAAAAACAAATATAGAACAAAACTAAAACAGTACGGACCAAATCACTACCACCCATAGACCACTTGGGAGTACTTGTCTTTAAGCCACCTGAAGCTTTTCCTGAAGGACCCTTTCATCTTGCCCTCCACAGAATACATTTTGTAGCTTGCAACCCTCTTCTTCCTCTGCAACTCAGGGTCAGTGAGGGCCCAAGCCTTTGAAGACGACCCAGAAGTGCTCTTCCCCTTCTTCAACTTCAAGTCCCTGTTATTATAATAATTACCCATCTGGGTTTGGGCATACGAAGCACTGTAGCTCTTGAGCTCATGGGAAGTGGGTGGTGCCCTTGGGGGTCCATAGTAGTTAGCCACCTGCATCATCCCACCGCCATATGACTTTGATCTGTTATAATCTTCCATGGGATTTTGGCAGAGAGGCTCAAACCATTTGAAGGGTTTGTTCGTTCTGCACAGCCTTCGATTCTGACAGACCAAGAAGAAAAGAATACCGACTATGGAAAATGTGGGGTCCAACATAGAAATAGAATTTGCTCTGGCATTAAGGCTGACTCTATAATTGATTCTAGTTGGCGTGTTTCGCGGGGAATCATGTTGTCTACGTCTCTACGACATGTTTCTTTATAATTTTTTTTCACCGTCGACCAAGAAAAAGGAAACTTATCCGTAAACAATTCAATTTTTAGGTCCTCGTAAAGAATACAATTTTGCTTGAGCCGACATAGTGTTTGTATTTGAGCAAAAACCACTATAGGAATCCAATAAATATGGTCAAAGTTTGGAAATGTCTTGGAAATGTTTGTATTTAAACTGCTTACTTATGTGATTATGTCAAGACATATTGATATGAGATAAAAGTTAGGAATCCACGTATATAATAAATTTGATCCCTTAAGGTATTGAGCAGCATTAGATTCCAAAGATAGTAAGTTTTTTACTTTTTATGAAAGAAAGTTTTTTTAAAGATTTTATATAAATTTATATATGAAATCGAGATAGTTATCTTTCAAAAAATTATAATGTGGTATTTATACATTGAATACTAAAAAATAAAAAAAATATAACCTAAAAAAAGAAAAGAAATATCATATCTAATAAAGTAATTACATATAATATGAAAAACAAATGTTAGAAAACAAAAAAAAAAAGTTGAGACTTTAGCATTTTTTTTAGGCTTATTCACACCATTGTCCCCTGTAAGATACATTTTTTTTTTTCACTTTGTCCCCTGAAACTTAAATCCTCTCAATTTGCCATCTGAACTTCACAAAGTTGTTGCAAAAGACCCTATGCCGTTAATTCTGTCAATTTTTCCGTTAAAATAGCTGACATGGCACCTATATGGCATGAGTGAGACCCTTTTTTAGTTATGTAAGATCCATGTAGACAAACAAAATTATAAAAAATTGACATGGATCTTATTATTTTTTAGTTTAAAAATTATTTTTTGTGTCCACATGGATTTTACATAACTAAAAAAGGGTCTCACTCATGCCATATAGGTGCCACGTCAGCTATTTTAATGGAAAAATTGACAGAGTTAACAGCATAGGGCCTTTTGCAACAACTTTGTGAAGTTCAGATGGCAAACTGAGATGATTTAAGTTTCAGAGAGCAAAGTGAAAAAAAGTGTATCTTACAATGGCAATGGTGTAAATAAGCTTTTTTTTTTTTAACTCAAATGATATTATATGGTATTATGGTTGACCGCATTACTTTGTTTTGGGCGGCGGCGGCGGCATTTCTGACCCACCCACTTGCAAATTGCAATAGTGTATAGCCACAATCCAGATTGACATTAGAAAGTGGATATTCCAAGTGCGTCCCATTAATATTTGGGGTCATCCTGCTCGAGCCCTATCTACATTTCCCTTTGTCGATCTCCTTGCCATCTCTACTCAACTGACCTAGCTACATATATCACAGCACAAACAAACAATCCCCACAAGCTAGTCACAACTGCATAAATCTCCAGGTCAAGCTCTTTGGTCAATCAAGGATAAGGAGAGAGAGAGAGAGAGAGCTGCATAAATCTCCAGGTCAAGCTCTTTGGTCAATTAAGGATAAGGAGAGAGAGAGAGAGAGAGAGAGAGAGAGAGAGAGAGAGAGAGAGAGGCATAATTAGCTAAAAAAAACAGTTTAAAACCGTCCAAATTAAGAAGCCAATTACCACACCAAACTAAAACCTTATTTAAAGGAGATCAGCAACATTTGCCGGCAGCTCGTCAATTACAACATTATAAAACTTCATGATGTCAAACAGCATCTTCTCATCATCCCTTGTCACAAAATTGATAGCAACACCCTTCCTCCCAAACCGTCCACTACGACCAATTCGATGGAGGTAGTTTTCCGGTTGTGTAGGAAGATCAAAATTAATGACAAGAGAGACCTGCTGGACATCAATGCCACGGGCCAAGAGATCAGTTGTTATGAGCACACGAGAAGAACCAGACCGAAACTCTCTCATGATGATATCTCTTGTGTTTTGGTCCATATCTCCATGGGTGGCAGAGACTGTGTGATCACGGCTGCGCATCTTGTCTGTAAGCCAATCAACTTTGCGCCTGGTGTTCACAAATATGACACTTTGGGTAATTGCCAAGGTCTCGTAAAGATCACAAAGTGTCTCAAGTTTCCATTCCTCTTTCTCAACACTGACATAAAACTGCTTGATACCCTCAAGGGTGAGCTCATCACGTTTCACCAAAATCCGCACAGGTTTATTCATGAACTTCCTAGTGATCTCAAGGGCCTCTGGTGGCATTGTCGCAGAGAAAACCCCAACCTGAATTTTCGATGGGAGCAGCTGGAAAATGTCATAGATCTGAAAATATGAACTCAGATTGTTAGTAGAATAAACAACCAAACCAAATAGCATGTAAACTAATGCAAACTTATCTCTAAATGCATGCAGGAGTCGCAAATTCAGCGGAAGGCCAAGCATTCAACAGATTTTAGAAATAAAAAAAAATTGACACAAAAGCACTACAAGCACAAGTCACACCAAAAACTTGAGTGAACTTAGTTAAATATCTCTCCTGTAACTTTATATATATATATATATATTAACAATTGAATGCCACATGCATCCAGGTAACAATTAACAATTGAATTAGCAGCACGCTGAAGAAACAAAGAATACAGATTATACAGATACAAATGAAATTAAGGACCTGATCCTTGAAACCTCGTGAAAGCATTTCATCTGCTTCATCTAACACAAACTTCTTAATAAAATCTGGACGAAGAGACTGTCTCCGCAACATGTCAAATACACGACCAGGTGTACCAACAACAACATGGACCCCACTAGAGAGAATGCGTTGATCTTCACGAACACTGGTCCCACCAACACAAGCATGAACCTTGACCCCAAGATAGTCACCCAGTGCTCGCATAACCTTCTCAATCTGTTGAGCAAGTTCTCGCGTGGGTGCAAGAACCAATGCCTGGCATTCAAGTATGCCATAATCAAGCTGCTGCAAAATTCCAGAGCAGAAAGTCGCCGTTTTTCCAGTTCCAGATTGTGCCTGTTGAATCACATCAAGTCCCATGCAGAAGGGAACGATTCCCCTTTGCTGAATTGCAGAGGGTTTCTCGAAACCTTCATAAAAGTTTGGACCCAAATATCAGCTAGTTTTCCAATTGCCACAAGGTTGATAGTATAAAGTATATACAAACAAAAAAAAAAAACAAAATGATGTATAATATAACATATATATATAGAAGAGCAGTGTCCATGATGTTAAATAGTATAAGATTTTGTATCAAGCGAAGGTCACACCATTCACTTCACATGTAAACAATCTTACAAGTCACAGTCTAATATATTATACCAGCTATTCATTTTAGTTGTCGTTAGAACTTAGAACACACACACGCACACAACAAAGTTGTCAGAAAATCTAAATATGCTCAATCGATGCAAAAATGGGGACATGGTAGGCAGCTGATATAGTAAATTTGAATCCTCCTAAAATATTGAAAAACTAAAATCATCTGATCAGGACACACCTTAGAAACTCTTAATTACTTTCCACAATAAATTTTAAAAAAGAATGTAGCATTAATTAATTGATTTACCATATGCATAGATGCCCCTAAGAAGGTTCTCCTGCAATCCCATAGCGTCAAAACTGTCATAAACCTCATCATATGATGTGAAGAAATCTTCCCCATCAGATCCAAGTCTGCTCCCATCAGTTCATTAAAATAAGAAGAACCTTTTATCATTGGGAATACAAAATATGCACCAAATGTAAAAGGCTGGCATATTATTAGGTATATGGGAATCAAAGGAATCAAAAAAGAGTATATGTTATAACAAGAGAGTTAGGGAGATCGAACGATGAAACTTACAACTCATTCATTTTAGTATCATATTGGCGAGCATCAAATTGGGATCCTTCCGGTGCCACACCAGCCATAACTGAAAATAATAACCACTAGATATCACATTAATACTTATAACTCGCCTTATAGAGGTAATGTTGATATACAGAGTAAGGTCGACTTAACTGACATTCAAATGTTCCCAGAAATTTAAAAATGAAGGTGCATCTTTTCTCCAACAATTTATTAATTATTATTAAAATCCATAACAAGATACCCTTATCCTCATCCAGATGACTTAGCTCTTACAATTATTGAAAAAGTACACAATTTTTGGTTACCATTGTTTACAAAATTCAAATCAAGACTCTATCCCTGCACCATAAAAACAATGTCACCTGACAAGGAACTAAATATTATGGCTTTAAAGTTTTGAACACTTTCTCATATCGATCGTTTCTAAAACTTTCTCAGGAACCAAACACGTACAGACACCGAATCGATCTATCCATAGCGAACAGAACACAATCCATGAAAGAGAAAACTCGATCATCAGAGCTAGAAGAAGTCTATATACTCAACGAGAGCTTAAATAGATTGAATAAGAGAAAAAGAACACCTGATAGCGGTAGTGAGAGAGAGCTTGACGGAACGATTTGTTTTGATTGCGCGCTTGTATTGATTTAGGGTTAGGGTTTCCCAAACTCCTCGGATCACTGTGTGAATTGGTTGGAGGAGTTAAGGAACACAGAGCAGAGAGACTGGAGAGGGAAAACGAGTATGAAGATTAGGGGAAGTACGTGAGGTATCTTCGATGGATCAAACTTTGAAGTTTCCGGTTTTGCCCTTGCTATTTACTTCTTATTATTGTCTGGTTTCGCGCGTTACGACGCCGTCTTCCGTTGGATAATCACCAAGTTCGAGTTATTGGGCTAATATTTATGTGGTATTATAATAGTAGTACTACATATTCAAGTTGTTGGGCTCAGACCAAAAAAAATATTATTGGGCCAAAATTGTCACCGAGTTTGAGCCCTGTATTGTCATTAATTATGGACGTAAGAAATTTGGGCAACTGGGCCGAAGGGCAAAAGGCTCGTTTGATGCATTCTTGTCATATAAAAGGGTTGGTTTTCTCATAAATTCCAGGCTGGCCCAAACGTGGAGTTTTGCACTACACGAGGCTCTAGGATCTCAATTTTGTATATGAGTGAGGTTATGCAGAGCACCCTAACATATTTTGTCTAATTTTTTTTTTTTCTATTTTACCCTTTATTGCAAAAACATGAAGAAATCACCCAAATTCATTCGGTGGTTATCTACTGAAACATTCACCAATGTTCGGCAGATAAGTGTCGAATAAACACAAATATTTCGGTAAATAACTGTCGAATGTTTTTTTCATTTTCATTTAGTGGTTATCTACCAAACAATCCACCAATGTTCAGCAGATAACTGTTGAATGACCCGACGAACAGAATTGAAATTTTTTTGTTTTAAGGATAAAGTTAAAATTTTAAAATAGAGTGGTCAACTCAGCAGTTTAGGGTGGTCGGAATAATATCATTCTTTGTATATTCCAAATATAAATCTCAAATAATGTGGTAGTATTTTAATTTTTGTAAATGAATGAGTGCCAAAGTGAACCCCTATATGAATATATGAGTACACTACTTCCGCATCATTTGGAATCCAAAGTTTAAAATTTGAGATTCCTAGCAGACTCTTCCACAAACAAGTTCTTTTTTTGTTTGAATTCCACAAATATGTTGTACCCTCCCCTTTTTTTCTTGGCAAGAGAGGTCAATGAGAGAATGAGAAAGAGGAAATTCGAACTTTAATCCAAAGTGTAGGTGGAATTATTCTCAACTATTAGAGCCACAAGTCTCCACAACCAAATTGTGTCCTCAAATTACAAACTTTTAACTAATCGATTCACTTGATTTTGTAGAAAAATCTGAAATTGATCCCACTTTTTTACTAGATTTAGAATCAAACACTCTTTGACAATGTAAAATATAAATGTTCCAAAATTAATTTAACAAAAACTTGGGTATGCTTGAATACATTAGATACGTATACTTGAGTTTGAATAGTACAGAATGCTCCATACTTGATTTTTCTTGAATTGTGACTTAAAAAAAATATTTATGACTAAAAAGAGTTGTATATTGTGGCTTATTAATAATTAAAGAAGTCTATATTTTAATGGTAATTCATTACTCTAATTTCGTTCACCACTTAGATTAATTTTAAAAACTTTAGTCCAAATAATTGAGACAAAAATTAAACCTAGATGTGATCTTCTCCCAGGCATCCCTTGAATATCTTCTGGCAAAAACAGACAAAAGGCAGTCATAAGCAGGTTTGAATTGGGATGGGTACACTGTACATTACCGTTTTTGGGGTCAGATGAGGTGATCAGTGATGAGTAAATACCAAGTGAAAATCCTGCAACAGCCTCAATGCTTGACCAATGCATGCATGTTGTATATTGCATATTGCATATTGCATATTGCTGCTGGGCTAGCTAGGAATTAATGCACGTGCTCATGCACATGGCTCTCTGGATTCATTCAATTAAATACATATCACATGGTTGCCTTAGTCAGTTAGTTGGCAACATCAACCCCACTGCATGCACCCAAGGCCAAATTCGATCATTGGGATGGAGAATATATACTTGATTCTTAATTTCATATAATATATATATTAATTAATTTTAAGTCCTCCACTCCACTTGCAGATATATGTATACAATTGGAACCCTTTAATTGATCTTGTGTAACCCAGTATTTTCTTTTTTAATTTTTTCACATACGAACAACTTATACAAAATTGTTGAATCGATCTAACCATAACTAATTACTTAATTTATTTATTGAAACTGTGATAGATATATCTCACATATATATGATGGGACATGGTGGATCGGGTGAGAATAATGGACTGATTTCAAATACGATAACCAAAGGGAAAATTAAAAAGTGATTCTATATTTCAATGCTTTTCAATCCTTCAAACATGCACAAAGCCAAAAGTTGGCTTCGATCTGTTGGTTGAAAATCCACCCCAGCCACACGATATTTTACCATAATATTGGACCACAAGGATTCTCATGCAATTTAAATTGGTTCTGATACCACACCACCTCCTTCAAATTAATTTACTTTAATAAAGCCATTTAGAAGCTAGATACATTAGATAATGTTTTAGGGTTTAGGGTTTAGGGTATATGTAGTTTGCTTAAGCAATTAAGCAAACATTAATTCATGATGGTTGGTGGTTGGTGGTTGGTGGGCCTTGAGCCGACCAAGTATCTAACCCCAGAGTGCCACGTGGCATATAGCTTGGATCAGTTGCACTCCCGTTTTGGTTGCCGAAAGTGGTAGAAGATACACAAAATCAGAGTGCAAGATAGCCTCCAAGGGTCTCTGGCCTGTCATTAGGGTTACCCAAAAAAGGTGTTCCATAGAGGATGGACCATGTTGGACCATATTGGACCATATATAGATGCTTAATGCTTATCATGATTGGAAATGCAAGTGGGTTGCTAAGGCTGGTTCTCTTTTTCGAACAAACTTTATTAATACAATAACGTATTTTTCCAAAGCTGGCCTGTTGTTGCCTGCTGGAAGGAACCAAGATGTGTGTAAGCACCTCCCTCATTTCCCACTCCAAAAAGGGAAAGTTTTAGACCATACAAAAGGCAAGCCCACTTCCCATAAAGGGTATATTTTTCTTCCTAGCTACCCCACCACTTATCATCATTCATTGGTACATTGGCAGCTAGCTAAATCCTACTAGCTAGCTTCACATCAAAATGATGGGCTACCCGTCGGCCGGCATTGATACAGGGAATTTAGTCCACACATTAGAGCATGCTTACAGAATAAATTAAAATTATTGTGTCCCACGTAATTTTATAATCCATTCATCTTATAACACTGGTATGTTATAATATTTATTAATACAATATATTAGGTTTATGTTGAGTTTATCTTTTAAGGTATAAGTATTTCACGGTATAGAGTATTTTATGATATAGAATATGTTAATATTAAGTGATTTATAAAATTGTGTGACTGTCATTTCATATGGTGTTACCGTTACATAGAACAGTTTATTTCCAATATAATAAAATTTTAGTAAATTATAACTACTCAAAATGATATTAACGGGTAATATTTTCTTACCAATTACCTGGTATCTTAATTATTGAGTTCACCTAATTAATTAATTATTTAAAATTGGCAATTTGACAACATGATCGACTGACAATTAGACATTTTTCAAAACTATATATATATAGCTAGTATATATACTGTCTATAGTTGTCTTTATTGTACTATAGCATGCCTAAGGTGGGCGTGGTTTTATAAATCTTATTCTTTTGATTAAAAGCTCGTGGATCTGGTTTAACTTTAGTACTTTACTATACCATGCCGTTAAATGGGTTGCATATATACATGATGTGTAATTAATTAACCATTGAGGTTGAATTGGTTCTAGACTTCTTGGCCAAAAAAAGAATTGGTTCTAGTCTTCTAGACTATATCAAATCTAATTAATTAATCTTAATTACTATATAATACTATTCGATAGCAAATTAAGGCATGCATGGCGTCCCACAAACGACGCATTTGCAGACTTGCAGTGATAGGTTGATGAGACTAATTGAGACATTGTCTAAGGTGCATGATATGATATATATTCTTTTCTTTGCATTATCATGAATTAATTATTAAAAAGCATATATACTTTAAACAGCTTTAGCGGCGCAGTTGATCTTTTGCGCCGGCTAATTGTGCTTATTATGATCGAGAAACGAGGGTCTGTTGAGCTTTCATTGGGTCTATCGGTTTGAAACGAAAGCAATTCCCTTTTTCTTTTTCTTTTTCTTTTTCTAAAGGGGCTGGGCCTAGCCTGCCAGGTTTCTTTATTAAATGAAATTAATTAAGCTTAATTTATATGATTTGCGTTTAATTAATTAAGATTGATTAAGTCATTAAGGGCAGTACTTTTGCATGTTCCACTTTGCATAAATATATATATATATGCATAATAATTCAGCGCGTTTTGTTTGTGTGTCATGGATATTCAAGGCATATATATGTTCGATATTCAGCTAGCTTGCCACTCTTGCAAATGGATAGTGCTCGATCATGATCTGCTCTGCATGTGATATATAATTAATTATGAGAATAATGATATATTTCTTAGCACAAGCTCTTTTTGATCTCAAACCCATCATATATACATACTTTCAGTCCCCCAACAAAAAACTCATCATATATATACAAGGATGATCAAAGTTAGATAGGCAAATGATTTTTGATTTGGCTAATTTTTTGCAAGGATGATATATCACATACAGGCTCCTTCTGTTGAGGTATACCTCAACTTATTTATGTTGAGGTATGACCTTGTTAGGGCCCACACGAGTCGTTTTGTGTCGATCCGAACCGTTCAATTTTTACATCTTCATTGATAGATCATCCTTGCAAAAAATTAGCCAAATCCGAAATCATTTGCCTATCTAACTTTGATAAAACAAATTGACCGTTTCATCAAAAATATTTAGTTCGTCCATTTATTTGATCAAAGTTAGATAGGCAAATGATTTTTTATTTGGCTAATTTTTTGCAAGGATGATCTATCTATGGAGATGTAAAAATTGAACGGTTCCGATCGACACAAAACGACTCGTGTGGGCCCCAATAGGGTATACCTCAACATAAATAAGTTGAGGTATACCTCAACAGAAGGAGCCTGTATATATATATACTTGGGTTGACTATATGTGTATATGTAATATATATGTACGTATATGTAATTATATGTAATATATATGTACGTATATATATGTATATGTAATTATATGTAGATATACACTATACTTTACAAATCTTAAAAGATTAGTATGCCTATATAGCTTTGTTTTTCATTTCCATAACATGGCTTCAGTCAGTACAATATAAACTCGTAGACTGTTTTCATGTTTAAATGAGAGTATTCCAATATATTATGGAAATTATATTATATGTTACTACTGTTGATTTTAATAATAAAGGGTTGCAAAATGCATTGCAACCCAAGTTAGAGAAGAGGTTCAAAGTTCACTAGCTAGCTAGTTTTTGGTCTAGTGATTTTTCTCACAACTTTTTCGAAAAAGATCGATCTCTAAATCTAAAAATTTCTTAATTAGAAATGGTTTGCATGCATTAAAAAAGATAGATACAAAAAAATGTATACACATGTGACAAAAAATTAGTTCCATTGAACTTTGTGGAGTTCATTAGCCTCATACACAAACGGTTACTATTGGTCTGAAATAGAAAGAAAATTTTTACCATCCCCGAGAAGTAACATTTCTTGTAATTAGTAACACTCTTAATATATATTTAATATCGAAGACCATACAGGAGCAGCAGGAAAGGGATAGGGTTTGAAAGGAAGGTGATGATCATAAAGGAGAAGAGCCAGGGATTGGAAGCTAGGTTAGAGAAGGAGATTTAAAATTACAAGATGCATTGGTGACTGTAACTGAATAAATGTATGTGGTTGGGGTTTGTTTGTATACGTCTGTATGTATGGATCGATTCGTGAGAGATAAAAGGGGTTAGATAGATAAAGCTTCTAGACTTGTTTTCTTTCTTTCTTCTCGATCTGTAAAATGGTATATTAAAATATTAGACGATGGCCAATAAAAGATAAGCCCACATTTATTCCATACGTGATGGAATTCTTCTCTCTCTCTCTCTTTGTTCTTCTATATAAAGCCCAACACCATTTCCATCTTCTCAAATCAACAAACCAAAGCAGTCTTGTTCCAATTTCATACAACACTACTTGTGGGTTTGTGGGAGATGTAGGGTTAGGCTCTCTCTCTCTCTCTCTCTCTCTCTCTCTCTCTCTCTCTCTCTCTCTCTCTCTCTCTCTCTCTCTCTCTATCCCTCTATCTATCCCTCTCTCTGTGTGGTGCAATTAGAAGCTAGCTAGCTTAAATCGAACATACATTTAAGGGTGGTAAGGGAGGTGACAGAAGAGAGTGAGCACATATGGTATTTTCTTGCATGCTTGGTTTCATGCTTGAAGCTATGCGTGCTTACTCTCTCTCTGTCACCCCATCTCTCTCTCTCTCTCTCTTTCTCACCATCTCTCTCTGTCTTGTTGGGCTAGTTTGAGAATCTTGTTAATTTTTTTTAAAAAAATCAATGGGTCATCTAGACTGCCCCATTGAATTTGATTGTTGTGGTCAATATTCAGATTTACTACATTCGACATGTCGGGTTCAACTATGTATGGATTAGGGTTTCAATTTGCTGAACTTCTAGCTAGGTCATTCAGAATAAATGATCAAGACATTAGGAAAGTGAATCTTGGTTTTGTAAAAGTCTTTAATCATGCTCCTAAATTACATCGGTTAATGATTTTGACATATATAGATCTCACATGTATGTTGTGAGAGTAAAAATTACATATATAGCGGTTGACTGACAGACATAAACAGTTAAATTCATCTATGGTAAGATTTCTTCTTGATGTGGTAATTAAATATGGTTAAAATGTAATATTGATAGTGGATTTGTTGGCTTTGCGCGCAGCTAAGTGATGTGGGCATGCATTTAAGTGATTGAGACTGAAATACTGAATGGGTTGCAAAGATTTGACAGAAAGAAACTGGAACTGTAGTCTTCAGCACATCTCTATGGGAAGAAGAACTGTGATGCAGAGTGTCTCTCTAACTTGGCTTCAACTCGATCTAATCTCTGGGCTTTGAGTTGGTTTTGAAGGTGCAAGAAGCATTAATAATATTGTAGTAATATAAATTTGTTGTAGCAAAAAAATGTAACTAATTTGGGCTTGGGCATTCAAGTTGTTACTCCCTAAATTTGTGATCTTATTTGATCAAAGAAATATAGAAATTTTCTTACCAAAAACATATAAATAAATTTGTACAGATCTTGGTGCTCCAATTTGCATTGGTTGCATGTGATTTAAATTGTGGGATATGTATTTGACTACTTGGTGTATTAATTGTTAGCCTCAAATATTAATGAAATATAAAAACATATTATTTTAATATGGATCATGGATTAAGAACTCTATATTTATGAATATTTTAGTCTTTCAGAGAACTCAATTTGAACATTTTTCTTAATTTATTATTTGAAACCATCGATCATTTCTCTTATAGCCCTATTTATATGTAGATTTAAATTAACGCAAAAAAACTAATACTTCTAAATTCTATTAGCACTAAAAACTTAAATCCCTGATTTTAATCTTTATAAAAAAATGCAATATGATGAGTATTAGGGTTTCGGGTGTATGGATCCAAAACCAAATAAATCAAACTGAGGTCAGACCCGAAAAAAAATAAAATTAAACTGAGGAAATTGGGGCTAATAAGGATTGCAAGGGTTACTCAATAGAAATTAAACCTGCCTCTGACCACCAAAAAAAAAAGATTCTTTTGATTGCATTATGACGATAGTTTTCAGACTAGAAAACGTGTGATAAAATACAAGTATATAGCCTGCATGTGCTGATAATCAACAAAAATATTGCGTTCTTTAAGCTTTATAAAACTAATTAATTTGTTCTCTCGGCTATAAATTGTAGAAAATTAGGGTTAATTTTCTAAAAAAACAAGTAGAAAATTAAAAAGTTCTTACCTCATTAATCAATCTAATGTTGATGATTAAGTTTTTTATGTTATATATAATAAAGCATGCAATTAATTGTTCAAATTATATGAACAAGTGGAACCATGTAGTGGAAAAATTATTAATAAATTACTTATAAATCTAGTTTTTGGAAGATTTTTAACTAGAAACTCGGCCAAATAAAAAATTAAATTACAGCCCAATCTGTCCATAGACACGAATGCGGACACAAAGTGTCGGTGCATGCAGATGCATCTTTTTTTTTGCTGCAAATGCATTTTTTTGCTTGCAGATGCATCTTTTTTGTTTGCAAATGCATGATTTTGCTCGGAGATGCAGGGTGCATCTGCAAGCCACCGAGAGCTCAGCAGATGCTTTTTACCGAGCGTTTGGTGGACAGTTTGAGCTGCAACTTAATTTTTGAGTCAGTCAGAATTTGAGATAAATTTCTTTCTTATTTTGAATTTATAATTAAAACACCCAAAAATTATTGGGTGAGGTTTTAATTCGAATTCCCTTTTTCTTAATATCGTTGGTTCAAAGCAAATTGTATGAAGGAGTTGTACCACAAAAAAAAAAAAAAAAGGATAAAACTCACAACACGTCTTTTTTCACGCGTACAATTAATGATTAATGATTCTTGATTGTAGGTGCTGTGCCATTTGTTAACAAGCATTTGATAAAACAATTACACCAAGTTTAACTCACAAAAGATTCATTTACACAAGGCTTGATAAAATTCAGGGAATTGTCCAATCAACAGACCCGCAATCAAGCAAAACGACAAAAAAAATTGATGATACGACACACAAATCTTTAAAACGCAGTACTCAAGCTTTGCTTTCACTTGCAACTCATATAACTTACAAGTAAAATCACAGATCTTATAGTTCAAGGGATAATGCAATGATAAATGCAATATAAATTATTTTATTGAATCCCAAAGTTCACTCCAGGTGGAAGTACAAGATATGTAATGCCCCAGTTGCAGCATACTCTGAACCATTCTCAGGGAACCAAGATTTGATGATTCTCTGTGATGAACTAGGAGGAGTTCCCATGGGCCACTTATCGACCAGCCTAAAACCAAATTGAGATGCAGCTGAAAGTAGGGAAGGCTCATCAACCCGACGGAAAATATGACAAAGAATTAGGGCTGGTTCCCGATCCTCACCAATGCCTCTATTAGACGAAATCAACTCCTTTGCAGTTTGAAACAAGGGCAAGATAGCTTCAGGTATGTAACTGACATCTGTGCCTATGATGATATCAAAACCTGCAGGATTAACTTCCTTGATGGCTTCTATATGGTCTCTATTTCCCCACTCTAATCTTCTTGTAATAAACTTGTCCAGAAATGGTGGTCTAAGATTTGATATCACATTTTGCATCAGGAGGTCAAGCGCTTTTGTGTCTCCATCTGTGGCAAGCACGAGCTCGGCAGATCTAGCAGCAATCATAGAGCAAATGCCCCCGCAGCCACACCCCAACTCCAACACCCTTCTCCCAGTAACAATAGCTGGGTTTCTTGCCAAAATAGAAGCCATAAACTGAGCCGATTCCCACAATATCAAACCAGTTGATTTGCAGGTGTGTTGGTACTCTTTGGATAGCACGTTGATCTTGAAATTCCAATCGCCTAGCTCGAGCTCAATTACCTAAGAGGAAAGAATGTAGAGAAAGAGGGTTGGGGGGGAGAAATGGTAGCACAATCACATGCATAATATTAACTTATGCAAATTTAAGCATAACTGTAAAAAGAAAGAAGACGAAGCTCTACCTCAATATCACTGGCAGTAGCTGAAATACCAAACATCTCCACTGCCACACTGTCGGATATGTCAACCTCCAAATCGTTCACATGTTTCTTTGAGATGTTCTCATTGACCTCCAGCTCAATTTTCTCTTGACCAGGATGATCTATTCTGACAGCTTCTGTGGCGGTAGAGGAGTTCGTAGCATCTGAAAGGTGGAATACAGCCTGAACCCAACGCCTGGAATCAAAATAAGAATTACAACTTGATCAAATAAAACATCAACTAATCAAAGAGAAACCCAAAGAAAAGAAAGAGCAATATTTAATCAAAGGGGGAATCCTACATCTACATACAGAACACAAAGTACAACCCAACTGAAAGTAAGATAGTTTACCGATTCATCAGCAATTCCCGTGACCGGTTCTCAACTTGTTTGCAGCACAAATCAAGTTCTTGAACATTAAAACCATTTTCTTTAAATAAGCTTGTCAAGAACTCATTGGAGAAGTAGAAAGCACGCTGGAAAATAATAAGAATTCATAATCAAGCTCAATAATTAAGAAAATAGTAGCTTAGTGTATACACACGTGCTCAAAACTTACAGTGCCATCACCCCTCACATAAAAGTTTTCACTAATCTTCTGGTCCTTGCAATTCAATCTTTCCTGTCAATTGCGAATATAGTATCAAGGACGCAAACTTCCATAATCTTTCAAAAGAAAAAAAAAATTAAGAAAAGGGATGAACTTCAGGTATCATAGCATCAGAATTTGAGACACAAATTGTACAGTAAAATCAATTTTTCAACGGAATGAAAATGACATATGGTAGAATTGTAACTAAATAATACAACCCTAATTGAAATCCATACTGAAATTATGGAACAGGATCAATTTAAACAAAATGATTACTAAAGAAAGGAGGAAAGAAGTATATTGGAGATCAACCTGAGCAAGGTCACCAGTAGCATAGTCACGAAACAGCACATGACCACCTGGCTGGGGAAGATAAAGTACAGATACAAATTTCATCACATATACAGAGGCATACAATAATTTTAACAAAAGAACTACTTGAAAACAAAACTATAGTAATAAAACAAAAAGTTACAAAATCAGACCAAAAAAAATTACAACAGTTCCAACACATAAGAGATTGGAGTACCATTGTCACATACCTTGACAACTTTTCTAATATTCTGCAACACTAGAGGCATCTTCTCTGGAGAGACTGCAGATAACACAAAAATCTGCTTAACAAGTCAGCAACTTTACTAAATAACATAGATCATCTGTCAATTTTAAGCACTGGGGAAAGTTACTAAATTAGAAACCAAGTAGAAGACCATTTATCAATCAAAGAACTTGAAAAATTGATGTCCAATATCTTTCATTCATATACCATGGTTACTATATCTACTGAAGACGGAGAAATATGGTTGCTCAGATCATCCATGGTCAGATCACAAACGAATGCGCTAACACGGGTCTCTGTGAAGTCCTTATGTGCCTGCAATGACAGCATAAATTCATCATGCATCACATGCCACAGATATTCAGTGCCAACTTAAACTCAATTGCTATTTAAGCCACACCTTAACCAAGTTAACAGCATGTGGTGAAAAATCACATGCATGAACAAAAACGTCTGTGTATGTCGCAACCAGTGGAAAAATAGTGTTTCCAGCTCCACAGCCAACCTGCATATTGAGAATAGTAATCAATGATCCAATACATAACACCTGATAGGAAAAACGGTCAGTAATCCTCTATAGAGGAACATAAAATAGATCAGAAACTTAAAATAAGCTGAGATAAATACTTTGCCTCAGGCATGCACACGAATCATGGTGGAAAATAACACCAATTCTGGTTCATTGAAATGAACACAGAAAAATAAGGCATTTTCTTTTTCCTTCAAGTAATAATTCCATAAGATAGCTTCAAGAGAATGCAACACAAACCCACAGGATTTATGCAAAAGCAATAAGGAGAAGTAAAATATATTTCTTCCAAATCAATTTGAGCACATATGTAATATGAAATTTTGCAAACTTGTTCTAATTCCCACCTACTCATTCAACTCAAGTCAGACTCCGAAGGTGTTACATGAAATGTGAGATTACCTCTAAAATAACTTTCTGCCCAGCTCCCTGAAAGTCAAAAAGACAAAAATTAAAAAAGAAATGAAAACATTTGAAATTGTTGGATGGATACAAAACAACAAAACTGAACCTACATATATATCCAACTTAATTTTTCACTCACAGAGAAATATTGGCCCCATTCCTTGTCCAGGTAGTGTCGATCTTTAAAAAACTGATAAAGAGAAAATAGTAGTTAGAGTTATTTAGCAGGGGCCCAAATCAAAAAAGAAAAGAAAAGGTGTCCTAGAATATGAGGAAGTGAGCCATTTGTAAAAGATAAAACCAATTGAAAGTTGGTTTAGCTTTGAAGGACTGAGTATCCAAAACCCAGATATGGCATTAGACAAATAGCATAGAGAAATGATCAACAGACACCAAAACCAGTGTAAGTGATAGTAGTAGTGGCAGCAACATAAGTAGTAGCTATGGCGAAGTTTACAAAGAGAACAAGTAAACAAACACAGACCTTGTCTTGATGCCGCTTGTAAAAGACATCCCAATACTTCTTGGCATCTCTTTCATACTTGTCTGCCAAAAATGGATGCATATGAGAATTAAATATGAAAAAATGAACAAATGCATGAATGAGAGGGATAAACAAACAGACAAACCTCTCCAGAAGGGGGAGAGTGTATCAGAGGTGGAGTAAATCTGTATTCTTGGGGTTGGCTGCTCTTGTTCTGAAGCTTCTGGCACACTGGACGCCATAGACTCCTTCCAAGCTTCTTCGAGAACCAAGATAATATATTTAGTAAGCCTACATTTTATGTTGAATATACAAATAAACATATCAAAATGAAATTGAATTTGAAAACAAATTAATCCTGCTATAAAATTGTCAACGTCAAATTAATGGATTGATGATTTATTTTCAAAATCTCGGTTAAATTTCAATCTGATTTTGGAAACAAGGAGATTTTCAAGGAAGTAGAAGAAATGCGTACCTCTTGAAATTCAACGTGCAGCAGACAAGCTAGCACAGAGAGATGTGACTACTGAGAGCCATTTAGGGTTTTAGTTCCGACTGCTTCACCAAAACGACTCCCTTCAGATTTGAGAGGGTTTTACTTTAACCCGTTAATCAATAGCCTAATACGCGCCGTTTCCAGTTCTGGACCTTCTGATACTTAATACGCCGTCGTACAATTAGCATAACCGTTTTTCGAAACAAATTGTTTCCGTTAGCATTCAGTAGCGCGCACTTTCCTTTTTCTTTTCTTTTTTGGGTAAATTTCAACATTTTACTTTCTATTCACACTTTTTTTTTCTTTTCTTTTTTAATTTTTTTGCAGACTACCCAAGCTTGAACCACCTTAGATTTATGATCTGGGAACGAAAATGAAAGTGAAAGGTTTGCCTTATTGAGGATGGCACACAATATCGGTATGTAAATATTATTAATTGTTGACGTTTTCTACAATCAAATTGTTTTCGTATCATATAATTTCTGAAATTTGGATATCATCTTTCAATGGCATAATTACAAGCAAAGATTGGAACCAGTATTGAAAATCAAAAATGGAAAAAAAATTGATGACCTACAAAATTAAACATGGAAGGCTACAAAGAGTTCTATTGCTTATAAAGATGCTTCACACATCACTGGGTGTTTCCTCTGTTTGTAAAGTGGAGCTTTTCTGTTCCCTTTCATCAGCATTGGTATCATTAGTTTGTTCAATAACAGGTGTGACACCATTTTCCACCACAGGCAGATCACCATTCTCAGTTAGGCTCTTTCCATCCGCCTTTTCATCTCCCTCTCCATCACCCTTTTCATCTCCCTTTCCATCTCCATCACCAACAGGTTTGGGGAGTCCTCTCGATGGAGTGACAGTCAATAGGCGGCCAATCCCGTCATATACATTCTTTGCATCCATGACTAAAGCAGCTCCACCAGGGTAACAGCGACCAAAGCATGTGGCACAATGTGGGTAAGTAACCTACATATGGGTTACAGAGGCTGTCAATGTCTATAAACAAATGTCAGACAACATTCAGCCTAAGTAAACATTATACCTCAATAAATGCCCGACAAAGTGAGAGGAAAAGTCCAGACTCCATTTCTCTCAGCATCCGAGTTGTATTGTACCTCAGTAAAGAGTCAGAAACAGTTTGCAATCCCTTGATTAACTCTTGAGCAAGCACATGCTTCAAACTTATTGGGGCACAGGGGCGGAGGTCATTCATCGCTGCAGACACACCTAAAGCCACAAGACAGAGATATATACATAAATATCCAAAAAATGAAGCAGCAATCCAGCCATTTCCCTGGAGTAATATGCAGCAGATGAATATTAAGACTATTTTTAAAAGCAACCATGAGAATTAGGCTCCACACCGGCCAAGGATGGAAAATAGCCATCCTTTCATTGTCTTAATTTATTAAATTTTTATTTCATTTAAACAGTTTAATTTCCTTTACTTCCATAGTTTCACAAAGCATAGAAAGAAATTTATTTAGTATCAGATCACTGATATTAGACAGTCACAGTCATTGTTCTTTTAGCAAATCAAAACCAGCACAGCACACAGGATGAACATATCAGTGAGGACAAAAGGCAATTCCTCAGTTATATGAAACCATTTAGCTGAGCAACTTCTAGAAGACTTACCATTAACAAAAACTGCAAGAGGTGGATGCTCCATTAGTTGAGATGGGGGAGTTACATCATCCTGGCTTTCATCACCAATACTATGTGCTGGAAAGCCAACTCCTGGTAGTGGGACCCAACGATGTGAATCCAAGACCAACTAGATTAAAGCACAATATCAAGTTAAAACTCACTACCAGAATTTAAAAAAAAAAAAAAAAAAAAATTTAAAAAGCCAATAGGCTGCTTGCTACAAAGTGAAACTCCCAGCCTGATGCAATTATTTGTTTTTTTTAATTATAGGAACATTGAATTTAGATTTCATCACTTGTTCATTCACCTGAAAATTCTCGACAGCTGTACTCATATTTTTTGAGAACAAGTTGAGAACTGCCCTGGAAAAGCCACCGAGATCAATTTCATAATGAGAAAAATCATTTAAGGTATATAGTAGTCAAGAGTAAAGGGGGAAGAAGATCTTTACTCTTCAAAAAGTGATGGTAGCAAGCACCGAAAATCAAGCCCAACCCAACCAAGCCCCATAGCACAATACTGTCAAAAAAAACAAAGTAACAAAGTCAAAATAAACAAACGGAGCTTCTATTACTCCTCTTAATTTTGGAAGATATTAGCATGAACCAATTACAAGCAATTTATTTTCCTGGGTGTAAAAAGAAAAAGGAAGTAATGTCAAATTCCATGCCTCACATTTAAGTTGCAGAATCCTCTGCAGCATTTATATATTTATTCATGCAATTGCCATGCCTCATATAGTCTTGATGATACACATTAAACCAGAAAGGGCAAAAAAAAAAAAAAAAAAAAAAACTGAATTGAAGGCTTTTGTTCAATTTATCATAAGTAAAACAAGTGACAAGTATTATTTTAAAGGAAAAGCTAACTGAATGATGATATTTCCTGCAAATCATGCACCATTAAAGAATCAACTATCTTGTAGCATGTATATAAGTTTTATGAAAAATATAACAAAAGACGCTCACCATGCATTGATCCAAAATATTTGATAGAGATCCGCCTTCGGTTATCTTTGGAAGCATAACTTTAAGAGTCTTAAGGTGTGAGGTAATTTGATGCATAGCCCAACTAAAAAGAAGACCACCATCATAATTTTCCTCGTTGCCTGATGTATCGTCAGAGAATATTGCTCTATATTGATTAACAACATCAAAAAGATGCATTCTGTGACAATTAATCATCCCTTTCAAGTACTCATAAGCATTTCTCTGGTCCAAATCCTCTAGAATTCCAGTAAGCCATGCCTCCCGGCATCTCAAAAACTGAAACACAGAAATTTAAGGTCAGATACAAGAAGCCTCAATGCCCACAGAAACTTATTCAATGAAAGATGTTCATTCCAAGTGTTCTGCATCACATAAAAATTAAATGCAAACAATGCACAAAAAACACTCACTCCTTACCTGCAAACGCATTTCATACTCACTAAATACTCCAATTCTACGTAAATATCCAATGATGCGGAGACATTCAGGTAACTGCAATGCACAAAGATACATCCACAGAAAATACGTTAAATTCTCCAATCCATATAACAGACAAATCGAGTTGCATTAGTTGAAACATGTGTTCAAAAATTACACAATACCTGAATATTTGAACGAAGTTTCTGAAGAAGCTGAGAAAGAAGAGATTGAGTGGTATGCCTGACCTCTACAGCCAGAGCTTGAATAACAGGCAATCTTACAGAAGGATGGGTAAAAAAGAATGCAAAAGAACAAAGAGAGACTCAGTGCATGGCCTTTGACAAAGTTGACGTTCAAAATAAGTATTAACTGATAAGGAGAATAAGGGGGCAAGACTCACTTGGGGTGCATAGTTGAGAGCTTGCAAACAAACGCTTCTAAGTCAAGAGCTTCATCATAGTTTCCATTCCTCACACATCTGCATAAAGATGGCATAATTAGCTGCATATAAACACAAGTTGGAATGATTATAAATCAAGTCACTCCTGATGATTATGAACTTTCAAGTCAGGGAAACAAATAATCAATTCACTAAATGAGCAAAAGTAATATTAAGTCGGAATAAAAACTTCATCCCAGTGTACTTGCACAAACTGAAGAATGCATTGAAGGGTTTTTTTGGAAAGTGAATCCAAACCATGCACATGGGTAATGCTATAGCAAAGATTTCTACTCTGTAAAGCGTGACACAATTCTAAGAAATGATTTTTACACTTATTTCAAAAACACATACGTATCCATAAGCTGAGGAATTTCAAGTAAGTCGAGCAAAGTACTGTGATTCACTAGCAATGTCTGATTCCTCTTTCTCTTTTCCAAAATCTGTTCCGCCGATTCAACAAACTCAGTGCACCCACTAGTCAACTTTGGGATCTCCCCTATCTACCAAACCCGAAAATTCAAGTCAGCATACCAATATATTAGGCATCATAAAATTCAAAGGAAATAAATAAAATAAAAGAGTTAGAATTATCACCAAAGATTCAAGATGCTTGTCAATGGAAGACACTTCCTCTCGAATTGCGAGCAATGCATCCGCAGCAGCAATGAATGCTCGGTAATTACCCACTGCCACCTCTTGCATTTGCCTCCGTATCCGCTCCGCATCGACCCGAAGAAGCTCCGGTTCCTAAAACCCGAAAAGAGATCCAAATTCAATTGAAATTGAACCGCAATTAACCAAATGAACATTCAGAGAGAGAGAGAGAGAGAGGACCTTGTGGAGGCGATCGAGGGTGAAGGAGAGGAGCTCGGAGACATAGGGTTGCTGAGAGGCGGAGGCCAGAGGAAGGAGGCTGGCCACCGCCGACGAGTTCTCTGCGGCATTTTCGGACTCCATCATCTGGAGCTCCGAACTGACTGGGTTTCGGATCGGACCCTCCGTTAGGGTTTGGATGTTCGGAGGGCAATGCAGATTGCAGATCTGCTAGAGTACCACCACTCAGCTTCGTTGTTCAGTTTAACGGAGTAGTTTGTCTTGTCGTTGAGTTTGCCGCGATTCGGATCTGGATCAACTCAAATGAGGTTTGTTCAGTTCATTGGGCCTTGATATCCATGTGGGCTGGACTATCTGGCTGGGCCCACTCAAATTTTAACAAGTGTCTATCTTTTTTTTTTTTTTTTAGGTCCATTGATTTATGTACCAAATTATAATGTTTTTTCATTTCAACTACTAAAATATTTATGTCATTTCACTTTAGATACTAAATTTCAGTTTATGTACCAACTTTAAAAAACATGGTTATATCGAACTGTGACTGTCTAACAATCATAACTTTTTTATTGATTTGTTGTTTTTTCAATATTTGCAAGGCTTAAACTTTAATGTTTAGTCTTTGGGTTATAGGACTTCATCCCTCAAACCTAAATCAAAATTATGAAACCCTTAAAAATTTTTATTTTTTATAAATTTTAAATAGTCACAACTGTGACTGTTCAACAATTACAACTGTAACTGTTCGACAGTCACAACTGTATAACAAACTGATTTGTGACCTAATCCAAAATGTTTTACTCTAGGTTAGTACCTAAATTAAAAAAAATTAGTGTCTTACTGCTTTACTAAAAAAACTATTGATATTTGGTATTTAATCCTAATTTTTTTTTTTTTTTTTTTGTGTTTTTTCTTCAATTTTGGGTACAAGAATTTCAATATGAAATTTTGGACACATGTTTACATGGGATTTTATAGTGTGCTTTGGATCATTTCCAATGGCAGCCTCAAATTTTCACCTAAATAGGTGGTTATTATATTCATGATTATACATTAGAACTATGATTTTATTTTTTAATTTTGAAATCCACATAAACGTTTTTTTTCTTTTTTCTTTTTCTTTTGCAAAATCTTTTTCCAACTTCTGCAAGCTAAAACAAGTTTAATGTCAATTTAGGAATCAATCATTAAGCAAGTTTTTGGAGGTAACTTGGAAAATATTGATCTATCATTTTGTACTTGGGTAGTTGCCTAGTTGGGTGGCTTTTGTTTATTTTCTTCTTCCATGCAATTTTTTTTTTTTTTTTTTCATTTCTTCCATGCATTTAACTGATAATTAGTGAATTTGACTTGATCTCCGATCAACATATATATACAGAAAAAATAAAAATAAAAACCGAAAAAAAAGGAAGTTTTTGAACGACACCAGATTAGATTGGTATATCATCTATGGTATACAAATAAACTGAAATTTATGAACAGAATGAACAAGTACAAAGCTTTTCTCAGTTGAACCAGCTTGTGCAATGCAACAACATAGTTTTTTTTTTTTTTGGCCAAAATGCAACTACATAGTTTAGCATAGAACAACTCCTACCATTCTATTTTTTCCCCTACTGAAATAATATCTAAAAAAACTTCTTACCAAAAAGAAAACACAAGGTGAACTAAGAAGATAACTAAAAAGAAGGCATGAACAGAAAGAGAAGAAGCCTCTGAGGCGTAGACATAGTAGAAGTTATGCAGTGGTCCTGGCATTGTTGGTGGTGGCACTTGACCTGAAGGAGGCAAGTTGAAGTAGTAATTAAAACGAGGCGGGGGAGGGCCCTTTGAAGAATATGAGGGAGGTGATTGTGATTCTTTTGGTGATGAGGGCGGTGGCGGGGATGGTGGCGAGGGTGGCGGCGAGGTGTAGTAAGACTGAGGTGGAGAGTGGTGCATTGGTGGTGGTGGTGATGGTGATAGTGATGGTGGTGGATGTGACTCTTGTTGAGGAGGAGGTGGTGAACATATGACTGGACATGTAGTACAATCACTGATACATAGTAAACCAGTCTCAGGCACCCCCATTTGATCCCCATATGCAAATCCAGCAAACATAAGCAGCCCAATTATCCCTGTCCTCAAGGACCAAGGAACCCATTTCCCTATCATGAATGCCAAACCCTTGCAATTACCCATCTGACTGAGGCATAACCGCATAACCTTGAAAGATGGAAAACCAAGTTCTGGTGTGGCCTTGAGAAAACTTGTTATACTTATTGCCCTGTAATTGTATAAAGGCAGAGGTAGTGAGGACTAGAATATGGGTCCCTTTATACAAGCGTGTGTATGGCTCTTTAAAAAGTGTGATTTAGATGCTTCTCTTATGATGTAGGAGTGGCATATTGCTGTAAAGCAGTACATTTTGCTTCCACCCTTCTTGTCTTTGAGCTCACAAGGGTTAAATTATGATAATGAATTACTGAAATTTGTTTGAACAAAGATTGAGAGAGGTACAATATACATATTTGGAGTTTGGAGCATGTATTTTTGTATTCTTTCAATTTCATGGAAGGAGGAATCCTAAGGAAAGCTTCTTTGACAATCTCATTCCTCTAGAGATCTCTTTTTCTGATGCCTTTCTGCAAACATAATCCACCTTTGTGTGGATCAATTCTCACCTTACAGTGTTGCACTTTATGCTGATTCTTTGTTTATACTTTTCTTTGTTAGGTGGACTTCTTATTCGAATTAGGATATCCCACAAAATAATTATATGAAATCATGAAGAAATATTTGAAACATATATGATGATATGGAGTTTAGTTTGATTACTATATAATATGATAATTATTTTTACACTGAATTAACTATTCCCTCTCCTAATTCACCAACTTAATTCTTTTAGGCCTACAATGTTCAGCTAAGTATAAATTCTTGCAACTTCCTTTTGTGTCATCAACAATATTCTCCTCAATCTATTTTTTTGGCCATCTTATAATAAAACAAAGGCACAGCATGAACAAAGTAAAAAGGCAAAGGCTTTCTCTAATACAAGGACCAAAGAGTAGCTCAAACCAATTAGTGAAAGAAGCCTGAGAATATATATTTCCCTTCAGTTTCTTCATTTGCAAGTAGCTTTGCAGCCTTTTGTTCTGTGTGTCATCAGGTGGTTCTGAACTTCAATTGTCTTCTTCTTTGTAAGTCAGGTCTATGTTTCAGCTCCGTCCTCAGCTGTACTCTTATACATTGGTTCCTATAACCACAAGTAGATAAGATTAAAAAACAGTTTTAATGATTTTACCAATTAACTAACTGAACTAATTGGTCCAGTGACTGGCATGGCAATGTCATTAACCTGACTACTTGAAAGTGATGTTCTTGATATGGAAGGACGTGATCCGGAGGTTTGACTATGAGCAGTGCTGCTATATCCAGGACTAATGTATCCATCACCATTCTTTCCAAAGTCTCTTAATCGGTTAAGCTTGGGCACTACAACTGTGCCAAGGTCTGGCCTGTCCTTCTTTCTTAGCTCTGTGCAATTTAATGCCAAATTAGCAAATGCTAGAGCCTCTTCAATGGGCCAGTCGGGGACTGCAGGGTCGAGCATCTCCGCAAATGTTCCTTTCTCAATGGACCTCCTGACATGGTGGGAAAGAGCCATTGCAGGCTTGGCTGTGATAATTTGGAGCAGCACTATACCCAAAGAGTATATATCTGACTTTGTTGTTAACATGCCTGTTTGTTGGTACTCAGGATCTATGTAACAAAATGTCCCTGCAGCTGCAGTCATGTGATATTGTGTGACCTCATCAGCTAGAGATTGTGGGACTAAGCGTGCTAACCCAACATCACTGATTTTGCTCACATAGTTACGGTCTAAGAGGATGTTGGCTGGCTTAAGGTCCCGGTGTACAAGGGGTTCCGGCTTTGCTTGGTGAAGGAACAGAAGTGTTGTTGAAATCTCAGCAGCTATGTTGAATCGTCTCCTCCATGAGATTGGAGGGGTGTTACCTTTTCTAAATAACCGATCTTCTAAGCTGCCATTGTTCATGTATTCATATACTAGGCATCCATATTCAGGGCAGGCACCAAGGAGGAGGACCATGTTAGGATATCTAATGGTGCTTAGGACCTCAACCTGCATGTGTTCACACAAGTAGTCATTAGAATTATCAGTGCACACAATAAATTCAAATTAATTAAAGGGTAGTCTTTATTCTATATGGCAAGCAATGTGTTTGCTGCATCATAACAAATGTTTTTGGAATGCTCCAAATTTGGGGAAGTTGTATTCAATATCACATACCTCCTGTTGGAATTGCTTCCTCCCTTGAGCAGCATCAGGTCTTAACACCTTGATGGCAACCGGAGTGTGATCGAGTTTGCCTTTGTACACAGGTCCATATCCACCTTCACCAATTTTATTTGATTCTGCAAATTCTTCAGTGGCTTCTTCGATTTCTTCTATGGTGTACTTTCTATATCGGACATCATTATGTGCCAAAGCAGTCAATGCCCGATTCTTCTCTTCTGCTTCTTTCCTGGCCTTCATCTCTGCCTGTCTTCTTTTTTCAACTTCCATCTCAGCCAGCCTCTGTGCTGCCTCAGCTGATTCAATGGCAGCTTTGCACTTAGCCTTCTCCATCTCTACAATGGCAAGAGCTTCCTCTTCAGCAAGCCTGGCTTCCTCAAACTTCCGAGCCTCCTCCAGCTTCCACTGATTTAGCTCTTTAGCCTGTATTTCAAAAGATTCAGCTTCAGTATCCTCTGGACATTTGAATGCATCATCGAAAGAGTTACTTTAAGAATTAAAGGATCATATTTGCTTGACATTATCAGGACTCCAGTGTTACTTAAAGGACTGTTTTGATTCAGTGGATAGCAGAATAAAAAGTGTCAATGAAGAAGGCAGCTGTTGACATTAATTTATCATAGTACAAAGATTGGTGGCATAACATTACCTTATTTTTGGCTGAAATTGCTTCTTTGCACGCGGAGCTGTACATGTCCATGGTTTGTTTTAATTCGAGCTTCAATCTTTTCATTTCGGCTTCAATATCCTGCTGCTGTGATCAATAATTTTTTTTTGGTTAGGCCTTCAATATCCCACTTAGTTGTATGATACCAACAAGGTCATTCAGAATATGATACCAATTTATATGCACTTACTCCAGAATGTCTGGCTAACTCCCTGGGAGAACTTGCTGCACTAGAGGCATCAAAGTATTGGCATGTGATATCAATTGATCCAAATGAACTAAGTGCCCCTGAAAAGTCATTTTCATCAGATGCATTTGAATTGCGGCTACTAAGTGAGGACCTTGACTCCACATGGTTTGAAAGGTCCATATTATCAAAATTCACTGGAGCACTCTTCGTCCTCTCGCGCATGGGAGGCAATTTCTCTGGCACTGGAGATCTCGATCCTCCCCTTCGTGCCGGATGTCCTCTGTCTCCACCAAACAACATTACAAAAATCATAAAGAATTCATACATGTTCTTAATCTAATCTAACTTTGCAGCTCCATTTTCTTCTCCCAGTCCTCGTTATCCTAAGAGACAGATTTTGAGCAACTGCGAGCACTTATTGCACTCAATGGTTGGATCAAATACAACGAGTCAATGAATTATTCACTAAAATATCACACATATAATTCAAGAGTGATTATTGAGGGACAGTTGCTTAAAATTTGTCTCTTAGGAAAACATTTATGTCCTTCTTCACCAAGAGGGGTTACACAAAAAGCACAAAAGCAGAGTTCATGTTTGCACCTAGCTCTATTTTCTGCTTCACATTGTTCAGGTTGAATTAAAGGTGGAAGTCCCTGCGGGGGTGGTTGTTTTGGTGGAGTAGCAGTGTTAACCGCAGGCCTCTTAGCAGTTCGCACTGAGATCATCTTCCCTTTTGAAATCACATAAACAGAACAAAATTGTGGTGCTGATTTTACTAAGGTAACATCCACAGCAGTAGTACTTTTGAACTTCCTGTCACAACCACAGCATGATATAATTTACTCTATACTTCATTATATAGATAACATATTGTCTTGATTGACAGTAGGGAGAGAAGGAAATTAAACCTTGCAAAAGCGTTCCTTGTTGATGCACCGAGTACAATGTTATGGATGTGGTGGGTGTTGATGTAATCCAAAAGTGCTTTAGAAACATCGTGATCATCAAGGATTACCTCTTTCAAGGGAATCTGAAATTCAAAATCTTCGTGCATCAGTTTACATAATGAACCATGCAATATGCATAGACGGATAGACCCTTCCCAATTCACATGTACCTCATAGTTTCGATACATGTCCTGTTTTTTCTTGACTTGAAAGTAAAGTAAAAACAAAATAAGTATAGAATTTATTCATGTAGCTACTCGAATTGAAAGTAAAGTAAAAACAGAATAAATAAAGAATGGATTTGTATACGTACCCCTTTACGAGCGCAATATCCACGAAAAGGAAGGAAAATGTGATTCGAATCAAGATCAGATGCGTCAACCCGAACATGGATGAGGATGATATATGGATTGGCAAGTACAAGATGATCGATCGCCCATCGCACGGAAGAGCTGCTGTGCTTGTTGTCCTTGTCGATTGCCACCGCGGTGGCATTGTGCGGTAGAACGCTGCCGTCCGAGGATAAATGTGGGGCCATCAAATTAAATTTGCACGTAAGTAACGTTGTTGTTGTTGTTCGCTAGAGAACCGCTGCCGTTGCCGCCCCAGCTACTTTCTGTTGCTCTGGTGATGGAATAACGGGAACGCCATGTTTTGCCTAACATGGAATAAACGGACATAACGAACTTTTAAATTTGTGAATAGGAGACTCCTCCATTTGCTTTATTTAGGCAGTTTGACATGGCCATGACCAAATCTGGCTAGTCACCTGTGCACACACTTCTGTTTAAATATGTTTATAGCTAAAGAAAAAACCAAAAACGAATTACAAAAATTTTTCCACTAGAGTTTGTTTGTAAACATTTTTCTTCACATGATTAGAGGAGATAATTTATATATTAGGCCTAACCACTACTCGTGTTCTTTGATCACAATAAAAGCATGGCGAACAGGCAAAGTCACATATAAGCCTAAATTTGCCATGACCCCTCAGACTACATGTTGTTTTAGACTTTTAGGTAGTTTTTTTAAATAAAAAAATTTATAAAATTTGAGAAAAATATATAATTGGCCCTCAATTAAGATGTTTGTGCTTCCAAAATATAAAACTCACTATGACTCCACTTCTTTTTTTTTTTTTTGGCATGATTATCAATCCACTTCTGAATATAAAATCTTCTCATCTTCACATGTTTTGCTCAAAATCACATTACATGTAAATAGACATGTCAAAATTATATTTCATAACGAAGATATAAAGTATTATTAAATCTTAAGTTGAATTATAACTTTGACAAGAGGGGTTGGTGGATTGTATGCTTTAACCCAATTAGCTCATAATGCGGCCATGAAAATGTGAAGTGTGTTATTCCATATTGAAAAGTTATAGTATTGTGTTCGTGCTTATAAAGATTTTAAATCTCACCTCCTACATTGCCAATTAACTTTTAGTTGAATGCTTCAATTTTCTTCAAAATCATATATTGGTCTCTACTTATATTTTGTAGGATTTAGTTTTCTTATATCTAAAATCTTTATCAAAATTAAAGCTATGCTAATTAATTATTTTCGGTGTGAATATAAAGCACATTTTTCAAATTTGTCCAATAACCTTCTAAACTCTAAAAAGAACCGAACGACGTCGTCCTTGTTCTATCGGGTCGGTATTCGAGAACCTTTTTTTCACCAATCCATGAACCACCGCCGGTTACTCAGATAGCAATCGATTTCCCAGTGGAGTTGAATCTCTGGCAAGGCCTTGGTTTGGTGCGTGAGCGATGTCGTCGATATACGTGTTAGAGCCACCGACAAGGGGCAAGGTGGTGCTGCAAACAACGCATGGGCCGGTCGACGTGGAGCTCTGGCCCAAAGAGGCCCCAAAGGCCGTCAGGAACTTCGTGCAGCTCTGCCTCGAAGGCTACTACGACAACACCATCTTCCACCGCATCATCAAAGGCTTTCTCGTTCAGGGAGGCGACCCCACTGGCACCGGCACAGGTAATTCCCAAAAAAATTGAGAATTTCGGTTCATGAATGCGTGTAGTCAATTGGGTTACTTTCAGAATTCAGATTTAGGGTGTTGAATTGTTGGTTCATATTTTCAGGTGGTGAAAGTATTTATGGGGGTGTTTTCGGCGATGAGTTTCATTCGCGTTTGAGATTTAAGCATAGGGGTTTAGTTGCTTGTGCAAATGCCGGTTCGCCCAATTCGAATGGGAGCCAGTTTTTCTTCAACTTGGACCGCTGTGATTGGCTTGACAAGAAGCATACCATCTTCGGAAAGGTGATGAATGATGATTACTTCATTGCCAGCACCAGCAGTCCAGCGTTACTTGTGAATATCTTGAACTCATTCCTTTGTTTAATCTCTTTTCTTTTTCAGGTGACTGGGGATTCCATATATAATCTTGTGAGGTTGGGTGATATTGAAACTGACAAGAGTGATCGGCCCTTGGACCCACCCCCAAGGGTATTATCAGTTGAGGTAGCTAATCATGGTCCTTAAGTAAGCTTTAAGGTTTTCTCTTTCTATATAGTTGTTTGATTTGGGAGCTTTCTTCTCAAAATCCCTGTTTTAGGTGTTATGGAATCCCTTTGATGATATTGTCTCGAGAGCGCCTCTTCGGCCTTCCACCCAATCCACAGATGATACTGACAACAAAGATACAAAGAAGAAGGCTATAAAGTAAACTTATTTCCTGCCTAATGGGTGTGTGTGTGTGTGTGTTGATGTGTCTGTGAAAGAAATGTGATAATTCCACAATGTATGTTGTTAAAAATGTCATTACTCTTATTTCCACAATGCAGGAAGCTGAACTTGCTTTCCTTTGGAGAAGAAGCTGAAGAAGAGGAGAAAGAATTGGCAGCTATAAAGACAAAAATCAAGAGCAGTCACGATGTATTGGATGATCCTCGTCTTCTGAAGGACGAAGTTACACTTACCGAATCGGTAATTATCTGGTATCTCTTGACTCTTGTTATGCCTTTTTTATATAAAACCGTGGAGATTTTGCTAGGTTTTAGGTCCATGGGTTGTCCTGACCTTATTGAGTGTGATTGTTTCCTGATGTGAAGTTTTTATAAATTCATCATTTTTTGCAGTTATTTGAAATTTTATTTCTGCATGTGTTCATACTGAGTGGATAATTTTTTTGGCTTTGTGTAATCACATTTAGATATATGGGCATCAATCTTACTATTAGGAATATAATTAATACTTTCCTGAGAACCTACTTGTGTAACATTTTTCATCGTTTATATATGTATATCCTCTGTCTTTGTCACATCACATAATAAGCAATTAATCATCAAAAGGACTTTATCTTTGGAAAATGTTTTGAATGCAGAACTCTGATACCACAAAAACAAGGCACTTACAGTTATCTGTCAGAGAAGCTCTAAGCTCCAAGAAAGAAGAGCCCTCAAAAGAATCAGAATCCAAATTTTATAACACACTTAATTACAGCGATGATGATGATGATAATGAGGCCAACTTTGATGCACGAATGCGTCTGCAAATACTCAGGAAACGGAAGGAGTTGGGAGATCACCCACCAAAGCCAAAGTTTCAGAATGGTACTTAATTGTCCTCAATGTATATCAGTCTGTAAATTCTCATATATATCTCCTTACATGAATAATTAATGCATGAATCAATTACCTTATGATGGCACATGCTTTTTATTGCCTTAAAACTTATGCCCATTTTCTTAACCTATCATTTGAATATGCAGGGAGCTCCAGCCCAAAGCAGCCTGAAATACCTACAGCCAGGTAAAAATATCAGAAATCTTCTTGACATTCAATGTTATATTAATAGCTTTATTAGTGTCCATTCAATGTTATATTGAAAGAAAATGCACCTCAAGGCCAAGTTTTGGGTGTTGGGAATGTTCTTTCTCAGATTTTATAATATTGTCACATTGACTGAAACATCTGAAAATATTTTCATAATAGTGTCTTCATTTCCTTCTTTACAGGTCCAATGCTGAAAGCATTGATGATGAACAACCAAGGATAGAAAAGCTTTCCTTGAAGAAAAAAGGGATAGGATCAGAGGCCAGAGCTGAACGCATGGCCAATGCTGATGCAGACTTACAGCTGTTGACTGAAGCTGAACGAGGAAGACAATTACAGAAACAGAAGAAGCGTAGACGTCAAGGACGAGAAGATGAAGTATGTTATGTGTTATTGGCTCTTTCATGTATTTTTTTCAAGATTTGTTATTGGCTCTTTCATGTATTTTTTTCAAGATTGACCTATTTATTTTCCTTTCCTCCCTTCAACCATGGCCATGGGAGTTGGCCAATTGGTCCATTTTTAAATCTATTTAAATATAATAATGTAGTAGATGGAAGTAAAGGATGTCACCAGATGGCTAAATGAGACAAAGCCCATGAATTGTGAATTAAAAGGACTCGTCAAATTGGGAATTATGCTCGTAAGAAATTTTCAAAGAACAAGGCTGGAAACTTTCCAAGGAAACCAAAGCATAATTGAGAGCTTATTAAATTGTTAAAATGATATCTAGAATCTAGACGTGTCCCATTGCATCCTCCATTTGCTTCGAGAGCATTCAAACTATATTGTATTTACTGTGCATTAAACCTTTACATCTGTAGATGATTATGGAAAAGCAAAGTGGAAAAGGGATGAGGTGAATAAACCCTGTTGTCTGGAATTTGGGACTGCATTTTTTGCATGTGGGGCATCATTTACTTTCATTTGTATAATTATTTACAATTGCGTACTTTATTGTGTGTATTATGTGTTCATTCACAACCCTATTTTTATGGATGCTGTTAGGTTCTAGCAAAACTTGAGCAGTTTAGGAAGGCCATAACTGAAAAGCCTGCAACCCCAGGTAGTGAATCTGGAGGCGGCAATGATGAAGATTTATCTGATTGGAAAGCATTTCGGTTAAAATTTGATCCTGAGTCTGGGAAGGTAAGCTTCTCCAGTTCATATTTGTTTATGCCATTGCATTTGAATTGATTCTGTTTCTTTGTAAATGGTATTTGAGTGCACATAATGGTCTCTGGAGTCCTTACAAAGATATATGGAGTAAGAAACAATGCATGGAAGCAATAGTAACTAGTTGAAATTAGACTATTTCATTGAATTTTGAAAATGGTTATCCATATATGCAAATGCAATGAAATAATTTACTAATGAAAGACTCCTCTCTACATTTTAAATATATATTTTTTTTAACAAATATCAATTTGTTCATCAATTTCTGCTCTTTTGTGGATTAAATTTTCCTGTAAATCACTATGCAGGATCGCATGTCTCGCACTGAGGACCCAAATGACTACGTTTTGCATGACCCTCTTTTGGAGAAGGGAAAAGAGAAGTTTAACCGGATGCAAGCCAAGCAAAAGCGACGAGAGCGAGAGTGGGCTGGCAAATCCCTTACTTGAACTCATCTCTGCCTTGCGCCAAATTTATGGGTTTGTGAATATTTAAGACTGTTTGGAATCTATGGAAATTCAATGCCAGTGACTTTGCCATGTTCATGCCTGCTAAAAGGTGCACAGTTTGACCAAATTTCAAGAAACTAATGAAGCGTGAGACACATTTTGTTTGACAACAATTTCATCCCATAAATACCTATACGGGTCATCTGATGATCTACCAGAGCATCAAAAAATGTGATTCTGCAGCTGTATTCCTCTGTATTGTTGGTAGTGCTATCCCTGCCACCAATCACCATAAGCTTTTCTGCTTAATGGTAGGTTAGACAGTTTTCATTTGTTGTATATACTTCAACAAGTCTAATGAGGTAGTTCTGGAATAATCAAACCATTTCTGCATAAGACTTCTTTGTTAAGCTAGGTCAGATACGTTTTAGCTCATCTGTTTGTTTGGACCGACATCTAGACTTTGTTGTTTCAAATGTGTTTTGTATTGGTGGAGATCGGCCGACCCCACTACCCAAGTTGTGATATATCAAACATGTGACTCAGGATTTCATCTTTTGTGTCCGGCTTTGGCAGCAAGAATCCAATATATTAGTCATTTGGACTCGTTCAAGGCCTGTTTAGCACTTAGCAGGACCATGTCAATATTGTTAGACCTGCGAGACACGTTGGGCTTTTTCTGGAAACTTAGAATGGCTTCATTTCTGACCAATGAAAAAGAGAATTCCAAGCAAATTACTAAAGCCAGGTCTTGTTTCTTTTCATATATAAAATTGTTTTTTGAGATTTGCAAGAAAATTGTTGAGCCAATCTGATGCTTGCACTGTGGACTGTACACGAGAATCTTGGAAGAGTACAACATTCAAAAAATTCGTAGTCCCTTTACAGTTTTTAACGACCGTTTTTTGCTGACAATTTATTGTTTTTATAATTATGGCCTTATGGGTCGCTTTTTTATTTTTCTCGGGAAATTGGACAATTTCATCATTTCATGGATAACACATTCACACCTCACGGGCAATGAAAATAGACAGCTTTTACATTTTTCTTTGCCTCCTCATCTATCTTTTTTCTCTGTTGGATGCCTGGCTGTGCATATGGTCAAAAGTAGCGTATAATGTTGAATTTGCTACCTCATGGGGTCCACCGTAGCCGACCGTACGTCTCTGGGTCTACAATGTTCTACAAGGAAAATATTAAATATATGTAACAAATACTTTCCCAACAACCTGCTAGCAAATCAAAAGGATTAGAAGAGTTGAAAGTTAGGTACATTAACTTTAGGTATCAAATTATAATGTTTTTTCATTTTAACTACTAAAATATTTATATTATTTTACTTTAGGTACTAAATTTCAGTTTAGGTACCAACTTTACAAAATATAGTTATATCGAACTGTAACTGTCTAACAATCATAACTTTTTTATTGATTTGTTGTTTTTTCAATATTTGCAAGGCTTAAACTTTAATGTTTAGTCTTTGGGTTATAGAACTTCATCCTCCAAACCTAAATCAAAATTATGAAACCCTTAAAAATTTTGATTTTTTATAAATTTTAAATAGTCACAACTGTAACTGTTCAACAATTACAACTGTAACTGTTCGACAGTCACAACTGTATAACAAACTGATTTGTGACTTAATCCAAAATGTTTTACTCTAGGTTAGTACCTAAACTAAAAAAAATTAGTGTATTGCTGCTTTACTAAAAAACTATTGATATTTGGTATTTAATCCTAATTTTTTATTGAAAGTTTACACCCTATACAACAAGGATTAGTTAAGAAATAATTAATACAAATTCGCTAATTTTCGTATGGTGTTTCTAAAATATTATTGTGTTGTATTTGTCTCAAAACTTATACGTAACTGTTATTAAATAAATAATAAATTTAACTATTATTAAAATTGTATGTTTATTTAATAACTGTTATATAATTAAATAATTTTTTATTTGAAATGTTTTACAAAAAAGATTTTTGAAGAGAAATTTAAAAAAAGAACGATTTTTTATTATGAGTTTATACAATAAAATATGTAATTTTGATTAATTAATATGACATTAACACACAAAATATTATAAGAATGCAGATCTCAAAAAGCTCGTTTGTCCTAAAGTAAACTATTATAGATGACGTAAGCATGATGTGGATCAAATGTGGGTTCCACAATATCACACTAGCCTACATTGAGCCATGGTCCCACATCTCTAGGGGCCAAACACTTTGCAAAAATTGCTGGAGATTGTCAAAAAGGTCTGAAATTTTGTCTTCTTATTCTTATAGAAAGTAACATTCCAAACTTCCAAAGTAATCTCCGATAATAATAAATCAATACAGGTAATCCCAAGTCACCGTCTGACACCTACCACCGTCACCAGACCACCCCACCCGCCCATCTAGCCACGTCGCGTTCACACCTGACACCTTTACATGGCCTTATTTATTCCATGTTTCACACTTACACCACCAAGTCAACGATTCTTTGGCATGTTTGTTCAGTCCTCACGTTAGTTTCTAAGATATTCACTAAATAATTCCCAAGTGTTTCCACTTATTTTTAACATTTCTTATGCATTTTTATTATTATAGAATAATTTTATTATCTCAAATTTATGTATTAGATTTGGATTCCTAATTATATGTCAGTACAAGAGAAAATTTTCCTTGTTGAGAAATTTCCATAAAACAAAGAGAAGGCCCAAATCTCAATGCTCCAATCTCCCATTCTCTATATTGCTGATCCCACACAACAAATTCTTGTTGTAGAAAATTTTTTCTCGTCGATATGCATCAGTATCTTTTCATAAACAAATACCCTTTAAGTGAAATCCAGATATAAAACAAAAATATTGTCACCTCATTTAATTCAAGTTTAGTATATGAATTTGAGTTTTTAATAGTAAAGATTACTTAAGATCCTTAATGATTGCATGGGACGGTTAATCTAATATGTATAAGTGATTAGATTTATATACTTATTTTAATGGGAACAGACAGCTAGTGACATACATTGATATATACAATAGCAAATTTATGGGTTCTCCATTTTTCTCAAATTGTCAATCTCTGTGTTCACACTTGGTAGTTGGTTTCACACCGATACATATAATTTGTAGAGTTTCAAAGCCAAACACCTTTCTCTTTTCTCTTTGTTTCACCTTTCTTTTCCTTCATGTTGTTGTTGTTGTTGTTGCAGTCAAAGACCGGACTCAGCTGCAATCCGACCCCTATATGAAAGTGAAACTACCATCTGGCTCAGACCCAGAAGACCTTTCCTATATTTACAACTTGCTCGAAGCCTCTCTTCTTCATCGTCAACAAATGAATAACGATAATAATGGCAATCCCAAGAAACGTCGCAGAAAAACGAACCCAGACGGTGATGATGGGTCGCCCGGAAAGCAAGGCAAGAAGAAGGACTTGAAGGGCATCATCGCTTCCCTGTCGTTGTTGGAAGAGCAAGAGAAGCAAGTCCAGGAAGAGCTCGACAGGGCCTCAAATGACGACGCGTCGTTTATTGAAGAGAAGCATAAGAAAACAGCCAAAGCCATGTTGGATTACTACTCTGATTTTCAGGATTGCTGTTCGGAGGTTGAAGAATCCGAGACAATGAAGCGAAAGAGGTCGAGAAACGTGGCTACTGCGGCGGCTGTGGCGTTGGCCTCTGATGGGTCCGATAAGGGTAAACCCGGTGGTGGCGGTGGCGGTGGCGGTGGGTCGGGTCACCATAGGAGATTGTGGGTCAAGGACAGGTCCAAAGCTTGGTGGGACGAATGCAACCAACCCGATTTTCCGGAAGAGGAATTCAAGAAGGCGTTTCGGATGGGAAGAGCTACGTTTGATATGATTTGTGAGGAGCTGAATTCAGCTATAGCAAAAGAAGACACTACTTTGAGGAATGCTATTCCTGTTAGGCAGAGAGTGGCTGTTTGTTTGTGGAGGTTAGCCACAGGTGACCCACTTCGCCTTGTGTCCAAAAGATTTGGTTTGGGCATATCCACTTGCCACAAGTTGGTTCTTGAGGTGTGTTCAGCAATTAGGACTGTGCTAATGCCCAAGTACTTGCAATGGCCTGAGGACAGTGTGTTGAGGAAGATGAAAGATGAGTTTGAGTCCATTTCAGGAATACCTAATGTTGTGGGGTCTATGTATACAACTCATATTCCAATTATAGCTCCTAAAATTAGTGTGGCAGCTTATTTTAATAAGAGGCACACAGAGAGGAACCAGAAGACTTCATATTCAATCACTGTGCAAGGTGTTGTGGACACAAAAGGGGTGTTCACTGATGTGTGTATTGGTTGGCCTGGTTCAATGCCTGATGATCAGGTTTTGGAGAAGTCTGCTTTGTATCAGAGGGCTGGGAATGGGCTCTTGAAGGGTGTTTGGATTGTTGGGGGTTCAGGGTACCCTCTAATGGATTGGGTTTTGGTGCCCTACACTCAGCAGCATCTTACTTGGACCCAACATGCTTTCAATGAGAAGATTGGGGAGATTCAAAGTGCTGCCAAAGATGCATTTGCAAGACTGAAGGGGAGGTGGTATTGCTTGCAGAAGAGAACTGAGGTGAAACTTCAGGACTTGCCTGTGGTTCTTGGGGCATGTTGTGTGTTGCACAACATATGTGAAATGAGGAATGAAGAAATGGATCCAGAGCTGAGGTTTGAGCTTCTTGATGATGAGATGGTCCCAGAGGTTGCTTTGAGATCACAAAGCTCAATGAAGGCTAGGGATGCCATTGCTCATAATCTTCTGCACCATGGCCTTGCAGGCACTGGTTTTCTTTAGTGGATAGATAGAGTTGGCACTCTGTGCTCTGAGATTTAAATTCTTTTGCTTAATTATTGGTTGTTAAATTGTTATAGTTGTGTTGTTGTAGAAGTCATTCCTCCTTATTTGTTTGAAGGGGCAGTGTACAAGATAAATTTGCCCCTCCCACAAATGGATATATGATTGTAGTCTTTATAGGCGTAAGTTGTAACTTATACATCAAGAATTCAAGATCACAGAAACAAGTTGTAACCTAAGATCCATACTCCAATTACCAAATAAGAGATGAATGAAATTGAATAGCAAAACATTCTTTTGTTGCATTCTTTTGCTTCCTATGCATCATGAATTAAATGTCCTCTATTTTGAGAGAATATGACATAGGCAACTTGTAATAGTCTGTTTAGTTAGGAATCTCAATACTCAATAGTTAAATTAGGGCAATACTTTAAGACTGGGGACTTCCATCTTTCTTATTATATCAAGTCAAGATAACCATTAATAGTCCAACTAATGGACTGGGGACTTCCATCTTTCTTACTGCCTCAAAGTCAGAGGCATTTTCCATGCCTTTACACTTTACCCCTTGAAACAGTAACAGAACTATATGTAAATGGCTTCACAGATGTCAAGATCAAGCTATATTCTATAAGCATTTTCCATGCCTTTACACTTACCCCCTTGAAACAGTAACAGAACTATATGTAAATGGCTTCACAGATGTCAAGATCAAGCTATATTCTATAAGCATTTTCCATGCCTTTACACTTACCCCCTTGAAACAGTAACAGAACTATATGTAAATGGCTTCACAGTTGTCAAGATCAAGCTATATTCTATAAGTACTTGCTTATTTATATTTTTCATATAAACTATTTATGTTTTTTTAACATTCTTTAGTCAATCTGCTTATACAGGTACATGATACTCAACTAAGAACATTGCTAGTCTTCCTATCTTCTGTTTCTTGAAAACTTTTTCTGAGCTATCTTTAGTTGTGTATTTTCCCCAGTATTATTGATGGCTTATTGCAGACTTTGACACAATCCAGAACAAAATCATCTTATGTCATAATTTTAGATCTTACAAAAGTTTCAATTTCTTCTAGCATAAAACAATGACTGTCTCTTAGATTTTCAATCATCAAGCCAGAGGCAATCTTATGCTGGAAAGCCAACAATGAGCTCGTCTGATTTCTATTAATACCAAATTTAAGACCCTCGAACAAACATCAGTGCTGGAGTTACAAATAGTAAGTCAAGATCTACAAAAGAATCATGAGCGACATCTTTTGGGATTCCAGGATCATTTTCCTAAACTTGCATTAGCTGCACCGTATAGTCACCTCTCCCTGCTGCAGCAATTCTCTTGAATGGCTTTCCCATTTCAAAAATACAACCATCAAGCGGTTCTAAATCAGTGGAGGCCAACTAAAGACTTAAGCCCTCCTGTGTATCGAGCTACTAATGTAAAATATACCATTCTAATTGTTGATTTACACAATTCATAATTGGAAAGATTGCTCATCTCTACCACATCAATAGACCAAGATAAGTCAGACGGATTTCCTCCCAGCCTAGCTTTCGTCAGCGTGGGACTCCAATTTGTTGTTCATCGCTATCAGCTGGTAGACAGAAAGGAAAATGTGCAAATTGGATGCTCAATTCAGGGGAATCAGGTTTCCTGTCGTCAAACTTGTAACCTGCGTGCATCCACATTTCAAAGCTTGATAATTACTAAAAACTAATGAACCTTTATCAACTCATTTTTTCAAAGAGGAATTTAAAAAATAAAAAACTTTATTTACATAGACAGTTCTTAAATATAACACATATTTTTTGTGAAATAATTAATTAAATGATTAGATATCACTAACTGCTATATGGTAAAATAAATGTTTTTTATTAGTGTTATATTGATATAATATAACACACTTTATGCTTTGCAATGTATTCAATGTAAAATTCTATGGTGTAAGTGGATAGATCAAGGTTAACTGCTTATATTTTCTGAATGGCCTATATAATACCTTGAAGAGCTTCCATAGCAGTCAAAGCACATTTTGGATCGGAAAACTCCACAAAGCACAAAACCATAGCCTTATCTCCACTCTGCAGTTCATTTAAGAGTCTAGTAGCATAGAAAAAACTCAAATAGAAAGGAAACTATGAACAGTTTAGAAAAACCAGACATAAAAAGCAACAAATGACTATGTGCCCTTCAAGAAAAAGTGGTTGCTAGTTGACACAGACAAAACCATAGCCTTATCTACACTCTGCATAACCAAAGGGCAAATGACAAGTGTAGTGTTTATTGACTTTATTCCTCTAAGTGATCAACGGACTCTCTTTGTGAAACAGGTATGACATCTCTAAAGATTACTTGACAATAGTAGGCTGATGAGCAGACTTACACGTCTAGGCTCCTTGTGAACAACTTTAATATCTTTAAATCCAATAAATGGACGGAATATATCTTCATTGTAAGTTAAGGTTTGAAATGACAGAAACAAGTCAATACAATAAGCAGAATTTGGGCAGTCATTTCCATTTCCGTAAAATCTGAAAATTGTAATACAAAAATGTATGCTTTTCAAGCCCTTCACTCACTTACGATAAAAATAAATTTTGATATTCAAGCGGTGCCAAAAATGTTGCATACCTGAAATACTCACAGGCACGCAAACAAAGACACACACAAGCAAAAGGATACGGCCTACTTCTCTTCTGGTGCAGTCAGTGGGAAGTCCACCAACAAACAAAACATTTGATTCCCCTTTTACGACTGGGAGACCATCAGCATTCCTCAAAGAGCCAAGCCTTTCTTTACTTATGTCAGTAGGAACACTAGGACTAATGCTCACTGCAGCATCCTGTCTTTGGCTTATTAGAGTTGGAGATTCTAAAGCAGATGGATAACCCTTTATGCTAACTCCTGTCATTACACCAATACCAGGTTCGGGACGAAATCTAATACCCAAAGTATCATCTACCGCATATGCCCCAGACATCAATGATCTTACCTGCAGGTAGATCACATAACACAATTATTTCATACACACACACACACACACACACACACACATATATATATATATATATATATCAGATGCATTGCCATGGACTCAATGTAACTCATAAGTTACTGTTTCAACAAAGTTCTTACATCTCTGTGCATAAAATCTGAAGAATAACTCTGCAAGTCAGTAGGGGCGAAATTAGTAGGATTCAATAGCAATGAGGGTGCTTCAGATGACAAGTAACCGGGAAAGTTGGGCCTTGCAACACTGCCTGTGCCTGGCACAATATAGACAGACTACTCATCAACAGTGAAACAATATACTCTGAAACGATACGATCCAAAAAATGTACATTAAATCATCCAATTCATAAAGTAATCCTTCGTTTGGATTCTGAGAAAATGCGAGAAAGTTGGAGAAATTGAACGACTAGTGCATGCAATTGTTTGGGAAAATTAAAATTAAAAATTAGGGATAGGGCAAAGGAAAGAACCTCTGTCCGCGGGAGTAGCGTATCTATGGTAGGGATCCCCCATGTCTTCTACTACCAGTTTCAGCAAGACTTCCTCTCACTGCTCTCGGTGAAGATTTTGTTTTAGCAGCTAAAACCCCCTCCTCTGCTTTGGTTTCTACTTTGAACGACTTGGCATTCCGGATCGAAACGACGCAGTTTGATTGGTAATATGTGGATTAAACTATGTAGGTGGGCTGGATGGCTCGGCTGAAAATATGGGTATGGGCCGTATGGCCTTGTGGGATGACTCATGGGCTAGCACTGCATGTAATTTTGTTCTTGGGCTTCTATTGGTACCCCACAGTTTTCTTTTAGTACCTCCCATTCAAAAAATAAAGGCTTAATTATCGATTTATCACCCAAAACTGTAAGTTATTCCCACTTTACCACCTGAAAGTTTTTTTGTCCCAGATTACCACTTGTAACTTACATCCATGTCCCATTTTACCTTGTTTCGTCAACAATTCCGTTAATGCTGACGATCTGGCAGTTAATGCTGACGTGTCGCGCTAGATGTGCGCCACGTGTCACTTTTTTTTTTTTTGCATTTTTTTTTTTATAAACTTTGAAAATTAATTAAAAATAGCTCCGAACTTCGAAAAATACACGAAAAATTCCTACGGACTCCTCTTGATTAGCACTAATTTACTATAAGGTTAAATTACCAATTTGCCCTCTAGAAATTTTCAAAAAAATTAGAAAGTCCAAATTTATTTCTAAAAAATTAAAATAAATTTTCCTCTATTAAAAAAATTCTAGAATTTTCGTAAACTCTTGGACAAATTCTCAAAAATATTTTGAAAAATTACCAAAAGCTTGTTTTAGAGAATTATTTCGAGACTTTACAGAAATTTTAGAATTTTTCTAGAATTTATTTTATAGAGAATTTTATTTTTCTCTAAGACCGAGAGGTCTTTTGGGTAGCAAGTGTTCACGAGAAAGGTATTATTAGTTTTTAGAAGACTAACGGTGCAGACCTCATATTTTTTGGAGTTCGGGAGATTATTCTATGAATTTTTAAAGAGTCTAGAGTATTTTAATTTTCTATAAATAAATTTGGACTTTCCAAATTTTTTGAAAATTTTTAGAGGGAAAATTGGCATTTTGACCCCATATTAAATTAGTACTAGTTAAGACAAGTCGGTAGGAATTTTCCGTGTATTTTTCTAAGTTCGGAGCTATTTTTAATTAATTTTCAAAGTTTATAAAAATAGAAAAATCAAAAAATAAAAAAAGATGTGACACGTGGCACACATCTAGCGCGCCACGTCAGCATTAACGGAATTGTTGACGGAACAAGGTAAAATGGGACACGGATGTAAGTTACATGTGGTAATCTGGTACAAAAAAACTTTCAGGTGGTAAAGTGGGAATGAGTTACAATTTTGGGTGGTAAATCGATAATTAAGCCAAAAATAAAATCATAAATCTATGGTTTACCCTCGATTAAAAAGAAAAAAGATTATATATCAATTCGATCCCAACCCACCTTTAGCTCACCTCTTCCCTCTCCGGTCGCTAGTGGCGGTGGCGGTATTTTTACCACTTAGATTAACTGTAAAGACTTAACTACCGGGTATTTCCAAAGTATAATATGTCTATTTAATATATTAAGTCTCAGTTTCTTTTTTCTTTTTTTACTTAAATCTTTCACCCTTAAATTTCACTAACAATACTTTGTTGATTGATTGTTGCACAATGAAAAATAAAAAAATTTCTTTTGTTGTATAGCATAGCTTTTATATTTTGATAGCTCATTTAATTGAGAATCGGTATTAGAGCATTTCCAATCATTTCCCTATATATTTCTCAAATTTGTTAATAAATTTGAGTAAAAAGTTAAATTTAGAGCAGTACTCAAATGGTAATGTTAAATTTTTCCCCAATTTTTTGTTGTTAAATGTTCATTTTCCTAAAATATCATTTATTTATTTATTTATTGCCTCCAAAATTTACTTCCCTCCTTATTTTTTCCTTGAAATATCTTACACAACTTGATTTGGGGAAAGTTTTAGGAAAATTTTAAATTTGGGAAAAGTTTGGGGAATGGCTAGAGGTGAGTTTTGAGTCATTTTTCCTCAAATTAAAATTTAGGGAAGATTTGAGGGAGGATTGGAGTTGCTCTTATCAATAGTTGAGATTGCTAATATGACAACATAACATATTATTTATTTTGTTTGAGAATGTACATGTCATAGTTTTATATATAATATTTTCTAAAATTGATTTACTATATGTTAATCTTGGGTTTGTGGAGATAGTTCTCTTTCTTCCTTAATATAAAAAGACAATACATATGACAATTAAGTATTTATTTATAATACATCTACCTAATGCTAATTCTACATTTCTTGGAACTTTTGTAGCTCTCTAAATGGCAATTTTAATTACTATAGTCACATTTGTTTACATAAATTGTTTATTTATAGAAGTGAATATTGCAATTTAAATGTTATTAAAAGTTTGGATAATTATTCACCAAATTAATAAATGAGTGCTTATATTCCTACCTCATTGTCTTATTTTCTCATTCATCTTATTTTTACATCTCCATTATTAAATTTGAAAAAAATATATAAAAACACTCTTCACACCCTCATTTTTCCTATAATACCCTTTGATATATCAACTCAATAAACACTCTTCATACCCCCGTTAACTATTATCCCACCCAACCATTTTTTTCTTAATTTGTTTTTTCCAAAATTGCTCCAGTTATATATGACATCATTGATCAAATATCTCGTGTTCTACAAGCTGTACCCTAAGATGTTGACATGCCTAGTTTAATATTAGCATGGATTAATATGCATCATTGTCATTATGTTTAATAGTATATATACAATTTTTTTTTTTGCCAAAATATACACACAAAAATTAGAGCTAATTACTTCTTACTTTTTAACCCACCAAATTGAGCTAAAGCTCAATTCACCTAAATGCAAACTCTGTGGCAATTGGAGAACTTAAATCAGCTAGCTGCCAAACTAAAATAAATAAAGGAGAAAACTACTTGTGACTTATGACCAGTGTTTTCAATAGCACGCTTCAGGCGCGCCTCAAGGTGCGAGTCATGGCGAGGCGACGACCGATTGTGCACGACGTCAAGGGACTGTATAAAATGACTGAAAGGCGACGGAAAGGCGCAGATAGCGTATGCCTCGCGACGGCAAGGCACTGAAGGCGTAAATGGCGACGCTCTGCATGATTTCTTTTTCAAAAACTCTCAGTCCCAAAACGACCTCATTTTGGGCTGAGAGTTTAATTTACTCCTTCAGTCCATCAGTCCTTCCCCTTTCAGTCGTTCTCTCAACTTCTCAAGATTTATCTGGGTTCTCTCATCATGACAACATGGCGGCTGAGTGGTCTCGGACTCGAATCGATCTCTCATCTAGTCATCTATGTTCTGTAATCTGACTCATCTTTGGGTCTCAAGTCTCAATCTTTGTTCTGCGCAGCTAGCCAGCTAGGAGCCCATTCCTCTCTCAAGTCACAATCTCTCCATGCGCAGTTAAGAGTCTCGATCTCTCATTCTCGGCAGCAGGAGGCAGAAGCCCATTAATCCCTCGTGCTGTATTTGGGTTATGAGTTTTGAGTTCTTGGATTTGGGTTGGAATTTTGGGGTTTTGTGAATTTGTGATTATGTGAATATTGTGAATACTGAGTATTATAAATTGTTGTGAATAATGAATAGTGGAAATTTTTGCTAGTATTATATTTGTGATTCTGTGAATATTGTGTATATTGTGCATTGTTGTGACTTGTGAGTATTGTGAATATGTGATGTGTTTTGGACATGGATAATTTTTGATAAAAAATCATGAGTCGAAAGGATTTTTCTTGGAATGAGACCTTGTGGAGAAAATAAAATATAAGATGCAAGTATTGTGATCAAGAATGCAATGGGGGTATTTCTAGGCTAAAATAGCACTTAGCTCACACTCACAATAGAATGAGACCTCACACTCACAATAGAATGAGACCTTGCAGCAAAGTCTCAGATGTTGTGAGGTTAGGGTGCTATTTTTTAGCTATATAATTTTTTTAATAATTTTTTTATAATTTTATTTTTTTATGCCTAAAAGGCTTACGCTATACGCGTCAAGGCTTACGTCTCGCCTTGCGAGACTGCAAACGCCTCGCGTGACGCTTTTGCGTCTGAAAACACTGGTTGTGACCCATCCTTAAATGAAATTCAAACTGTTTATACAAGTTGGATAAAAATCCGTAGCTTGCTTTGCTCCAAATCTCCAATTTGAAACTGACTAACCCTATTCACCGTTCAAACCTAGATTTCATTTCCCCAATGAAATTAACACTATCACAGTCACACAAATTTTAATGTTAATTTATCTCACAAAAGAATTTTTTTTTTCCTTACTTTTCACTTGGTGAATTTTCTTCGACTTTAATTTGATTATTCATCACCCAAAAATAGTATAATAAGAATAATAATATGAGAAAAGAAGAGAACAATATTTTAAGATTTATAGAATTTAAATCGTTGTAAGGAGGTGGGTGAGTAGGGAGGGGTGAGTACTGGGTAGAGTAGATTTTTTTTTATTATTTTTTTTAAAATAAGTCTTTAGAGGTCATTTTATAAAAAGATAAATTTGTCATTATTTTTTTATATTAAAATATGAGTTAGAAAATAAGATAGCGGTGAGAATATATGGATCCGGATCCAGTGAGTAGACACATGGCACTCTATATCACCCTTAATAAATTTTGTATCATTTTTGTACGCTAACTAAGCAATTTATAATGACTCCCTTAATTCAGTGAAATGAATTTGTTGACCTGTCCGCAGGGAATAGAATCGACGGTAATTACAACACGAGGTCCAGGGTGTGCAAGCAGAGACACTATAACACTGACCACGGAATTGAACAAATCTACATCCCATTAAAGGCAAGTGTGCATCACGCCCCAATCACAGCCAACTTTACGGGCCGTCTTTCAGCTTTCATGTACTAAAATGTGTTAAAGCGTCGTCAAAATTATAAAAAACGACAAGGACACTTTTCCTCACCGCAACGTGGAGTGCGTCACACTCCCACTTATAGGCGCGTGATCCCACCACGCATCCTGTGGCAGCAATAGTGAAAATTATTGATAAAGAAATCAAGGAGCTGCGATCGTCTGCTTTGAAACTTTGTGAGCTCATTACTACCAGTCAATCGAGCGCCGCCACGCAAAGCAGAGTGAGAGAGAAAAGTCCGATCTGAACACGTGGCGGAATGGCAGTTGGGGAGTAAACAGAGCTAAAACGAAAGAGGTTTTTTGAGGTTCTCTTTCATCATCTCCTCTCGTCGTTGCAATGAATAAGAGCTTTCAGTGAGAGAGAGAGAGAAACTGATACTCTCTAGAGAGAGAGAGAGTGAGAGAGAGAGAGAGAGAGAAACGATGGAGGATCGAGGAGAAGAGCAGGAAGAGGAGGTGTTAGGGTCGAGCTTGACGATGGAGAAAGTGGCAGCAGCCAAACAGTTCATAGAGAATCACTACAGAGCTCAGATGAAGAACATTCAAGAACGGAAAGAGAGGTATGTGCAACGTTAATTGCTTATGGTTTTGCTGCTTGTTATACACATGCTCTGTTTGATTGCTTGAATAAATGTAGGGTGGGGTAGTAATTTGAGCTGTGAATCATGAAACTCTTTCATGTTTGGGGATGCAACTTAGCATAGCATTGGCTTAAGATGCTACCATCTCATCAATTGCTTTCCATTTGCGCTGTTTTGTTGCTGGGAAAATGTAGAGAGAACAAAATGTGTATTATTATGTTTTGATTATTTAAATCATGTGCTTCTCCTATGTTTGTGCTGAGGAAATGTGGGGGTAAGTAAAGAAATCAGAGTTTCTGAGAGAATAGAAACAGGCAGTCATGCACAAAATGACACTCAAAGAGAGTAATTTCACTATTGGGCAAGAAACTGAGGTTTGTTAAATCTGATCCATCTGGGTTCTGATCTTGCTATTGCTATTTTTTTTTAATTTGGTTTCCTTGGGTTGTCTTTGTATGATTCAGGCTGTACATATAAAGACTATTACCGTCTAGTGTATATCTACTAGATTAGTTAGAGATCGTGGGCGAAAACATCCATATCCTGAAAAGCCACAAGAATATATCCAATCATCATTTCAACAAGTCTTGGTCCTCTTTGAGAGAGGCAAATCTAATAAGTACCCACTTACTAACAGGATTTCTTTTCGTTGCAGACGATGGGTGTTGGAAAGGAAATTAGCTTCCTCAGATGTGCCAAAGGAGGTACAAATCAACCTGATCAAGGATTTGGAGCGAAAGGAGACAGAATTCATGCGACTTAAAAGGCACAGGATATGTGTTGATGATTTTGAGCCTTTGACAATCATTGGTAGGGGGGCCTTTGGGGAGGTCAGTATCGAACATAATATCCATAAAATAATCTTAATCTTTTTATTGTTCATTGGATTCTCATGTAAGCTTAAAAATAACTTCCATTTAGAAAATGTGTTTGTCTTATTTGTTTCTTATATTGTCTACAATGCAATTGCTAATTTTCTTAATAAACTCTCAAACTGCAGGTCCGATTGTGTCGGGAGAAAAAATCTGGCAACATCTATGCCATGAAAAAGTTGAAGAAATCTGAAATGCTTAAGAGAGGACAGGTAAGATCATACATGTGACTTTTGTTAGAAAACCTACCACTGGAACTTGTTTTGACGTTTAATTCATTCAACTATTGCTGTTCATTAATTTTCGTTTTGCCTTATAGGTGGAACATGTTAGAGCTGAAAGAAACTTGCTGGCAGAAGTTGCTAGCCATTGCATAGTTAAACTTTACTACTCCTTTCAGGATACTGAGTACTTATATTTAATAATGGAATATTTACCTGGTGGTGACATGATGACTCTGCTGATGAGGGAAGACACCTTAACTGAAAGTGTGGCTAAATTTTACATTGCACAGAGTGTACTGGCCATAGAATCTATTCAGAGGCACAACTACGTACACAGGTTGAATACATCCATTACTCTTATGTTATCAGAATATTTGTTTAAGTGATATATTATCCGATGATCTGGGTCGATTTTTGTTATGCATCAGGTATTTAATCTTGTTTCACTAATTCATATTCTGTCTTTGCAGAGACATTAAACCAGACAACCTTCTTTTGGATAAAAATGGTCACATGAAACTCTCAGATTTTGGCCTCTGTAAGCCTCTTGATTGTACAACTTTACCTGCACTGCATGAAAATAGAACTATGGATGATGAAAATTTGACAGAACCAATGGATATCGATGGATGTTTTCCTGATGCGGATAATAGGAGTAGTTGGAAAAGCCCCCGTGAACAGCTGCAGCATTGGCAGATGAACAGGAGGAAGTTGGTATGCTAGTATCTTTACCGACTTGTTTTTGCAGTTCGTCTTCAGCCTCAGCCCTTAAAAATTTCTCCCTCACTCTATTGCCTTTTGTTTCTGAAAGGCATTTTCAACTGTGGGGACACCTGACTATATTGCACCTGAAGTGTTACTGAAGAAGGGATATGGGATGGAATGCGACTGGTCAGTTTATACGTCATTTTTCGTTATTTTATTACCTCTCATCTTCTCTCATATATTCTGTTTGTCATCTGCATTATGTCATTTAGGTGGTCATTGGGATGGAATGCGACTGGTTAGTTTATACTTCATTTTTCGTTATTTTATTACCTCTCATCTTCTCTCATATTTTCTGTTTGTCATGTGCATTATGTCATTTAGGTGGTCATTGGGAGCAATAATGTATGAAATGCTTGTCGGTTACCCTCCATTTTATTCAGATGACCCGATAAGTACCTGCAGAAAGGTAACATGCTTAATACTCTTCACATTAATCAAACTTTACTGAGTACAAAAGTTCTGCATTGAGTCATAGGTTTGAGCTAAGGCTGCTATGGTTTCATATATAAAGTTCTTCTCAATCGATTTGTCCATTTTTGTCAGATTGTTCATTGGAGACACCACTTAAAATTTCCAGAAGATGCAAGGTTGACACCTGAGGCTAAGGATCTTATTTGCAGGTTGCTGTGTGATGTTGAACATAGGCTAGGTACAGGTGGCACACATCAAATCAAAGTAAGGCTTTCATATTTAAATAACAATGTTATTAGGATCCTTTCATCACTCTGTTCTTTTCCTTATATTTGTATAAATTATGTTGTATCAGTCTCATCCTTGGTTCAAGGATATTGTGTGGGACAAACTCTATGAAATGGAGGCAGCATTCAAACCAGAAGTGAATGGGGAGCTTGATACGCAGAACTTTATGAAGTTTGACGAGGTATTGTGCAGGCTCAACCTTCTATTTTCTTACTTAATTGTTTCTTTATGTTCTGCACCAACATTATTGTCTCTTCTATCACTCTTCTACTATATTACTGCTGTAATTAACAGTTCCACTAAATTATATTTACACCTTTTAGCTCCTTTACTATTTCATTTATGTGAGTGATATCTAGAAGCTTCATTACTTCACTGCCAAATTTGATGCCTTTGTTGGTTTTCTTACTCCTCTTTTAAATTTGTGATTAGCTGGATCCTCCAACATCGGCAAGAACTGGATCAGGATCATCACGAAAGGTTTGCAACTATACATGCTGTCTACGTACTCATGTTATGTAATACATTTTTATAAGACGTGATATTTATTGCTTTGCATAATCAGTTGATATTGATATTATGGCTATCTATTGAAGAGACAACCCACTTCTCATCTACTGGGTTCCCTTTGTTAACAAGGCACCAGTAGGCATAAAAATTGCTATAGGGAAAAGAAAAGATCATACCATAATTTTTTTTTTCCAATTATGTTTGCCTATCCTTTAAAAAAAAAAAAAAATTTAATTGTGTTTCGGATGGGGTAATATCAAGTTAAAAATTATTGACATTAGACCGCCACTATGAAATCCATGTTAGTGCCATTTGATGCCAATATTTTCTGTTTTCATTTTCCGGAAGGGGGATTTTCTTGTAGAAAATCAATGTCAATTGGCTTTAGCTTAACTCTCATCTTTTTAGCATTTTTTAATATGCATTTTCGGGGAACTTATCATGCCCTTCTGTTATCATTAAAGCTCTGTCTATTTTCTAGAGGATCCATTCAAATCTACGATAGCCTTCTCATACAAACTCATACCACTTTTTTAATTCATTTGTAATTTTTTATGAATGTAATGATCTTTATTCCTTATCGCCTTATAATGTCATGCAGTTGCTATTGACTCCCAAAGATCTAAACTTTGTTGGCTATACATACAAGAACTTTGATGCTGTAAAAGGGCTTCGCCAATCCTTCGGTATGCAATTGTTACTCCAGTGATGACTGGTCATAATTTTTTATTTCTTTTCTTATGGTACGAGGGAGGAATTGTGTGAGTCAAACATTTTCAGTTACTTTTCTTGATTTGGTCAGTATCCATGTGCTTCTATGTGAGTGGATTTTCTAGCTGAGTGTGTGCCTCTTTTTGTCTATATACTTGAGTACTAAAGAAATGCACGATTGAATTTACATTTGACTTTGCATAGGGACGATGACATAGGTATCAGGTTATACTAGTTTTGAAAATGAATTAAAATTTCATTTGCATATAGATGTTGATGCTGAAAATGAATGTGCTGTCTGAAGTCGAAACCCCGAGACTTTAAACTTCAGTTTTGGGTAGACAAAAAGCTGGACTTGCTTATGTTTGGAACTTCATTGCAGACAAAATAGTCTGAACAATTGGATAGCAATATTGGTGGGATAATTAAATGGCAATGTCGGGCTACTCAGTGGGGTGTACTCTCCCCCTTGTCAAATCCCTTCCCTCCTGCAGGTTTAACTGAAACCTCTTTAGAGGGGGAGAGAGAGAGAGGTACACATGGTTAGAAATGCAAATGGTAACATGATAAATTCTTATAGTATATATAGTATATATATATATATATATGGTATCGATAATTTTGCCAATGTTTGTGGTGGTTATGATTATTGGAAAGAAAGACGACCTTTGCTTTCTTGGAACTGTTTTCAACGTTGTAGATTGGACAAAAAAGTATACCACCTAAATGTCCACCTAGTAAGTAATTTTATCTTCTTGTTTTACGGATAATATACTGTAGTCTAATGTTTTCTTCTCGCTAATATCTGCAGCCGATTCTAGAGTAGATTTTACTAATGAACGGGCAGCCAAGGAAACAGAGGTACAGATGCTTGCATCATCAGGTGATCCCATGTTACCATAACATTGAATCGTGGGAGTACAAAAGATGGCAAGCTTAGTGTGCAGATATTTTCACATGTGCTTAATTTGGCTTCATACTTAACAAATTCTGCATACATATTGGGAATTGGCTGCCGTGCAGCTTGCCATATTACCATCTAAGTGTACAGTAGCTATTGAAGAGCTTCATAAAGGCCCGGCAATGGGTACTTGAGCTTCAGTAAGCTTTTGTGAATTAGAATTTAGAATGTAGTCTGAGAATTCTGGAATTGGTGTCCTGGCTGCCCAGGTTGGCAGTGTTATTCATGCCTTCTCTAGCGGCAGTTTCTGGTCCAAGTATAATTCATGGCGAATTACCAAGAACCTCAGTACTCAGTAGCCATTTTAGATGTGTTGTGTAAGCTTTTACGGGATAAACTTGAAATTGGCTATGAAAGAAATAGTTGTAAAAATATATTTTCCTCAATTTATCACTCTTGCCTTGACTTATTCTGGCCAAAATGGAATATTACAAATTCTGAGGTGTCTATAATATGCATTCCTTTTGCTTTGAAGGAGGTTGTCACCCGGGGACGGTGGTTATAGACTTATAGGCTTCCCTTCGTTTGGGCGACGTCTTGTGCTTGAGTCGTGATGAAAATTGGAATATGCGGTTGAATTCTAATTCTAAGGGTATTTTTTTTTTCTAATCTTTTTTCAAATAAATTTTGAAAGAGGTATGCAATTGGGCCAGGCTAAGGCAGCCCGGTCGGCCCTCCATGAGAGTGAGCTGGGCCTGAACATTTCGATTCCTTAATGAGAGGAATATATTTGCACGATCTTTTAATTCCTTTTTTTATTTTTTTGCTAAGGGCACTCTAAGATAAGTTAAAGGTAGGAGATGGATTAGTTATAAGAAAAATTTATCCCTTCCAAATTTTCAATCCCCCAAAAATGGTGGGATGTAAACCCGTATTACTAATTCATCTTATTCTCTCAACTTGGACAAAATTTATTTGGCATAAATGTTCTTATTCACTAAAGTTACAAACTGCACGGTTTTTTAACCAAAAGAAGTCGTGCATTTTCAAGTTACAATGTTGTATGACATAGAGATTTAAGTGATTGAGAGATTTTAAAGTTTCTCTTCTTTTGGATGATTAGATGTGAACACAAATAGAAGAATTTTTTATTTTAGTTAACAAATAAAAGTATTTGGAGCCTCATTTTTCCTTATAGTCTACTTTTTTTTTGTTTTTTTATTTAATTTGAAGAAGAGGGGATACAAATTTGGGACCTATCCAATATTGTGAAGAGAAATATCATTAGACCACAATTTATTATTATTATTTTTTTGTGTAAAAATAGAGTTTTTGAGAGAAACAAAATTACAATTCATGTGTTAGAGAAATTAAAATATTCTCTCTTATTTTCTCAAAAACTAAAAAATTCTCTTATTTGCTTTCATATCTTCCCTTTTCTCCTAGCCAAAGGCCCCAATAAGTAAAATTATAAACTAAATGAAAGCTTACAAGTGTGGTTTTTGTGTTACCCCAACTTAGCTAGAAGCCTAGAACGAAAATTTTGGGCTCAGTAGTCGGAGTCAGTTGTCTGACCCAAAATGTGAGAGAGAGGACTGAATTTAGGTCAGTCCCAAAACCCAGAAGAGGACACCAAGTGGGCCGCATTTTAAATTTCAGTGGTTCACGTCATCCAGTGACGTTGTGTTATGACACCAGTCCCCCCCATCTTCACTTTCTGCTTCTTCTTTTTTTTTTGGTCAGACCTTTTTGCTTCTTTCAGGATGTTTTTAGAAAAAATAATGGACTAGTTGATACTTGATAGTATTATTTTTTTCCTCTATGTTTTCAAATATATTTTGAGGAAACATTTTTTATTTTTTGGGACCAGAAATTTAGGCTGAATGATAATTAAGGAAACTAGTGGATTAGTATTAGGAAAGTTGTGCTTTCTGAGAGAATGCAAAAAAGGAAAGAAAATTAGCACAAAAAATTAAACACAAAAGAATAATAAAACTCACCCAACCGTGCTTGTTAGTTTAACTATAATTTTTCATATTTCAGAAGGCAATGCCATTGTGACATTTGATTTTTTGTTTGTTTGAAAAATGTTGGTTTTTTCCTTATTTTATTTAATTAATAATTGCCAAGGTCAACCAGACAAAGCAAAATCTTATTAATGAAGCTAAATTTGTCAACCGACTCACAGCTAAACCCAACCTAATAATAATTATCAAGCTAAAAGTGGGTCAAATTTGAGACATTTATCAAACTTAACTAATAATTATGTATCCATGACAAAAATAACTAATAATTATGTATATGAATATCCTTTTTTTTTTTTTTTTTTTTCCATTTTAGGTGGGGAATGAAATGAACAATGAAGTGGACAAATTAAATTGATAGTTCAATGTTGGAATGAATATTTTGTATGGCCAACCTATTTCATACGCATCATCATTAGTTCTCATCTTTATCTAACCCAGCTTCTTTATGGCATTGGTATTGTATGAATAAACAAAATGGGCTTTTTGGTTGTCCCGTAATAAATTATCCACCTGCAGTTGTAGAAAGTAGAAACTACGAGTGAACTAAATAAAAAAATTAAGAACTTGCTATTAATAAGGAAAACACGAGGGTGGAGTTGGCTTCCTTAATAACTCTCCAGACATTGTTATAGTGAGAAATTTGACATGTTTTTCGGCTTTGGAGAGTGGGAGAGAATAAAAGAAAATCAACTGATCTAGATGTTACAATAAAGTGACATAATTGTTAAATATTATAAATATGTATATTAAATATTACAAACAATAAATAAAGTGTAGTCCAGAGTAATTAATTCTAAAAAATTTAGCAGCGTAGGATTACTTTTTGCTTGTCAAGTATATTCTATAGAAAGACTAATGGAGTTGATAATATATGCTCTAGCCAATGTTAGTCCTTTTTTGGACAGTACTAAAATTTCGATCGACTAAGTATTTTTTATTTCTTGTATTTTTTTGACGTATTTTGTGTGAACTATTCGTATAATTTTCGTTGCGAAACATTGTAAAAGCAAAACAAAGGCTTGTAAAAGCATGTAAGAAAAGGAGATTTTAATAAATAAAAAAGCCCCTTTTTAATGTTTGAAAAAAAGAAAAAATTCCCTTTTAAGTTTTAAGCAATGGATGATAATTTTGGATTAGAGAATGAAAGGGGAAGGAGCGTGGGATGAGTGGAGATGCTTTAATATGCTCTTCTAGATTTGACATGTGTCATCTTTTTCTTACTCTTCAAATACACTCTCCCGGTCTCATTTGTCTTTTTATATTTATTATTTTTACATTGTTTATTTTTTGTATTTCTTCTCCACTCCTTTTCTTGCGCTTCCGAGTCTCAACCCAACTCCAGTCTCCAGCTACATGTATAAAAAAAGAAGTCATCAGTCATCACAACATTTGAGCTGGGATTTTTAAATGGTAAGCAAAGCATCCCCATATCTTGTTTCTTGATTTGTTGATCTTTCCCATGGATTTCAGCTGTTAAAAGTAAAGTATTTGGACGTAGAAAATAAGAGAGTGAAGAAAAAGGGAGGGAAGGAAAGACTATACAGTTGACAAATTAGGTAGTGATTCTTCTTTTCCTTCCTTCTTTTACCTTCTGGCTTAATGATTGCCTTAATTATTTGTGTGAGAGAGAGAGAGAGAGTTCAATTACAAGAGGCTGAGATAGCTTGCCTCAGATCCAGGGAAGTCAAGTAATATGTTAAAAGAAAAAAAAAAAAAAAAAAAAGGTACTTTCTTTCAAAGTGTTTTCCTGTGATTCTTGGGGCTTTACCTTTCTTGGGTTTCTTTCTCATGACCCCTTTTTTCTCCATCTTTCTTGAGCTTAGATAAGGGGTTGGTTTCATATTTAATCTGATTTTTGTTTTCTTTTTTCTTGACCAGTTTTTTCATTTAGTGCATTTAAAGTTTCTGGTTGTTTCTTTCTCGCTGTAGTTGATAGAGGCAGATAGAGAAGAGTCCAGAGAAGAAGTTGACAAGGCCTCTAACATGTATTTCTTGTCTATTTTGGGGTTAAGTTTCCACAAATGGAAGTTTGGATCCATTGTTGTTGACCAGATCTGACTACCCATTTCCTTTTCATCACCTTTTAGCTCATCTATACATTCACATCTGCTGAATTTGCAATCTCTTTTGGCCTTTATTTGAGTGTCTTAGGCATGGGAAATGGTCTGTTAAAACGCACCATTCACATTCCAAAATCATTCTCAATAAGAGAAGGAAGTCATAAATTAATTGTGAAATGACAGGTTGTGTGATGTTAGAGGGGTTGAAGGGTAACTTTTTGTACTGTCCAGATAAGGATTTTGATGGAGGAGATGTCTCCGGCGGTTACGGTGCCATTTAGAGTAGGTAACTCGGTCTGTGATAACCCAACCATAGCTACCCACATGGATATCACAAGACTTAAGCTAATGACAGACACGGCTGGGTTGTTATCTGATTCTGTCACCAGGGGTTCCACTGAGACGGTTGCAGCTGGTGAAGAGGATTGTAATTGTAGTTATTCGGAGAATGAAGTTAGTGTTGTAGCAGTTTCAGTGCCAAGAGAGGACAAGGGAGGAGGAGCTCCTTTGTTGGATATGATATCTCAAGACAAAAGCAATTGGGTTAATGATGCTGACGCGATAGCTCAGGAAAGTGAGGAAGATGATTCCTTGGAGGGTGACCAGATTCTCGATAGCTCTTGTTCACTCTCAATAGCAAGTGAGTCAAGTAGCTTATGTTTAGAGGACTTCCTCGTTTATGAGGCTACTTCTGAAGTAGGGACACTTAGTTCTGTAGATGTTGAGAAGAGCATTTTCTGTGTTGATGTTGCTAAGACTACCGATTTCAGTGATTCAATTGTTGAGACAGAGATCAGAAGTGACCCTCTCGCTGTGGCGGTGAGCCTCGAGGAAGAAACTGGTGATGGGTCTGACCCTAAGCCATCTGCAGTTGTTGAATTACCTGCAGAAACAGGGGTCAAAGGAACAGTCAGCCGCAGTGTTTTTGAGGTAGAATATGTGCCACTTTGGGGGTTTACATCTGTGTGTGGAAGAAGACCAGAGATGGAAGATGCAGTTGCAACTGTACCTCAATTTTTCAAAATTCCGATTCAATTGCTGATTGGTGATCGGGAACTTGATGGCATGAGCAAGTGTTTAAATCAGACTGTTCATTTCTTTGGAGTCTATGATGGTCATGGAGGGTCTCAGGTATCATTTCCTATTTTTTATACATTCCTTGTGCGATGAATTCCTACTGCATATCATCATGCATATAATGTCTTTCTGCCAGTAACTGTGTTTCACGTTGGGCTGCACTTTGTTCAGGTTGCAAACTATTGTCGTGACCGTGTCCATTTGGCTTTGGCTGAAGAAATAGAGTTCGTTAACGAAGGCCTAAGTCATGGAAGTATCAATGATAATTGCCAAGAGCAATGGAGAAAGGCATTTACTAATTGTTTTCTTAAGGTTGATGCTGAAGTTGGAGGGGAGGCTAGTCCTGAGCCCGTCGCCCCAGAAACTGTTGGTTCCACTGCTGTTGTTGCCCTTATTTGTTCGTCTCATATAATAGTAGCAAACTGTGGAGATTCAAGAGCAGTTCTGTGTCGTGGGAAAGAACCCATGGCATTGTCAGTGGATCATAAAGTAAGAGATTCCCTAACTTAAGTCTTGTATCTTATAGTCATGACTGATTATGGAAGCTGATTTGCATTTGTTGTATTTTTTTTGTAAATAACTAATTACGGCAACCACTTTTAGCCAAATCGAGAAGATGAATATGCAAGGATTGAGGCAGCTGGAGGCAAGGTTATACAATGGAATGGGCATCGTGTTTTCGGTGTTCTTGCTATGTCAAGGTCTATTGGTAAGTGCTCAACTGCATGCTTTTTCTTCTATCTCAACTGCATGCTTTTTAAATGGTATTTACTTTAACCTCACCAAGGTAGTCTTCCAACTAGTTGCCCCTTTGTATTTGTAATTACTAAAGTAACAAGAAGACAGGAATTTACATTCATTTTGAGTAGAAGACTTATTTGAAATTCAACTTCATATAGTATATGTGTGCTGGTCCAGATTAGTATGCTATCATGAGAACAGTTATAATAAAGACCACTTGAAATTCAAGCAATGGTTGCTTTTTCATGAAGGATCTTTGTAGTACATAACAGAATACTATATCTACAGTAAAACTGTAACTAAACTTTGTTCAAACAATCATATATGTTCATGTAGATTTGAAGTTAGGTTCAAAATTTGATGTTTTTTCTACACACAAACACATTTTCTGACCAAGGTACATAGAAATAATACATCCTAATCAAACTTTAGTAGTCCAACAGTTAATGAAGTTAAATGTCAACCTTGGCTTTGGGTTACAGGCGATAGATATTTAAAACCGTGGATCATTCCAGAGCCAGAAGTGATGTTCATTCCTCGAACAAAAGATGATGAGTGCCTCATTTTAGCCAGTGATGGTTTATGGGATGTTATGACAAATGAAGAAGCGTGTGACCTTGCTCGGAGACGAATACTTCTCTGGCACAAAAAGAATGGTGTTCCACTTCCGTTGGAAAGAGGTGAAGGAATTGATCCCGCTGCGCAGGCAGCTGCGGAGTTCCTTTCAAACCGTGCTCTTCAAAAGGGAAGCAAAGACAACATCACTGTAATTGTGGTGGATCTAAAAGCTCAAAGGAAGTTTAAAAGCAAAACATGATGGTGTTCGTTCATCCCTCCTTCTGGGTGTTTGATCTGTAGCTGTACGATATAAAAATTTCTCATGATCTGACATATTGTTGACCCATTTGTTTTTCACCTGGGCTTCAATGCTTAATGAGAACAGCAGTCTCTGTACGTATCATAGAACATCTGCCCAATCTAGAATCTTTGTTTTCAAGTGTTTGTAATACACTCTGCCCAGTTCTGGCTGTGTAAATCTTAGCTGCTTGTAGTAGGAAATAGGAGACGGTGGCAGTGTGATGCTTTTAACATTGTGGACAAATTGTATTCATTATGCCTCCGAGTTAAACAGCTCAGTGAGGTATTTACTTATTATTATTTCAAATCGCAATGCTGATAAAAGTAGCAAATTTGGATATGAGCTTCCCACTTGCAAATTTGTTAATGGCTTAAATTTTTGCTGTCTTATAGTTCATAAAATATATAGAGGGAGAGAGAGAGAGAGAGAGAGAGAGAGAGAGATCTCAGGTATTGGGTTCGCCGGTAAGGAGAGGAAGGGGCATGGCTGGGTGGGGTTCTTGCTTTTTTGCATTTTTTATTTTCTGATTCTTTTAGTTTTTTATTTTATTTAAGGATAAAATAGAAATTTTTGGAAAAAAAGTTGAATAAGGTACAGTTAGCAAATGGGGTGCATATGAACAGAATTACTCAGCAAAAATAGTAATGAACAAAAAAAATAAGGAAAATGTGGCCTTTTATCAAATCATATGGATGAGGAAAATAACACTAGTGGAAGTTTATCAAATCTCATAGTAAAGGAAACTCGGTACATTTATTACTATTCTTTTGGTGTACTCAAGTTGCATAACTCGTGCAATTCACTCCCAGAGATTTCTTCCTTTTATGGCAGAAGAAGCCAAACATGGAACCTAGTATTTCCTGTACGCCAACTCGTTCACAACGTCTGCAAGATTTTTCTCATTCTGAACACTCTGAACCCACTTGGCGTTAATCTGAACCCGCTCAACGCTCTGCTTCAAGGTTCTAGTTATTGCGGGGTTGGGGTGGGCTTTGAAGAACTCCTCGACTTCCCTAACCTTCTCAAGTGAAGCCAACTGCAGAGGAAGATAACCAGAGAAGGAAAAATTGAAAGCATTAGGAAAACCATGGCTTAACTAACTAATTTCAGATCTTCCACCAAAAAAAAAAACTAATTTCAGATCCAAATTACACAAAATTTAAACCTTACAGACAAGAACAAAATTTCAAGAGAGAGAAAGGGAACAAACCGGGGAGACAGTTGCGCTGACGAAGCGAGTAATTAGAAACCCAGAACCCCAGGTCTTTGAGATGTACACCCAGTTATCCTGTATTTCAATCATCCAAAAGGAAAAATGAATCAATTTTCAAACAGAGGACAATTATGATGAATAAATTACCCAAATCCCTGTCCATGAATGTATGTACATTTCATGATATGCTCTTTAAAAACTAGTTCTTGAGAATTACCTTCAGCCAATTCCAAGCTGTTTCCCGCCCTTTGCTACTAACAGCAAGTCCAAACACAGCATCCTGACTGCGGACCTAGATAGATGAGTATTAAAGTCAGTATCATCAAAGCTTTGAGGTACTCCAATTTATAACTTATATGTAATACTTTCAACCTCCACTAAGAGATCAACAAACTATAAAGTCTGAAATACCTCAGGAGACAATATAAAGTTGAGAACTTCCAGTGTTATGCTGGGATCCGGGCAAGATGCCAATGAACCTACAGGCAAAGAGAATTATATTACTGCCACAATCTAATAGACTCAGATGTTCCCCATCATTTTACATATTAAGCAGTATTACCTAAAATGCGGGTTTTCTCCTGGCTTAGGTCAGTCTCTCTGTAAACTCTAAGAAGAGATTCAAAGCCCGACCTGTTCGACTTGCTTACTCTTTGCATTACAGCCACATATGCTGCCTGCAACAATAGTCCGTAATGAACATCAACAGGGAGAACTTGAAAGGTTGAATATGGGGGTTTAGTTATGCTTTACATCAAAACAACCTTTCTTATGTCAGGAGGAAGGAGTGGCGTATTTCTGTCATCTAAGAAGGCTTGAAAACGCCTACTTGCTTCATCTATTGTCAGGTCATGGCCAAACACAGCAAGGGCAGTCAAAATTTCTCCTCTCAACATTGCATCTAAATGGCTCTCACCAGGTTTAGGCTGCCAACCTAGCCTCCTGTACATCAATTCAAACATAAATAAAGAGAAAGAAAGAAGCAAAGCTTGTGGATAGTTTGGGAGCGGCAAACATTTTCTCTTTCCCTAACTTCTTTGTCATCAAACAAGCTTTACCTAGCTAGATACTTAAGAATTTCATGGAGCAATGCCAAAGGAGATCAGTAATTAATGTTTTGGTAGCTTCAGAATTAAATTTAATGTGTTTCTCGCAATAAATTTGAGATACAACTGACTTGTATCACTAAGGTTAAAAGAGCAATGGACAGAGCAATTTCAATTGCCACAAAATCTTGATCACATAATGCTGTAGGTCAGTCAGCAGTTCAATAAAGAACAAACTTACTCTGCGGAGTATTGGAAAAGGCCAATAAAGAATTGGTTAATGAGATCTAGTAGCTCAGGTACAGCATCAGCTGCAATTACTGCCACCTTATAACTTATCTGTGAAAAGTGAGGACGAGAATCAGACGAAGGCCATAAATACAGTAACAAAACACAATGCGAAGGTGATCCTTACAGTAATCAAATTTGACAGCACTGTATACTCAAGTTCCTCTCTGTAAGCACCCAACAAAGTAAGCAATGAGGAAAGAGACTGCTGGCGAGCCATAGAAAGGGCAAATGAATCATCCAAAATGCCTGTTAAAGGAAAAACTTGATGAAAACTACCATTTCCAATATCAAAGAGATAATCGAGTGTGTGTAGAAAAAGATCATTACCAAATCTGTCAGTTGCAGACAAGGATTTTTTCTCTATAGCATTTCTAAGTGTAGCTGCAAGTTTCTCATCATATTTCACCCTGTAGAAACCAGTCTGGTCCACATTGATTTTTATCCAACTGCCTAATGCATTGTTTTTATTACTTATGCTTCCACATTCACTCTCTGCTATTGAACAACCCAGAAATTCCTTTATGTCAAGGGTTTCAGACTTCGTTTGCATTAGAAAACTCTTGCGTACATCATATGAGCCACAGCATAATGTTATCGGCACAATCCATTGCCCATCGCCTTGGGAACCACTCGAGTAGAATTGTGTCTGCCATTTATTGATTTATTTATTAGATCTTTGTTCGTTTACAAGCACCACAGAATAAAACTTAAACAAGCAATTTAACAGCTTATATATGCATTAGAGCTTTGACGTGTTCTTTCAGAATTTCATTTGATAATCAAACAAGTTTTTGAAGAAGACAGACACAAGGAAACCTGATCAAACTCCAATTTCTGATCTTTGACTTTGACAGAAAGAACCGGGTAACCTTTTTGCTGTGTCCATGAATTCATTAGCTTGTTCACAGGTTCACCGGATCCTTCCTCAAGGGCAGCCCACAAATCTTCTGTCTTTGCATTTGAGGAGGCGTGTTTTTTTATATATGAAGCAAGTGACCTCTGGATGCATGAAAAAAATAACATGTAATTAGCTCTGTAACTTTTATGAGAAATGGAATCAATGAGGAATAAGAACCTAACTTCAAAAATTCAAGAAAGAATATGACACATTACATCAAACACACTTACCATACTAGCAATGGTGCCTAATTTCTCCAAATAATCATCATTTAGACAAAATTAGCTATGTTATACCTCCACCATATCACGTTTGGAAAACACCTATTTGCAAAAACCATATATATCCTCAACAAGTAGGACTGTCAACCAAGCCTGGCTGAGCCAGGTCTTGGCTGTCCAAGGGCAGACAATCCCCTCAATAAAAGCGAGACAACTAACCATCAGACTATAGGGAATAGCGTTTTTATAACAAAAGCAATGAAGGTATATAGTGATAAAGATATTACAAAAATAGTTACCCTAATTCTTTGACCTTATAAATTATGGCATGCACAAATAAGACCATAGCTGTTATGTGGTCAGGGACATACTAAAGGTAGATAACAGGCCAGCTCTAGCCCAAGCTCAAATTCATGCTAAAAGACCATGAAAAAGCTCGGCTTAATTAGGCCAACAACTTTCTGACGAAGATCTCTCTACCCTCTTATAATCGTGCATGCATGCCTTGATTTTTTTGAAGTTTCCATGGTATAAATGTAAAAATCTCAGAAAATAAGATAGTTGCTTCATACTTGAGAGAGTTTCTAACATACTCAAGGACCAACCTGAAAGCGTTCAGCGCCAAGATAACTGTGTAGCATCCGAATAATAGAAGCACCTTTTGTATAACTTATCGCATCAAAAATTTCATCAACCTCAGCAGCATGATTTACCTCCACCTGGAAAAAAATGAAAAGATTAAAACATACTATACCAAAAACAAATATCTACTAATAGCCTTCAATAAATAAGGCCCTCCAAAATATAGTGGTGAGCATTTAAAGCCTGTCATGCTGGCGACATTCAATTGATGCCCAGAAAACAAAAATTTTGTAAAAAAGAATTAAAATGAAACCAATGAAAGACTTAGTCCATGCAAATGTACCTCGACAGGGTGAGATTCTTCAAGCGCATCCAGCCTAAGACCCCCAGTACATTCATCAAGAAACTGAGTCCATATTTTCCACTCTGGGAACAAGCTATCAGTAGCTAGATAGCTCACCTAATGACATTAAAATACTTACAATAAGTCCACAAGCATGCAAAGTAACAAGTACAACAAATGAACTGAAGTGATATACCCATGTTGCGAAACCCTCGTTCAGCCATAAATGTGTCCACCATTCCATCGTTACAAGATTGCCAAACCACTGGTGTGCCAATTCATGTGCCACAACAGTTGCAACCTTTTACCAAAACCAAACGAAATGATTAAACATATATTCAGGTGCAAAAACAATAGCTCCACATTATATTAACCAAGCAATATTTTAGAAGCTAGAGCGACATTCAGGATGTGCAAGTTACCCTTTGCTTGTTGGAAGCTGCAGAATGCTGATCATCAAAGAGCAAAGCTGTTTCACGGTATGTAACTAAACCATAATTCTCCATGGCCCCAGCAGAAAAATCAGGGATTGCAACCATATCCAATTTGGGCAAAGAGTATGGCACAGCAAAGTATCTGTAGAACTTGTCATCATTGATTTCATATTGAATGCCAAATAATGCAACATAAGCACTAAAGAAATAAAAACTTGAGTAACTACTACTTAAAATCCAGAGCATGCATTAAGGGTAATTTCAAGCTTGAATATGAAGGCTATAACCCATGATCATTAATTTTTTGTGATTTTCTGATGTATAAACATACTCTTTGTACAATTCAAGTGTCTTGACAGCAACGTCCAAAGCAAATTTCCCTTGGTTTGCCTTACCAACTTGACAATATACCCGCACTTTGACCCCTGAAATGAGATGAATTGTGATACCGTCAAGAAAGGGTTATACTAACATACACATGAAACAATGGATATTGTGGATGAATTTACCATCAGATGTATGATCTTCAACATAATCAAACAATCCAATAACAACAGCCACCAGATATGTAGACATAATTGGTGACTCTTGATATGAAACTGTCTTCAGTTGTCCATTCAGTTTTTCTTCTACAATTGGCATGTTGGAAAGAGCTATTAATTCAGATGGCACTTCCTCCAATGTAATCTTGAATGTAGCCTGTAAATCAAAGTGCCAGCAAGAGTAAATGAGGTCAAGTCATTCACTCTAGAAGTGCAACAATTTAATCAAAACTGGAAGATTGATTTCCCGTCTATACTACCATCATATCTTTTCTTTTTTCTGGACTAAAAAATGCATTTGGAAATATGTAACGGATCTAGATTTGATTTAAACAAAATAACACAATACTATTATAAATCAAGATCTTAAGTCAACTGTGTGTGTGTGTATGTGAGAGAGAGAGAGAGAGAGAGAGAGAGAGAGAGAGAAAACCTTGCAAGCAGGTTCATCCCAACATGGAAAACACCGCCTGGCATCAACTGGTTCAAACTGTGTAACTGCCATATTTTTCTTCTCACCATTATGCTCATATGTACTGTACAGTAAATCAAAGTTTAAATATATCTATACCATTGAAATATAATAAGAGTGGAAGCATGAGAGAAGACAGACTTTATAACATATCCTACATTCAACAAATACCTTCTATAGAACCCCTTCATGTTGTCATTCAAAATTCCTTCAAACCCAATCGCTAAAACTCCCAGTCCAGTTGGAAGTGTCTCTCCAAACTCCAAAACCAAAAGCCCATCTTTTTCAAATATCTCAACTTTTGAAGGCTTGAAAACCTGCTCAAACATTTTTATACTGATTAAGTTAAGATAAAAGCTACCTTTAGTGACCGCAAAATCAGATAAATAAAGTAGGCGTTTGAAATGAAGGTGTGATATTCCAATGGTCTTTCCTTTTTCTACAATTTCTGAGAAGCAAACAAGGCTCTAAGGTTGACAATGTTAAAAGAATTTAAGTCCATTCACTTGCTGAGAAATCATGAACAGAGCACTTGAAATAAAAAAAATAAAAAAAACTAATCAAGGATTGATATCATTGATTTATTCACTTGAGCAGCCAAACAAGGCACTAAGGTTGACAATGTTATAAGAACTACAGTCCATTCACTTGCTGAGAAGTCATGAACAGAGCACTTCATATAAACAAAGCAATTTAAAAACTAATCAAGGATTGATTAATTCACTTTATATTTACTAATCTACTGTCAACTACTAAAGCAACCTAAACGATGAAATTTTGTAACGCATCCTTAACTCTCCTTTCTTTCTCTTTTTCTACAATTTCTCGCCAGCCAAACACAAATTCCGAACCAAGAAAAAACGTAAACAGAAACAAATGAAATGAGTGAATCAGTTGTACCTTGGAAGAGTCTCGGTGAGTGAAAGACAAGGAACCGGCATCGAAGGAGAGTTCGGCGGCGTTGAGGACGATGAATCGGGTATCGGCGACGATATCGAGGTCGATGGCGACGGAACCGCCGAATTTGCAAGCGGTGAGGTCCGGTTTGAGCCTCAGGTCGTAGCGTTTCGGGACGGCGAATTTCGGAAGCCGAGGTTGGCCTTTGAACTGCTCCATTGTTTGTGAGGAGTGAGGAGAGTTTAGATTTGAAGGTGTGTGAGAAATGGACTGATCGAGACTCAGATTATCACCAATGCCTATTTAACGTCTAACGTACCCCTCCTTGGCTCCTTTAGTCCTTTATTTTTTTTTTTCGACCAAAAAAAAAGAATATGAGTTTGATATGACCTCTTATTCGAATAATCGAATGTGAATAATTAAGCATGTTTAGAGTTAACCTCGTATACAAATCCCTCTATCTTCTCCCTCTTTTTCTGTTTTTTTTTTTTTTTTTTCATCTTGACAACGTAAAATCTCTTTTTCATAAAGTCAAAAGGAAATGTTCTAATAACTAGTTGCTTCTTCCTTTCTTTTTAACATAAATTTCCAACTAAATAATGTGAAAATATTTCATTAATTTGTATTTTTGTCACAAATTTTGAATCTCTAATATAGTATTATTATTCTTTATCAGTTTCCTTTTTTTTTCTTTTTCTAATGAAATATGAAACAACATGTTATAACTTATAAGTGAATAATGTTTAGTGTCAAATATGAACAATTTTACTACCGTCAAAAACGAATAATTACTTTTATCAACTTCTTGTACACGAATAATTACTTTAATCAACGTTTTGTACTTATTTATGTGGTTGCTTAGGAATAGAAGTTATATTCCACATCTTTCTTTTAAACATAAGAATTATATTTCACATCTTTGGTTTATTATGCTTGACTTCAAATGCTCGTCTTTTGTTTTTTATGCTTGACTTCAAATGCTCATTCATTTAAACATGTCAATCATTATTATATTTGTTTGTTACAAAACTAAGAGAGTCCTAAGTCTAACACATGCAAAAGTCTTGTTCACTCCGAATTAAAAAATGCCATAGGCCTCGTAAGTCTAATGGGCCGGGCCAATCTTCCAATTTCCAACACCATTAATATATTTGCATCAAATCCTATTGATTATCTGGGTGGGATGCCGATGCGTGTGGTGAGGATAAGCATCTGCTGCCATGATTTATCTTATCATTGTTCACATGCATTCTGCAAGCTCGTTTAGTGGTGCACTTCTGTCAATGTATTTGTTATGATTACTTGGTCAAGTGTTGATTAACTCAACTAATTAGTATGCACTGTTTCTTTAATGCATTGAAGGTATTGGTTTGTTGTTTATGTTTTTATAGTAACAAATGATTTGACATTGACTCTAGCTACTTCGTCCTATTAAGACAAGGCCACCAAATTTTTATTCGCTTAACTAATTGTACTAGGTTTTAACCATAAACATTCAAGAGATCAAATGTTTAAGATTGTTTCACATCAAAATATTTTAAATGAAAAGACTATCAGCTGCATAGTTCTACTCTCTAGTTTTTTAAAGCCTAAACGGCAACGTTTAAAACCAATCACAACTTATTTTCTTGCTTTCAACATCTTTAATGCTCCTTCTCCATTTTCTTAGAATCTTTTAAAAGTTAAGAGTAGAGAATAATTTTTCTGGTACGAATAACATCATCTCATAATCTTTTGTTTTGTTTAGCGATTTAAAACACCTATCATTCGCATAATCAGACCTCTCACAATGTTTGATCATGCAAAGCCCAACAGTATTGGTTTTTGATCATGCAAGGCCCAACTGCATTGTCCACACTCTGCCGTTGGCCCGTTTCTGTTGAAACGGCCCAAACCAAGCAGAGGATATAATCAGCCCAACACGTTTCATCCGAGATTGAAAAACTCGGACTTGCCAGTTTTGATGGGTTTGTGACATGGGGATCACGAAGAACACGAAGAAAAGCCCCTCTTCTTCTTCAACATCACCTTGTGCCAATCTCAGAGCTGCTTACCACCATTGCTTCAACAGGTCATTCCTCACTTTCTTTCTCGCTTTATTATCATCTCCATGGGTAAAGGGTCTTCTTTTATTCCCTTAAACCCCCTCTTAAACCCTAATCTCACTCTCTCGAATCTTACAACACACAGAGACACAATCACATACGTTTCAATCCAATTTTTCATTTTTGTGGTATTGTTATTATGTTCAGGTGGTATTCAGAGAAGTTCGTAAAGGGTCAATGGGACAAAGAGGATTGCGTTTCAGAGTGGCAGAAGTACAAAGCGTGCCTCTCTGTGCGTTTTCTACATATCCTTCTCCTCCTAAATTTTTATTGGAATCATCGTTCTGAAATCTGAATAGTTTCTAAATTCATTTTCTGGGTTTTTTTGTTTTCGTATCGGCAGGAACATTTGGAAGATAAACAGCTGAGTCGCTTCTTGGAGGCTGAAGGGCCTGTGAATTCCACCATTGAAGTTGGTGCAACCAAAACTGATGGCGGTCCTACTGGTCTTTCTCAGTAGCATTTGTTTCACACGTCTCATAATGAATTAGAGAAATAGAAAATAGAGAGATTAGGATTGTTCAAGATAGGTATTCAACCTTTATTTATTTTGTAATAGAATTTGCTGTATTCAACCAGCAAATCGTTTAACATGACTAGACTGTATGTTTTCTGAGCTATTAATCAACATCATGATAAGTTGAAGAGTGCATTACACGGGTTTCTGCTTTTACAATCTCAACAGTAACATTATTGCACAACAAAGATACACTTATTTTCCATTGGCATTGGCTCGTACTTAGATGGAGCTTTGATTACTTCATTTCTTTCTGAATAGGAAAAGAGCAACCATCCACTCTTCTCCATTGTTATACCCAAAGAGTTCTGCAACAGAAATGAAGAATGTTCTCCAATATACGGTCCACTTCACAGCTGATTCCTTTCCATAAGTTGACTCCATTATCGGTTTTATGGAAGCCAAATTCTGGTCCATTCTTTTCAGCCACTCTTCACTGCAAGACAAAAGGGTTTTCACTTTTCAGCTTTGTTTTAGTATCTGAGGCATCCCAATGCAACTTTGGAAAAAGAGGTTCAGAGGAATTTTCAGTATTTTTGGCAGGAGGAGTTCAGCACAATTGCTATTGCACCATTGTTAACCTTAAAGAGACTAGAGAGTTCATCCTTACCTTGTTTTTGCATAGTGCTTCCCATTGACAAGCCAGTGATTGACAATGGAAACATCATCCTGCACAAAAATCATTACCAAGAAGCCATTAACAAGTGAGTTGGATGAACTCTGAATCACCTCCATGCTTAGTATACTACAAGATCATCAAGCCTTGTTGCAGTCAGATTATTAACAAGGGAATGATTACATTTTATACTCACGAGTTTGACAGTGGGAAAGTAAAGGGATCACCTGGAAGTAAAGTAGTAGATTTGCTGAAGGCATTGTACCTCCAGTGAAGAAGTACCTAGTAATCCAGTCATCATCATTTTTGTCCTACAACAGAGAAAGGCAGGAAAGCACTATGAGTCCAGTCCAAGACTCCAAGTAGCCAAATAATGATGTGCCATCAAGCAAAATGAAATCTTCATTAGGTTCACCTCAAAGTGGTAAGCAAATGCTTTATGGCAGAAGTGATGAACAAACAGAAGGCCATCCGGTTTCATCCACCCGGATATCTTCTTCAGAAGATCCTTGTAGTTCTTCATATGCTGTCATAGGACGATCCCAATTCTCCAACCAAATCAAGAACAAACATGATATTTATCACATAGCAGGAAGAAAGTTTTACCTCAAACATTTCAATGGAAAATATTCGGTCATAGGATGCCTCCATTTCAAATGTGCTAATATCTGCAACAATGATCTCTACATTCTGCAGCTGAAGATTCCTAGTAAATAGGTAACAAAATGACATGGGTCAATCCAGCAGCACATAGTCTGGCAACTAATAAGGAATACAAGCCAATCTGGTTGGCATTCTAATTCTTACCTAGACTGCTCTTCTATAAAGCCTTTTTGTGTTGTTGAATTGCAGATCCCTGTAACCTTGCAGTTCTTATATTTCTGTGCAATGTATAAAGAGAGCGACCCCCAGCCACATCCAACATCAAGAACAGTGTGACCATCTTGTATCTGTGACCTATCACAGTACAGCTCCAACATTGCTTTCTCAGCATCCTCTAAGGTGCTTGATTCATCAGTGAAGTAACAACAACTGCATTAGTTCATACCAAAAGGAGATCAGCTCCCAAAAATAATGGAACAAACAATTAAAAGCAAATGCAACCCAAAAATTAATACCTGTATTTGAGATTGTTTCCAAGCACCATCTTGAAGAAAGATGTTGGTACTTCATAATGTTGAGCTTTTGGGTCATCAGTCTTTATGGCTATGGGCATCTCTTTTAGAGCTGTAGGGGTAGGAGAGACAAACACAATGATTCACATTTATGCAATAAAAATGTAAAAACAAAAAATTCCAAACAATAATTGATGTATAAATTGGACACTATAGAGGAGGGTTACAGACTTACATTGTACGAATTGGAGGAGGTCAGAGAGTTGGAGCTCAGAGGAGGGCTTGTAACCGGAGCGAAGGCGACCCGCTAAGAGCAAGCGGGTCAGCCTCCTTATAACGGCATCCGGTAGCAGATTGCGCTCCAGTGAAGCCAGCATAAAACGCACCGTAGCATCATACGGTACTTGTATTAGACCATTCATTCCTACTTTCTTGCTCTTCTTGCTGCCTTGCTTTTTCTGGAACTGGTTAGTGGATTAGATTAGCTACTCAGCCTACTCTGGCACTCTTGTCTTGCAGTGTCATTGACCAATGACAGACTCTGGGCCTGGGCTTGGGCCATTTTTACATGATTTTGACCTTTTTGGACTTGGGTCTTTGGTGGACCGGGCTTACTAGAAAGTCCAACTCATATATAATAGACTTTTTTATATTTTACCCACTTGAACTTTGGGTTTAATCTCACTTTACCACCTAAAAAATATTGTATCAATTTACCAACTGAATTAAAAATTTGTTGCAATATACCACCTCTGGCTAATTTTATCTAAAATTTTGTTAAAAATAAGAGTGTTTTGATCTTTTTCAAGTTCATATTGTTAGAAAAAAATAGTTTTTTTACACTTTATCTTCTTTGACATAATAAAAAACTGATTTGAAAATACCAAAATACTCTTATTTTTAACAAAAATTTAGACAAAATTAAACAAAAGTGGTATAAAGAAGATAATAAAAAACTGATTTGAAAATACCAAAATACTCTTATTTTTAACAAAAGTTTAGATAAAATGAGACAGAAGTGACATATTGTAATAAATTTTTAATTTAGGTGGTAAATTAACACAATTTTTTTTAGGTGGTGAAGTGAGATTAAATTCAAAATTCAGGTAGATAAAGTGTAATAAGCCTATATAATAATATCCAACAGTTAACATGGACTTGAGCACAGGCAATTATGACCCTGTGCAGCAGTGATGAGTTCACATGACGATTCGCCTACTCCACTTTCCAACGGACAAGACAAAGACACATTTATTTTCCTTCCGTCGCCTTCGAAATTTCTCACGTTAACATTTTCCCGGAAAATTTTTACACGGTTTCCGAGGAAATACTGCCTAAACCAACCAAACGGTTCCCGGGAGCAACTTATCTGATACGGAGTTCATAGACTGAGCCTAAGCGAGGTCGCCCGAGGAATAGAAGAAGAGATGCTTGTTCGATGTTAGTATTGTAATTTTGTTGATTTTTCCTAGCTTTTCTTTCGATGTGGGATATAATTATATTAGTGTTATTTTGATTGATGTATCAGGTTCTTTCTAAATATGTTTGTGTGCTAATTATATATTTTCCTTTTTATTTTGGTTGTGTGATCCAAAAGAATCTCTTAAGATATCAGAGAAAAGCTGAATTGCTTACAATTTCCATGGTGTCTTTGGTTCTTTATTGTGTTAGATTGTTTTTGATGCGAAGTCAAAGATGATGTTTCACAAAACTGAGTCCGAGTCTAAGAACAATGACAGTGCTGGGAATTCAAACCATGGTCAATTGTTGCGTGACATTGAGGAAATAAGCAAAGCCCTTTACTTGCATAAATCCCCTCGGAAGGTTTTGCTTTCCCCATCTGATGTACGATCCAAATCTGCTGGAAAAACCCGTTTTTCGAATTCACCATCAAAATCAAGCTCAAACCCAAGTTTTCTTAGGGAAGATTTTTGGCATAAGGAGAGGAAATCATCTTCGATATGGAATTGGAAGAACCCCTTAAAGGCTCTCACTCATATTGGGAATCGGAAATTCAATTGTTATTTTTACCTCCATGTCCATTCGCTTGAAGGGTTGCCTGCGAGTTTCAACAATCTTAGTCTATGTGTGCATTGGAAGAGGAAGGATGAAGTGCTAAAGACTCGGTATTCAAGGGTTGTAGAGGGCATAGCTGAATTTGATGAAACTTTGATGCATAGGTGTTCTGTGTATGGAAGTAGAAATGGCCCTAACCATTCGGTTAAGTATGAGGAGAAGCTTTTCTTGATCTACGTTTCTGTGAGTGGGGCACCGGAGCTTGATATTGGAAAGCATTGGGTGGATCTTACTAGGTTGTTACCGCTTACTTTTGAGGAGTTAGAGGGGGAAAAGAGTTATGGTAAATGGACAACAAGCTTTAACCTTTCGGGCAAGGCTCGAGGTGCTAATCTAAATGCTAGTTTGGGATTTTTGGTGACGCAGGATAAGTTTGTTAATTTGAGTGCTATTCCAAATGTTCCTGAGCTTATAAACACAGTGCAGAAAAGGTCAAGTACCTCGGATAATGGTGCTAGGATGCTTCGGCGAGTTGGGAGTGTGCCAAGTAATGTAAACTCCAGGCCGGCCTTCTCATCTCAGTCTCTTGATTTGAAGATTTGTGGTGAAGTATTGCTGACCGGAGGGTTGGAGCTCTCCAAGTCGATTAATTTTTTATATCAGACACTTGATGAGGGCAAGTTGTGTAATGCAATGGAGTCAGATTCTGAACATGTGGTGCCGCTCAAACCGAAGCCTGATCTGGGCCCTTTGTCTTCTAAGGGAATTGAAGAATATGAGGACTATTCAGTAGAATTTACCATTTTAGAAGTGGGGACAGAAATGTCTGAGAAGGAACAGTTAAAATCTGATAAAGTTGCTGATCATGCTGATGATGACTCTGCAATCGAGATTATCTTTGTAGATGAGATCATTAAGGATTGTGACATAGACCTTGATGAGAAGATTATGGTTATTTCAAAGGATGCCTGTGGTAATTATGTGAATGAGGGTATGGTGGATGACAGAAAACATGAAAAAGATAGCATATGCACCAAAGGAGCAACCATGGAAGAGGTGGAGTCAGCTTCTCATCTTCAGTTGATTTCAGAATCAGCAGAGTTGGATCCTCCGTTCACTCCAGGAGAGTTTCTTGAGGAAAGAAACCACATGGAGCTTAAGTCAACTTACAGAGCAAGTGAAAAAGGTAAAAAATCACTTAGCTTTGATGATGTTACTGAATCTGTGTCGAGTGATTTCTTACACATCCTGGGGATGGACTGTTGCACGAGTTCTGATAGTGATCCCGAGTCTCCTAGAGGACGTCTTTTAAGAGAGTTTGAAAAAGAGGCTCTGGCTTCAGGAAACCTACTTTTCGATTTTGATTGGAAGGAAGAGCAGCCAGAAATTGGATCCTCTGTTTCACTGGGTTCTGATTGTGGAGATTGTTTTGAGAATTCTGATTTGTCTTTGTTTATTCAAGCTGCTGAAGAAGAGCAGATGAGAGTCAGTGAGTTATTAAAGAGAAGGAAGGCCAAAATTCTTGAAGACTTGGAGACTGAAGCTTTGATGCGAGAATGGGGATTAAATGAAAAGGACTTTCAGAATTCTCCTCACACCCGGTCGGGTGGATTTGGTAGTCCAATCGAGCTCCCCCTTGAAGAGCCACTTCTACCTCCACTAGAAGAAGGCTTTGGTCCTTATGTTCGGATGAAGGGTGGAGGCTTTTTGCGTTCTATGAATCCTTCACTTTTCAGGAATGCCAAAAATGGTACGAACTTGGTCATTCAAATATCTAAGCCAGTTGTTATACCGGCACAAATGGGTTATGATGTTATGGAGATATTGCAGAATTTGGCATTGGTTGGAATTGACAAGCTGCATGTGTGGGTGAATAAACTAATGCCTTTGGAAGATATTACTGGGAAGACAATACAACAAGTAGCATGGGAGGCAGTACCAAGCATAGTAGAGTCCGAGAGGTTTGTGTGCACAATAATTACATTGCTCTCTGAAGTACCATGACTTCAAATATTCTATATTTGTTGGCTTATTTTTCAATTTTGTTTCAGGTTTGAGCAGATTTTATCTGGCGAGAGGAATGATGAAGGATTTCCATCTAGTTGGAGTTGTAATAACCAGAGATCAGAATTTATAGGTAGTGAGATGGGATCAGACTATGTTTCTCTAGAAAGTCTTGCTCCTTTGGCTATGGATAAGATTGAAGCCCTCTCACTGGAAGGGCTAAGAATACAGTCTCACATGTCAGATGGGGAGGCACCTTCAAGTATATATCCTCGGTTTGGTGGGAAGTTGTCGACCTTTGAAAGGGAGAGTGCCAATCGTGGTGAGATTCTCAGGTTAGGAGTTGAAGGATTGCAACTATGGGATTTCAGAGACTGTGATGATGATGCTGATGGATTAATGGCTTTGTGTTTATCATTGGAAGAGTGGTTGAGGCTAGATGCTAAAATCATTGGTGATGAAGATCACAGCAGAGAGCAAATTTTAAAGATCCTTGCTGCCCATGATGCCAAGTGCACAGATTTGGTTGGTGGAAGGTTGACACAAGACATTAACTGCAGGGAGTTATCAGGTAGGGAGTGTGGATTCTTGGGGAACAACCTCACAATTGCTCTCATGGTGCAGCTTAGAGATCCATTCAGAAACTATGAACCAGCGGGTGCTCCAATGCTTGCTCTAATCCAAGTGGAGAGAGTTGTAGCCCATTTAATGCAAAAAGTGCCTAGCGTGGTGTTAAATGATAGCAAGGAGGAAGAACATGATGAGCCAGTCTTAGAGGAGACTGATGACAAGGAAAAAGGGAAGTCAAATGAAGGAGATGAAGAAGGCAGTCCTCAGTTCAAAATCATCAACGTCCATCTTGCCGGGGTGGATACTGAGCCTGGCAACTGGCAGCTTTGGGGTACCACAACACAACTGCAGTCTGCGTCCCGATGGTTGCTCGCCAGTGGCATGGGTAAGACTTTTAGTTTTCCACTTCCAAACTCAAATGCCATTGTAAGATCATCCCCACTGGTTTCAGCAAAGATGCAGCATAGGGATAGTTTGTGGAGCATCTCCTCTCATGTTCAAGGAATGGGAGCTACCTGTAAAGATTTGATAGCTCCACATATTCGAAACCCTAATGTCATATTTCCAGATGAAACCATAAAAGCCACACGTAAAATGTAATATTTGGATGTTCTTTCCTAGTGTAAATTCTTTTGTTTGTAGAGTGAATAGATGGTTGAAGCTTCTTGCTGGTATCATACTTACATGATTAGGCCATGTGGTCTATTTTGTGCACAGATATTTTATTATTTTTTTTATGATAGAATCTGTTGTATTAGACTTCACACAAGACCGATTGATATGCATTAATTGTAAGATAAATCGTCCTGCTTTCCTATTGAACAAGAAATTATATTTCTCATTTTCCTGATGAAATGGTAATTTGCTGGTTACATTAAAGCCATGCCGGAGTCTTTGGGTTGTGCTGGTGGCCAACCATTCCATTGAATACTTGTGGCCTTGACATTTTGACTCATTGACTATTACTTCGGTTAGAAGAAAGTTTCAGGACACAAAAAAGTTCATGACATAAAAATGTTCAAAACATAAATGTTCATGATGTCAGCAGCACCCTCCTTCCTTCTCTTCCTCCGAAACTCCAAAATGTTCATAACACGAAATTAGAGGTTTTGATGGGTATGAACGCCCTCATACGTTGTGATTACAAACCTTGGATCCTCTCTTTCTCTTTCAACTCTCTTTTTCACTGGGCAGCCTTCAACTGAACACTTGTAGTAGTTCCTGCAATTTTCAACAAAACATGGTTAAATCACATATGTCTAAAAATCTTATAACAATCATTCTTATCACGAATTAGAAGATAAAACCTTCATATTCTGCACAATAATGTTACCCGTGATATGCTAGTGTTATATACCTTGGATTTGGGCTGTTCTTCACCATCTTTTTCCCATACTTCCTCCACTTGAACCCATCATCCAATATTTCAACCTCTGATTTTGTTTTAAATGCAACTCTTTCTCTAACTTCCTGTCTCTCCCTTCTGCTTCCACTCTCTCCTACTAACACACAACCAAATGCCTCAAGCATGTGAGAGAGAGATAATCAATGAATATGTACTTATAAATGAATAACATACTTTATGAATGAATATGCTTACTGCTAGAAGACCCAGCTCCAAGTTGGCTGCTGCCTCCACCAGACTGATCATCAACTTCATTTGCTTGGTAAACTGAAAAATTTTGGAGAGACCCCGAAGCCATGGAAGCTGGATCATCATCCAACCACTCGCCGAACATGAAGTAGTCGGAAAGCTCAAAATTGGACTGGTCGGAAAAATCATTCTCTGCAGGCGACTCTACTGATCTAGAGTTGCTACGAGACATTCGGGTATGTTGAAGCTATGATAAATATAATGTCTTACCATTGTGATCAAACTGAAGGTTGATGGTATAGATATATAATATAATCATTTCCTTGGCTTGCAAGGTGGTTTCACGGTGACCTTCCTTTGCAGGTGATAGGAAACTTCAATGCTGATGCTGAGTAGAAGAAGTGCCACATAGACTGATATGGACACACACACAGAGAGCCCAAAAACCAAAACCCAGAAAGGTGCAGTGAGGACATGAAAGTGGGACATGCCAAGGATGACTTGGGAGAAGACTTAAAATGCTTCTTTTGTGTGACTCATACTTAATTCAAACCTCGACGTCTCGTGCTTAGAGCCTTACACCAAACCCCTTCACATCATACAAAGAATATATAAGTCAATGTGATACTGAATAGTGATTTGAGCCGTGATCAACTGGTTCATTGCACCACATATCTTACTGTGCGCGTTTGTTATACGGTGCTAGACTGAACGTGAACAACGAGTCTTGTACTTGACTGATCCAGTCCCCACGGTGCTCTTTAGTACGGCTCCTAGTCCTCCGGACTCTGCTTCTCCACATGGGCTTAAGCATATGCCTATTTACTATCTACTAATTACAAATGCATAAGAAGCTTTACCAACTAATTATTGAATTCGTTTATAATAAGAATTCATATAGTTATACGAATAGATCCAATAATGATTCATAAGTCGAAATTCTAATGTTAAGAATTGAATTTATCAAATTTTTCCTTACTAGTTTTACTTCTCAATAATCATCCATAAAATGGGTTTAAGCGGGTCAATTACCAATCAATCTGATTTGGATGTTTCCCCTTGCAAACGTCTCAAGCTCATGACTCATCATTCAGACCCATCGTTCAATGATTACCAAGAGTTTTAAGTCTCAGTGCCAGAGAAACATGGTCAAAGTTTATAGGGTCTCATTTAAATTTCACTTACCCCAGAGTTGTTTACTTGTTTATCTTTTAACACTCAGCACACAAAATTAGGATTAGGATAGCCGACATCCCTTGTGAAATTGTTAACGAGGAAGTTAGTGGGTAACTTCCAGTGCCATTGTTAAAAGGTCCACTGAGTAATAGTAGAGTCTGGCCATCAGTTTCAATTTTGGAATCTCATGATGTCAATATCAAGTTCGGTAGCTAAGCAATACCGTTAAAAGAGAAAATTATCATTCTACTACATATATTAGTGGGAGTTATCACAAACTTAAAAATAGAAAGCAGTTAAAAACTAATAATAACTTCATGTATTAGTGGGAGTTATCACAAACTAAGAAATAAAAAGCAGTTCAAAACTACTAATAACTTCATGTATACTGTAGCATCTCAGACCCAAACTCACCATAATTTCTTTTTCCCCATTGAAGTACAAGCAACTTTTGGAGGCACTAAGCCAATAAAATTATACGAACAAATAAAAGACAAAACGGAAAAAAAATTATAATCTAGAATTCCCATCAAAATTTGCTTTCCTTTCACAGTTTCACCCTCCTATTGTTATTGCTCTATGGACATGAACATTTACAACATACTCTTCCATGGGACACTTGTGGCTTATGTTTCGTTTCTTGAGTGGCTCTCCTAAATTTCTCATAGCGCTGCAATTTCTGCTCTGTACAAGCAATGGAAAATGAAATGTTTTAAAAATTGAATTGTCTTATGGCCAAAAAGAGAGAAAAAGAAACAATTATTTGTTGAAGTGCAAATCACACAAACACAAAATTTATCCATACCTTGTATGTTACAGAAGGTCTGATTTTAGCCAGTGCTTGCTCAAAATGAGTTTCTTTGATAGTGCATGGAGAATCATCTGAACTCTTGGTTGACCTCTCTTCCTCCTCTTCAAAAGCAACAAAATAAGCTTCATCGATCTAGCATGAATAGATAGATGAATAAATAAGCTTCATCCATCCTCTTTTCACAAGCCTTCCTTTGTCCAATCTCACTCAGATCTATGCTGGCATCCACAGGTTTCTTCCTTGCAAGAGCTTTCAAGATCAAACCATGCTCATCTGTATTGGGCAGGGAGACATAAAATATGTCTGCCAAACCTACAGGGACGTAGTACAGCATCATCCATTGCCTCGGGTCCGCCAAACATATAGCAACTTTAAGGAGATGCATAATGATAATCATCACCATAATAACTAATGATCATATGATGTGGGGAGATTCAGCAAACATTAATAAGTGGCGCAGAAATGGATATAAAGTTCATAACCATTAATAAGGACCATGAATAAGCTTATTACATTCAGCGATCAGGCGAAGGAGACTGGCTCTTCTCTCCCAGGCAAGCTTCAAAACATGGAAAAGGGCCCATAATTCAGCAGCCAGAAAGCTCAACACTACCAAGTCTCTGATCAGTGATCAACCCACCTGCCCCAATCAAACAGCAGGCAAGCAAAGCCTGGGAAGAAGAAGAAGGTTATGGAGAATTGGGCTTAAACTAGTCTTCTGCATATTGAAGAATCATTTGATGTGGTGCGTTTATATTTTCAATTTTATATTATTTATAAAAAACGTATAGGTGTCGATGTGAACGGCGTCGTATAGAGGTGATATATAGTTGAGTGTTTTCTGGCCTCTTCCCCTCTGTGTCTGTGTTACTGTGAGCCATGGCGCGTGCAAAGATGGTGCGAGCAAAGACGGGCTCACTGCCGTCTACAGCTGCCGAGAAATCGGAAAACCGGCGTCGTTTAAGCATCGAGAGGTCGGCTTACTTCGCCAGGAGAGAGGCGGCGAAGGTTCTGAAGCTCGTTCTCCAAGGAGACGCTAGGCGGCGGTCCGCCGGCTCCATCAAGTCTCTCGTTTACAGTCCCTCAGTGAGAAACAAGAAGGGCACGTTCGCTCTGGTCTGTCAAACCCTAAAGCGTAAGTTAACGACCCTCACCACATTAAAAAATCTACGTATTTGAATGGCTTCGACTCTGTTTGGTTGCCGAGAAAAGTGATTTTCCGGTTTTCTCTGTTTTCAGATCTTTCAATAATCAAAGATGTGTTGAAAGCTGCCGACGTATTGAATAGCAAGTGGAAGGTATAAGGACATGTTCTCTGTTATTTATAGAAGCAAGCAATATTCATGTTTTCTCTACTAGTGTGGCTTAGCATGCTAAACACTGAAATAGTGAAATGCTTACTGCTTTTGTTGGTGTTGCAGAAGCAAGACGAGCTGGTTTACATAATCACCTACGATATTCTTTTTGGTCAGGTAAATTCATTATACATTCATAATTTTTTGGAATTATGGTTAACAATTGAAGTAATAATTGTTGAAAGTTCAAACCATTGTTGAATTTGTGAACTAATCTTTTGATATGAACTATTAATGTAAATCTGTAGTTGACTTCGTCAGCCGGCGATCCGGAGAAGTTTCTCTTGCGTCGCAAGGATGCTCTGCAGGCAGCTCTAGCACGGCTTTTGGTGAGGAAAAAAGCGAAGGGCGTTGAAGAGTTGGTAGCTCTTTATCAAACTCCTGGTGTGTATTCACGCTGTAATTGCATTTATCTTGTTGGTCCTGCTCTTCAGTTATAGAACTACTAGAGTGGAATTGAGGGGAACAAATTATTTTGCTTTGCAATTTTCCACTCGTAAAATACCAATGGGGATTAATGGATTATGGTTTTGGGGCAAGTAAGTCATTGAATACTGATTTGTTGGTTTACCATGTTCCTAAAAGTTTAAAATGTTAGGGTGTGGGCCAACAATTATTTCTTTTTCTAATGCCAATTTCTGTTGCAGATATTTCAATACCTCGTTATGTTCGTGTAAATACTCTGAAAATGAACGTTGATAGTGCCTTACTTGAATTACAGAAGCAATATGCGGTATTTCCTGAAACCCTTATTATTGAGTTTTTTGTTAGAATGTGACTGTGTTCTAGAGTATTGATGTTTGTTGTACATTAGAGGTGTTATTATGGTGGAATGGGTAAAACATCAGGGTGTGCTATCTTTACTGAAGTAAACATGTGAAACCACAACTGTGATGTACCCTGTCAATTGTTGATAACTAATAACAAGCGAATGTGTTGTATGCTTTATCATGTGTCAGTCTTCTGTAGTTTCTTCATTGTGTTACTTAGACATGTCTCTCTATGTTTGGTGTTCTTACATAGGTTCAAAAGGATGACATGGTTCATGACTTGTTGATTCTTCCACCGGGTAGTGATTTGCATGATCATCCTCTAATAATGAATGGAAGTGTCTTTATGCAAGTAAGAATTTTGATAAATATTTGTTATGAGTAGTTTTCGTATAAATTTGTCCACTTCTTATTTGTTGAAGCATAACCGTTGAAATTTTTTTGTCTTAGTAGAAGTTTCTCATCTATCTTTTATCTATTTGAGTAATATTTTGATCATTTTATTACATAGGGAAAGGCAAGCTCTATGGTGGCAGCAGCCCTTGCTCCAAAACCAGGGTGGGAGGTTGGTAAAGTTTGTACATCACTAATTATTTTCACCTAGGTTGCTGTTACCACATTTGATTGGGGTTCAGAATTTGAGTGTATACAACAGTTTAATCCTACTAAATATGATTTTCTTTGAAGGTTCTTGATGCATGCTCAGCTCCTGGAAACAAAACTGTCCATCTTGCAGCTCTTATGAGGGGAAAGGGAAAAATCACAGCATGTGAGCTGAATGAAGAAAGGGTTAAACGTTTAAAAGAGACTATCAGACTCTCTGGGGCTTCTAGTATCCATCTGTCGTTATTTTTGTTTGTTCTCTTATTGCTTGTTGAAAATAGTGGAATTTCAGAAATTTAACTGTTTGATATTTCCCATCCATATGTCTTGAGTGATCTGAAATGTGATTATGTTTACAATGTTTGGAACCGTAGCTTATGCCCAGTATCTCATCCTTTCTTTGCTCTTCTATTTTATGAAGTTAATTTGATAAACCGTTTAACTTAACCTGGTTTGTAGATATTAAGGTTTTTCATGGAGATTTCTTAGACTTAAACCCTGAAGATCCTTCATATTCCAAGGTAAGACATAAATTGTCTTCTTGTTTGATTAAACTCCACATGGCTTCTGGTGAATATGGAATTAACAGCTTAACAAGCTACTTCATCCTAGCTGTTCAAATTTATCTGGTTATCGGAAACAAATGTGTTGTCCTGACCCCATTTTGGAGTCTTGTTCAATTATTGGGTAGATGTCTATATTTTGATTTAGTATTGTATATGGTTCTGGTCCCAAAACTTGGGAGATTGGGAAAATCCCACCAGACAAGTTTTTGCTTTTGGCTTTTGGCTTTGGGAAACAAAATATAGTCTTTAGCTTCCAATTCGTGGTTACTTTTCTCCTTGGTTTCAAACTTTTCTCCTTAGTTTCAAACTTGTAGTTGCATGTTCTTAAAATATCTCCAGTGTGTGCTTACAACTCAATTCATTAATTCAATATTGTAGGTCCAGGCCATACTTTTAGATCCTTCCTGCTCTGGATCCGGAACTGCTTCTGCAAGATTAGATCATTTGCTCCCATCTTCTGCTCCAGGTAAGTTTTAGATGTCTTCTTATATCTGTAATTGCTTGAATTTCACTATGTTGAAAGATAGTAACGTAATGTGCACCATCTGAAGTGTTTATGTGCATCTGGCAGATGGTAAGGACAGTGTCTCATCCAATAATGAGAAATGGTGTTTACTCAGTGCGCTAAACTTCTAATTGTAAAAGACCTAGAACTATTGCCTAAATGCTTCACCCCCTTATTATTCAGATTAGTTAAAACTTTATTGTCTAAAATACCCAGGCCACGCTGCTGTGGTTACCACGGATAGACTCAACAAGCTTGCGGCTTTTCAGAAAAAGGCTCTAGCTCATGCTTTATCTTGTAAGTATGTTTCTTTGTCAAATGTTGCCCAAGGGTTTTTGTTTACCTTAGTTCCCAAAATTCAATACATTTTCTCAATCCCTAGCCCCAAATTCTTGAACTTTATTCAGTATGTTTAATGTTGTCATTGGATGTGTACTTTGTTGCCAATTGTCAGTTCCCGAAGTTGAGAGAGTTGTTTACAGCACATGCTCTGTCCACCAAATTGAAAACGAAGATGTTGTTAAATCTGTTCTGCCTCTCGCTGCAACCTTTGGGTTTCAGCTGGAAACCCCCTTCCCCGAATGGCCCCGCCGTGGTCTTCCAGTTGTTGAGGGCTGTAAGTACTCTGCTCAGAAACATGTGTGATAAAGATGTTCAGATATTCACATCTCAATTACTTCTGGTTTATTGCCTTGCAGCTGAACGGTTGCTTCGGACTGATCCCGTTGAGGACAAAGAAGGCTTCTTCATTGCTCTGTTCGTCAGGAAGGGCTCTGAAAATCAATCAGAGAAGCCCTGTGGAATCAACTGCGAGAATTGCACAGCTTTGACGAAGAGGAACAATTTTGTTGTGACCCCATCTCTCAATCTGTTTAAAATGTGGGTACATGCTCAATTGAATCGGCAAAATTATAGATCAGATAGATACCCAACTACTGAAACAATAGACTGGTGATCTGACCTCGGTGAAAAACTTCGGTGAAAAACTTCTACTCTAACACCATTTTTATCTTCCCATTTCCAGTAGTTAAAAAAAAAAAAGTTCTGATTTTCCTGTTATAACTACAATGTGTCATTATAATGCTTATGTATCTAAATTTTGGGCAGAATTGGATCATTTGTTTCTCTGTCAATACTTGCTTGTAATCCTAAATGTTTCGATAATTGTCCTTAAATTTTGAAGACCCAAAAAAGAAACAAAAAGAAAAAGATGATGAGGAAGAAAATACTAACATATGCTTAGTTAATTCGATTGGAAACATTAAACATTAAGACGACCAAGACGCAAACCCATAAGAAGAAAAGCACACACATACACAAAACAGCAACTACAATTCACTCATAGTCCCAAACCCATGACCGTAATTATTCCCAATAACCCACATAGCATCACAGAAAACAAGTAGCCTGAATCTCAAGCAATCTTGACCTCAATGGTCTTGGGCTTCTTAGGCTCAGGCGGTGGTAACTTCTGCACAGTGACAGTGAGAACCCCATCTTGGCAAACAGCAGAAATTGCTTCAACATTTGCATTCTCAGGCAGCACAAACTTCCTCATAAACTTGCCGACCCTCCTCTCCATCCTGACGTACTTGGCGCCGTCCTTGTCCTCCTCCCTCTTCCGCTCGCCGCTTATGAGCAGCACATTGTCGTCCTCCACCTGGACCTTGATGTCCCCGGACTTGAGTCCCGGCATGTCGATGACGAACACGTAGGAGTTGGGGTATTCCTTCACGTCGGCCGGAGTGGCGGCCATGGCCTTGGCGTCGCGGACGTAGGTCCGGGTCGGGGCGTTGATGGTTTTGTGGTCGGCGTCGTCGGCCAAGTCCATGATGTGCTGCAAGGTCGAGAAAACAGGGGAGTCCAGGCCCATGATTCGCAGATCCATCTTCCTCTTCTTGGTGTGTGGAATCTTTGGCGTAATGAGCTTTGTTGTAAACTCTGATGTGTGTTTGAAATGCTCGATTGCTGTGTTGTTGAGAAGATAGGGACGCTTCTGGGAATTTATAGAGGGAGGAATTGAGGGGGAGGGAGAGGAAAAGAATGTTCTGGACACGCGTGGAAGGAAGTAAGGAGGTTCTAGTAGGTTCGTTACTTCTTCTATAGGAGTCTAGAACCTTGGGGAAGGTTTACTGGAGTAAGGGCCTCATTACTTTTCAACGTTTTTTTTGGGTCGAATCATTACTTTTCGGGTTAGAAAAAAGAAAAAGCATCATAATTTTGGAATGGGATTAAAATCAAAATCTCTCTATTTTCACTATTTTAGACTTTTAGTGATAAATCTATTTATCCTCTTTTGTTTTTCTCCGAATCTATTTATCGTCTTGATATTAAAGGATTGAATTATTGAAAGCCATTATGTAGGACATTAATTAGCGTCTGTTGCAAGAGTACTATTAAGCTGACCCATAATTACCAAAAAATAACAAACTCAACCATCAACATAGAAGAAAGTACAAACACTAGAAATATTATACTCTAATTAGTAATTACACATGTATAGATGATAAGGTTACACTTGCACATCCCAAAAGGAGGCAACAACACACAAAAAAATTACATACATACAATACGACATGCCCAGCACCATGGACACTAAAAACCCAACCTTCCCTTTTTTTTTATTCCTTATGTACAGGTAGGAATTAAAGAAAAACTCGACAGAAACAGACAAAACCACGTAGGAAAACAACCATGCATGCACCTTTAATTACATATATACCACCATCAGCAGTACCACACAGAAACTCATGCAGAGCCATCAGTGCCTTGGCCACCACGGCGCCCTTCTTGCTCTCCTCGGCTCACGGGGACGTCATAGCTGATACAGCCGGTTGGGCTCCCATGGCCCTGTCGGCCCTGTTGGCCACCTTGGCCGCCGCCACGGCCGCTGCCAATTTGCACCTGAACAGTCCGGGGTTTCTTAGGCTCCGGCGGCGGCCTCTTCTCCACCACCACAGTTAGCACCCCATCCTGATACTCCGCCGAAATCTTCTCAGTATCCGCATTCTCGGGCAGCACGAACTTCTTGAGATACTTGCCGAGCTTCCGCTCCATCCTCAGAAACTTCACCCCCTGATCCTTCTCCTTCTCTCTCTTCCTCTCCCCACTCACCACCAAAACGTTGTCGTCTTCGAGCTGGACCTTGATCTGGTCCGCCTTCATCCCCGGCATATCGATCACAAAGATATAAGAGTTGGGATTCTCCTTCACGTCCGCCGGCGTGGCAGCCATGGCCTTGGCGTCGCGGACGTACGTGCGGGAAGGCGCGTGGTGGGAGGACTGGTTTTGCTCGTCGGAGAAATCCAGGAGGTCATGAAGGGCGTCCAGGAGGTTGGGTTCGAACCCCATGTTTCTCAGGCTCACCTCCATATCTATGTGTAAGGAAATAACAGCTAGCTGGGTATTAATATGTATGAGATTTGGTTCGTTTTATTTCTGCGGGGTTTTGAAGAGGGTTTGAAGAAGGTTTATATAGGAGTGAGAGGATATGTGTAGAATTATTTGAAGCGGTGTTGAATGTTTCGATCGATTCATCGATGACTTTCTTTTTGTATAGTGTTGCATGTTCTACATTTGTAAGTAGGAAACAGCACGACGCTGCTAAGTGCTTGCTAATTTCACTGCTTGTCATTGGGTTTAGAACGAGTGAACGACAGACAACTACAAATTAAGAATGAACTGCTAATTTTAAATCTTGGTCTTTGTATATTGCTTGGTGTAACTTCCTTAGCAATTTAATAAGTGAGGTATCGACAACTTATTGGTCTGTTATTTAGAGGAAATGAAGAAGGGTTGCGACTTGCGAGGCTAGCTGCGTTGGAAAGGTATCGGTGAACTTTGTCTTTATGCCAGCTACGTGGCTGTTCAGAGGGAGTTTTCAGATCGACGTGGCTATGGCTCTTCTGTCTGATTTAAGTAGAGTAAAGCAAAAGCAGACGATGTGGCAAGCAAGGGTTCTGTTTGGAAGTAAGGATTTTATACTCCGATCACGTGCAAGCATTTCTTTATGCTTCTCGAAGGTATCTCAGTTCCAAGCTAATTCTGTCATGTTTGGCTCAGGATCATCCTGCTCACTGCTATTGCAAGCTTTGTCTTCATTAATTTAAGGAATTTATATTAAATATTGCTTCATTTTTTCGAGTAGAAATAAAAAACGTACATGACACCTTATTATTTTTCAATAATGCTATATTTACCACATTTTTATACTATATTTTTATATCAACTTACGTTTCATTATTTTACTGGATAAATTTTTTTTTTTTTTAGTGTTCAATACATAAATATCATATAAATTACCACATAAAGTAGTATAAAATTATGATATAAAAATATAAAATGTCCAACACTATTGATTATTTTTATTCGCTTTCGAGTTAGGATTTGTTTGGCACTGTTCCGTAGAAAACAGGGCTATAAGGGCAATACTTGGGTCCACCCCTAAGGTGTACTTCACCCCAATTCACATGGCCAATAAAATACTTACACCTGTCTTTTCTTTTAAAAGAAATATCAAACGAACAGAAAATAAACGATCTGCTTCATCTTCTTCACTGTTCCCCTTCCCAAATTTCAATTTTATTGAAAGTTGATATATATATATACATGGGAAACTCATACAAAACCCAACTCAACCGAAACACACACTTTTAATTTGTTCCCCAAAACAAACCCAACATTAATATTAATATGAATGGTGATGAGGGTTGAAGGCTGAATTAAGCAACCTTGACCTCAATGGTTCTGGGCCTCTTGGGCTGAGGCGGAGGCAACTTCGGAACGGTCACAGTGAGCACTCCATCTTGGTACAGCGCCGATATGGCGTCCACGTTGGCATTGTCAGGCAGACCAAACTTCCTCGTAAACTTTCCAATTCTCTCCATCTTCAAGTAGTTGATCCGATCCCCCTTGTTCTCCTTGTGATGTTTGTCCCGCTTTCGCTCCCCAGTGAGCATCAAAACGTTGTCGTTCTCCTCCAGCCGGACCTTGATTTCGCTGGGCTTCACTCCGGGCATGTCAACGATGAAGACGTAGGAGTTCGGGTACTCCCCCACGTCAGCTGGTGTGGCCCCTGCTATGGCTTTGGCGTCTTGGACGTAGACCCGAGACAGCTTCTTTCGGCACAGTTGGGCCTCCGGTGAGCACCCCGTGATTTGTTCTAGCATTGCCATGTAATTACGCACCTTTCTCCAACCCATGTCACTCATCTCGATCATTCTCTGCTTTTCTTGTTTTCTGTGGTTACTTAATTAACCACGAGCCACCATTTGCCCGTTGTTAAAAACGGTTAATTCACCGCGGACTTTTCGTGTGATCGAATGCTACTGCTGTTTTAGTGGGATTTTGAAACATTCCTTTGGACTCTCCCATCCATCCCAGACTCGTTACTCGTAATTGCCTTTGTGGGGTCTCATCATCACCTCTTCAATGTATTGTTTCAGTTTGGTTCTTTTTCTTGTTTATGGATGAGATAAATTTGGTAATTAAATTGACAAGGTTGCTGAAGAATAAAGTGAAGCACAAAAAACAGAGTAGCCATATAGGCATATTATAAGATATTAAGATCCAGCAAGGTTTTTATTTAAAGAAATATCCATCTTATGGTACCAAAAATCAAATGAAGAAATTAAGAAAACAAACTTCAATCTTATTCAAAGTTCATATATATACATCGAAACTCACACAAAGCGACACACTTTCTCCATCAAAAAATCCCAACAATATCTAGTGATCGAACGTAAAATGATGAGTCTTGTTCAAGCAACATTGACCTGAATGGTCTTGGGCCTCTTGGGCTCCGGCGGAGGCAGTTTCTGGACAGTCACAGTGAGCACCCCATCTTGACACAGAGCCGATATGCGATCCATATCGGCATTGTCAGGCAGAACAAACTTCCTCATAAACTTGCCGGCCCTCCTCTCCAACCTCAAGTACTTGATCCCCTCCCCATTGTCCTTCTCATCTTTCTCTCGCTTTCGCTCCCCGCTTACCACCAAAACGTTGTCGTTCTCCACCTGGACCTTGATCTCGCTGGCCTTGATTCCGGGCATGTCGACGACGAATACGTAGGAGTTGGGGTACTCCACCACGTCCGCTGGTGTCGCCGCCATGGCTTTGGCGTCTCGGACATAGGCCCGAGACGGGTTGTTCCGGGACTTTTCAGCCGGCTGGTCTTCTGGGAAGTCCAGCATGTCTTCCAGGATTGAAAACAGATTAGCCGTGTTTCTCAAATCCATGTTGCTCTTGCTCATGTCAGATATCATGTACTAATGAATGAAGAATTAGAGTGGTATTTATAGTGATTTAAGGAAATGGGAGAGAATTCCAGAGGCTACAGAGAAAATTAAGGTGGGATTGTGTAATAGTCTGTTCACATTCCAGAATGGTGAAGAAGACAGTTGAAGGTTCTACAACTTCTACAACCAGGTACACTTTGTTGCTTTAAAGGTTTTTATTTTATTTTTTTTTTGTTAAATATAAAAATAGTCGATAAACTTTACAGTGAATTTCAATTTAATCTACTATTTATAAAAAGTGTCAATTTAATCCATAAATTTTTTAAATAATACAAAAGCAGTACAAACGTTAACTTTCATCAAAAAATTTAACGAAAACTGATCATGTGTATAATAAGTGACCACATTTTTAGGAGTATTTCAGTCCGTTCATCACACCAATTCTGTTAATTTTCGAATGGAAGTTAACGTTTATACTGCTCTAGTATAACTTGGAAAATTCGTAAATTAAATTGACATTTTTTATAATTAGTAGTGCAAATTAAAAATCAATGTAAAATTTGTGGACTACTTTTGTATTTAATTTAATTTTTTTTAATTGGTCTGCAGCTAATGTTACCGCCAGTCACAGTTGTATGTGACAGGTAAATTTCCATTGGAGCGTTGATGATGTGGCAGTAAATCACTGGCTACCTTTAATTGTCACACGTTGATGATGTGGAAGTACATCACTGGCTACCTTTAGCTGTATGTGACAAGTTTCATGTTTCTGGGAAAATTGACTGCCCTGTGATGCCATCTATAAGTTTTAGGTCTAATTCATCTTACTTTCAATTGGCAGTTAACATAGCATAACTACCATAATTGAGGAATCACTTAATTTGCTTCATATTTTAGTAATGATGTGTGACATAAATAGATAAAAGATTGGAAGCTACCATGCAATCAATCAAATTCTAATTTAACACAATCCAAGTATGATTATCAAAGCCTGTTTTTCAGATACAACGCTGAGGTTTACATACTCTACAACTAGTTTTCTCACAATACAGGAATGAAAGACACTTGTAAAGCAATCACAAAAGTAGACAACAACCAATTGAATTACTCTTCCAGCCAAAAACACTATCAAACACATTTCACTGCAAAACATTTAGGGAGTGCAGCCTTTACTTACAGAATTTACAAGAAATATTATATATCCACATCAAGGGAAGTATTCCACAAGAAAAGACATTGCTACACAAGACATAAATGGTTTCTGCATAAAGTGAAGATAAGAATGATCACCATTGTAAGAACAAGAGCAGCAACTTCAAATTCAGTAGCATAATCTCATTTTCAAAGGTCATCATTGTCTTCGTAATCTTCATAAAGTGAATCATCTACTGGTTTCTCCTTCATGTATCCATACTTTCTAAGAAACCACACAACCACCCGAATAACATTGCCAACAAACACAACCCCCATCAGTGCCAGCCATATAAGCACAGAAACTTGGGTCAAATGATACATATAGCCCCTGTTCTGGTCTGGTGTCATGAATATTAATCCAATAAAATACGTGAGGGTTAACGCAGTGATTGCAATCCACATGATCACCATCTGAATCCACATCCATCTACGCTTTTTCAATGGCAATCCACTCACAAGTAATAGAATTATGCTTAATGACGAAAGGAAAGCAATTGTATTGAAGATCATGAATTGTCCATACTGAAGTGGAACTGTATTGGCCATAACTGACTGGCCAGCCTTGTGTGGATTTTCCACAGGGTTGCCATTGGAGTCTACCAAATAGTCATCCTGCCAAACACCACCTGGAGGTGATAGTCCAGATTGAAATGCCACTGTAGCAATTAGTGAAGACACAACCATTAATGAACTTCGTTTCCTTCCCAACCAATCAACTTCCTTTTTCTTCTGAACTATTTGCTTTATACTGATCTTCTTTGACATCAGTGGCTTCATTCTAGTGGAAACTTGCACTGTATCCAGATCATATGCAATGGATGGTGCCTTATGGATTCTTGAAACTGATGGTGCCTTATGGATTCTTGAAAGTCCAGCTGTTTGAAGGGACTCTTTGATTTCCAAGTCTCGTAAATCTCTAGAGCTATGTGATAAGATGTCCAATGCAGTGAAGCCATTTGAATTTTGGGCATTTACATCGACCTTTGTATTAGTGAGCAAATAATTTATAACCTGCACAAAATTTTGACACTTTTTATCTTTAAAAGGAGAATGAAAATTCTAATAATCAACAACATTCAAGAATCAAGATTATCATATTGCTCTCTTATCAATCCAATCAGCATAAAATAATTTAGATAATCACTATACACAAATGAAAGGTTAAACCTTTGTAACATTTGTATAATATTGAATCGACAAGTATATAACTCAAAGTCTCATAGGTCAACCAAATTTTTCCACAAAAGCAAAAACATACCTCTATTTGTTTCTTGGCCACAGCAACATGTAAGACAGTGTTACCATCACAATCCATCCAATTCACAAACTCATCATCTCTCCCAACACATTCCACCAAAACCTTCAACACCTCCAACCTGTGATGCTTCACAGACAAGTGGAACCCACTCTCACCTCCGTGTGTCAACCCCCGAGTCACCTCCGGTCTGACTCGGGCCAACTCAGCCACGACCCCAACTCGGCCCTTGATCACCCCGAGATGCAGAGGAGTCAACCCATCTCGATCCCAGACCAAGCACAGATCTGGGTTGACCAGCGCCAAATGTTTGACTATTTCCACGGACCCTTTTGCTGCTGCCAAGTGAAGAGGCAAAGAACCTTGGGAATTCAACTGGGAAGCGAGCTCGGGCTTGCGACCCAGTAATTCTTTGGCGAAAGCAGAGTGACCCAGAAGCGATGCTATGTGTAAGGGCGTGTCTGAGAGAGATGGGGTGGTCTTGTTTAGGATTTGAGGGTCTTCTCGGAGTAGTTCTAGCAGAGCAGGTACGGAGCCTCCCATGGCTGCTTGGTGAAGCTCTTTCTCCATTGATTTCCCTCTTCTTCTTTCTGGTCGTCCAATAAGTTCAGTAGCTTCATTTGTTCTCTCTTTTGATGTTTGCGTGGCCAAAGAGAAATGCTATTGCCAAGAAAGAGAGAGAGAAACTAACGGAGACGGCATGACCTGAAAGTCTAAAACGTTACCGTTTAAGCTTCTTGTTGTGGCCCGCCATTGCTTTAAACAATAAACATTGGCGATATCAATTTATTTTTTATATACCCTCCGCCGTCAGATTGGACCTTATTAGTAGAGTCAACCCAACACGACGTTTTAACAGTCAATGGCTAATGGCTTCATCTAGAAACTTTATGGGTTCCATCGTAGGAGGGATTTTCTACTAGGAACAAAGTTTTAGCTGTTAAGAAAGTGACTAATTCTCAAGCCAAATATTAGTACTTAGTAAACTTCTCCCAAGCACAATATCTACTTGAAGCAGAGTTTTATTGCTAATAACAAAGTTTATAGTACTGAAACATGATTCTTATACAGAGCACAAACGTACACCTAAGTACCTAACTATACTATCTTCGAATGCACAGTAACTTGGGATTTGGGAACAAGTGGTGTGGTTAACTAATTGCGAAGGCAGTACACGTACTCTCTCTTTTTTGGCATTAACTTGTGAAACAAAGTTGCTATGAGACGAATTGTGTGCAGCAGCAAAAGAAGGGACAACACGACGGACCACGCGATTACACCATATTTTATCACTTTGGTGACAGTTTTCTGACTTTGCTCCTGGTCTTTTGGTGTGAAAATGGATATGGATAGAGCATACGTAACGGCCATGGATGTGATTGCCAGCCCCAGAGTCACCGTTAAAAGCCACATGAAAAATCTGCGATTGAAAGGCAGCCCTGTCATCAGCAGCATGATTGTGCTCAACGATGCAATGAAGCCAGTTGTGTTGAAAAAGAGGAAATGGGCGTAACTTGATGAATCCTTGTAAGCCATAATTGATGTCCCTGCCTGATGTGAATTGGTGCTGCTGTTATTGTCGTCTTGCCAAATCCCACCAGGAGGGCTGAGCCCACATTGAAAAGCCATGGTTGCAATCAGCGAAGCCACCACCATCAATGCGTCTCTCTTCCTTGAAAGCCATTCCTCTGGCAGCTTCTGCGAATTGGGTTTATTTGATGTAGGACAAACAGGACAAGCAGAGCTGGCAGCACAGCCTCCCTCCTAAGAAGTTCGAAACCCCCAGGAAGCAGCCAATAAGTTTTCTTTAATGCAAGATTTATGTTCTTCTCCTCTGCTCCTATTTGTGACTGCTTAGAATTCCCAGCCCCATTAAACTCCATTTGCAAATTCCCAAGACAGAAGCTAGATAGTCTTTTCCCATTAAACTCCATTAAACTGCCTTTTCCCATTAAACTCCATTAAACTGCTATATATTGATGTACTCTTGTTTCAAGAGGAATAATGGAATAGAATTGAAGTAAACTTGTTTCCAGAACTCTCTGAGTTTTTATCTTTCTTTGTGTTTCAAGGAAGAACCGTCCCTAGCACGATAGCTAGTCCCTCCCAGCTTCCTGCTGCGTCAAAAGTGGTATCAGAGCGAGGACTACCCTTGTCGCGATGACTACCGAAGACACTCCCCGCCCGAATAACCTTGCGGATTTACCCGAGGGAACCCGAGTGGTGATCACCCAATTATTCGAAACTCTGGAGCAACGTTTTGAACAGAGGCTTGAACAACTAACGACGACCATGGAGCGACTGCTACCAGGACACCCACGTGTTCAGAGGACAGAAAATAATATTCACCAGAACAATGATGGTGATTCTACTGATGAAGAAGTTGAAGATGTACTTTTCCATGAGCCACGACCCCAGAACAACAACCGTGGAGATTTTCGCATGAAGATGGACCTCCCATCTTTCAATGGCCAGTTAGGGGTCGAAGAATTCCTTGATTGGCTGGTTGAAGTTGAGAGCTTCTTTGAGTATATGGAAATCCCAGAAGAGAAGAAAGTCAAATTTGTTTCTTACAAACTTAAGGGAGGAGCATCAGCTTGGTGGGAACAACTACAAACGATGCGGGTTCGTCAACAAAGGAATCGAATTCGGTCTTGGCACCGAATGAAGCAATTAATGAGGAGTCGATTTCTTCCACTTGACTACGATCAAATCTTGTTCCAACAATACCAAAATTGCCAGCAAGGTAATCGATCCGTTCAAGATTATGATTTCGAATTCAATCGCTTGTCAGTTCGCAATGCTCTAACAGAAACAGAGGGCCAATTAGTTTCCCGATTTGTTGGGGGACTAAGGAGAGACGTACAAGACTTGGTATCTTTGCATTCTGTTTCTACTTTAAATTCAGCAATCCAGTTAGCAAAAAGAGCTGAGTCACAACTGAATCGGCGCCTGGTTCGCAGTCCGATCCCCACCCGAACAAATAATGCTCCACCTCCTATCATCTCTAATCCTGAAATAGATAAAGGCAAAGCGGTGGCTCGAACCCCCGAAACCACTCTACCGCAAAATCGAGCCCCTGCTCGTAACTCCAGCAGTGTCAGACAAGAAGCAGGTTCTTCCAACTACAAACCAAACAGCAGCAACCCATATGCAGTCCCAAGGGGTAATACTTGTTTTAGGTGTGGTCAGCCCGGTCACTACTCCAACCGATGCCCCAATCGCACCGTCAATTTGGCTCTCCACGACCACGGAGATAATGGTTTTGGGAATTACTACCCAGAAGAAGAGGAAGAAGGAGGTCTAGAAGAGGATCCAGTAGCTTGGACTTATGGTGATGAAGGTGTGTCCCTTGTGGTGAGGCACTTGCTGTATACGCCCCATCAAGAGATGGGTACCCAGCGACACAACATTTTCAAGACTCGATGCACTGTCAATGGGCGAGTCTGTGATGTGATAATCGATGGTGGCAGCAGCGAGAACATAGTTTCAAAGACCATGGTGGAAAAATTGGGCTTGAATACCAAGAAACACGAGTATCCCTACAGCATCGGGTGGATCAAAGAAGTCAAAAAGACAGAGATAACAGAACAATGTGATATTTCCTTCTCCATTGGTCGGGATTATCGGGATGTTGTCACTTGTGATGTGGTTGACATGGATGCTTGTCATATGCTACTCGGAAGGCCTTGGCAATTTGACAAACAGACTACCCACAAGGGCAAAGAGAATACATATACTTTCTATCAAGGAGCCACGAAAATTGTCCTGGCCCCTATGAAACCAGAAGTTCACCCTCCACCTCCTCAACCTGAGGGTCATTCTTTCTTGATAGTTCCAGATATTGCCAGAGAAATAGGAGAAACCAAGCAAGTCTTCGCTGTGGTCGTTAAAGGGGAAATAAGGGATTTAAAGGACGAATTCAAGGTTCCAGGTGAAGTCAAACCATTACTGAGTGAGTTTTCTGATTTGGTTCCAGACGACTTACCAGAGGAGCTACCACCCATGCGCGACATACAACATCACATCGATCTTATCCCAGGTGCAAGTTTGCCAAACCTGCCCCACTACCGAATGAGTCCACAGGAGTTCGAAATTTTGCAGGGACAAGTAGACGACCTGTTGAAGAAGGGTCTGATCCGGGAAAGCATGAGCCCATGTGCCGTGCCTGCTTTACTCACTCCAAAGAAGGATGGCAGTTGGCGGATGTGTGTTGACAGCCGGGCTATCAACAGAATTACAGTAAAATATAGATTCCCTATACCTCGGCTAGATGATATGTTGGATCAATTGGCAGGGTCTCAAGTCTTTTCCAAAATCGATCTTAAGAGTGGGTATCACCAGATTCGTATTCGACCCGGTGATGAGTGGAAGACGGCCTTCAAAACAAGGGAGGGTCTCTACGAGTGGCTAGTCATGCCATTTGGATTATCCAATGCACCAAGCACATTCATGAGGCTTATGAATCAGGTATTCAAACCTTTTATTGGGAAATTTGTTGTTGTCTACTTCGATGATATTTTAATCTACAGCTCTAGTGCATCCGAGCATCTCCAACACTTGAGGGAAGTGTTCGTGGCCTTGAGACAAAACAGTTTGTTTGCCAACATGAAGAAGTGCACCTTCTTAACAGATAGCCTCATTTTCTTGGGCTATGTGGTGAGTGCCGAGGGTGTTAAGGTCGATGAGTCCAAGGTCAAAGCAATCCGAGAGTGGCCTATACCAAAGACAGTTAATCATGTTCGAAGCTTTCATGGCCTTGCCACATTCTACAGGAGATTTGTGAGGAATTTTAGCACCATAGCAGCCCCTCTCACTGACTGCTTGAAACAGAAACAACTCCAGTGGTCTAAAGCTGCTGAACGAAGCTTTGATCTAATCAAAGAAAAGTTGACCACTGCACCAGTTTTAGCTCTTCCTAGCTTTGAGAAGGTTTTTGAGATTGACTGTGACGCATCCATTGTGGGTATTGGCGCTGTTCTATCTCAAGAAGGTCGACCCGTGGCTTTCTTCAGTGAGAAACTTAGTGAGTCTCGACAGAAGTGGACAACCTATGAGCTCGAATTATATGCAGTGGTTCAGACTTTACATCATTGGGAGCAGTATCTGATTCAACGGGAATTCGTGTTAAACACAGACCATGAGGCTCTCAAATATCTCAACAATGCAGTAAAGTTGAATCGGATGCACGCTCGGTGGGTTGCTTACATTCAACGGTTCACTTTCTCTCTAAAACACAAATCTGGGAAGTTGAATAAAGTAGCAGATGCCTTGAGTCGCCGAGTCTTGTTGCTTACCACCGTGCGTAATGAAGTAATTGGTTTCGAGTATTTGAAAGACTTGTATGCAAGTGACGAAGATTTCCAGAAAGAATGGGAACGTTGCAGTTCGGGAATACCCACAGACGGCCAATTTCATATTCATGAGGAGTACCTTTTTATGGGCACACGGCTCTGCATCCCAAGAGGGTCGTTACGTGACCATATTATCAGAGAAATTCATGGAGGGGGTCTCGGTGGACACATGGGTAGAGACAAAAGTATTTCCATGGTGGAAGAACGATACTATTGGCCCCAATTAAAACGTGAAGTTGAAAAATATGTTCGACGTTGTTACTCCTGCCAAACCGCCAAAGGAGTAGCTCAGAATACGGGGTTGTACACCCCACTTCCTATTCCCGACGCTCCCTGGGAAGATTTGTCCATGGATTTTGTCTTGGGCCTCCCACGAACTCAGCGTGGGGTGGACTCCATCTTTGTTGTCGTTGACAGGTTTTCGAAAATGGTTCACTTCATACCCTGCAAGAAAACATCAGATGCAAGCCATATTGCTCAATTATTTTTTCGGGAAGTAGTCCGTTTACATGGTTTACCTAAGACTATTGTGTCAGATCGTGATAGCAAATTCCTCAGTCATTTTTGGCGTGATTTGTGGAGGCGATTGGATACTACTTTGAAGTACAGTACTACCTGCCACCCCCAGACTGATGGCCAAACCGAGGTAGTAAATCGCACTTTGGGAAACATTTTAAGAAGCCTCACAAATTAAAGAAAAGCCCAAGCAGTGGGATGTTACATTGTCTCAAGCAGAATTTGCTTTTAATAACATGCCCAACCGTTCTACTGGTAAGACACCATTTGAGATTGTGTATGGTCGCCGTCCATCGCACACTCTTGATTTAGTTCCATTGCCAAAGTTACCAGGTATGAATATTATGGCAGAGCACATGATCGAGAAGTTTGCTACAGTGCACGCAGAAGTCAAAGAGAAGTTAGAAAACTCAGCCAGCAAATACAAAGAAAATGCAGACCAGCATCGCCGGGAAAAACTCTTTAATGTCGGTGATTTAGTTATGGTGCACTTACGGAAGGAGCGCTTTCCAGTTGGTACGTACAACAAGCTCAAACAGAAGAAAATTGGCCCATTTCAGATTTTGCAGAAGGTTAATGACAATGCTTACATGGTCGATTTACCCGGCGAATATAACATCTCCAAAACTTTTAATGTGAAAGATTTGTTCGAGTACCATGCCCAGGACTCTCCTCTTTTACCATTCCCGAACTCGAGGTCGAGTTCTTTTCAAGAAGGAGGGACTGATGTAGGACAAACAGGACAAGCAGAGCTGGCAGCACAGCCTCCCTCCTAAGAAGTTCGAAACCCCCAGGAAGCAGCCAATAAGTTTTCTTTAATGCAAGATTTATGTTCTTCTCCTCTGCTCCTATTTGTGACTGCTTAGAATTCCCAGCCCCATTAAACTCCATTTGCAAATTCCCAAGACAGAAGCTAGATAGTCTTTTCCCATTAAACTCCATTAAACTGCTATATATTGATGTACTCTTGTTTCAAGAGGAATAATGGAATAGAATTGAAGTAAACTTGTTTCCAGAACTCTCTGAGTTTTTATCTTTCTTTGTGTTTCAAGGAAGAACCGTCCCTAGCACGATAGCTAGTCCCTCCCAGCTTCCTGCTGCGTCATTATTGGAGCTGGCTAATGGCATCATCTGCTCATTTCTTCTTGTAGCTTCAGTCCTGTGTGCAACCATTGAGTGAACGTTTCGTAAGGCTCCAGTGGCTCGAAGGGACTCTGCAATATCAAAATCTCTCACATCTCTGTGGCTTTGTGTGAGACTGTCCAATGCTGTGAAGCCGTTTGTGTTTACAGCATTCACCTCCACTCTACCATTCATAACTAGAAACTTTACTGTCTGCAAATTGGTATGTAAATTCAGTTGATTATTACATAACCAATAGTAGAACTGAGTTAAAAAGGAAAAGGGTAAATTTGTTTTATGCAAATATCACTTCTAAGTTCTCACGTGTTGATGAGTAGAACATCGTACAGTACAACCCCTATGTGGCATACATTCACATTTCAAAAGGTGGGAAACCTATAATTTAGTAGGAGAAAGGCGAACCTCTCAACGTACATCTAAAGGTTAAAAGTGTTAGATATTAAAAATGTGAATATATAACAACATGGTAGTTTTAGATAGGGCAATGTTAGAGTAGGTGGCCCTAATGACATGAAATTTTCATGTCAACTAGAGTCTTTAATATTGCTAAATACATCTCATAATTCATTTTGCCACATAAGCTTTAAAAGACTCATTTAACCTTTTTTAAAATCATAAAAATTAAATTAAAAAATATTTGACTACCAAATTAATTAAGCAGGTCAGTTCTTAAAATAAAAAAATAAAATATCCTCAATCTTAAAACCCTTAAACTACTATGTTACCACCAATGGTGCTGTTGATAAGGGGATTTGGCATGAGTTTTTGAGAGCTTTGTTTGTTAATTTTGAAGAATAGGGAGAGAAATAAGGGGTTGCTGTGTTTGGGGATTCCATTGTTGGGGGTTGAGTTGGGTAGTGTACTGGCGAAGAAGAAAATATATATGGTTTGAAGTGTGAAGTCTGTTCTTTACCGGTTTGAGGGGAATCAAATTGGAATCTAACTTCTAACATCGGTATTGGCCTTGATCAAATTGTTCATTTTAAAATTGAGTTTAAGTAAATCTATATATATTTCAATTTTTTTCACCGGGAAAAGAAATTGGTTTTATAGTTTATGAATTGAAATAGGTTTTGCACACTACACAAAATCAATATGGATCGATGTATGAGGTACCACTTTCCTCTCTCCCTTTTGCTTTGATTAGGTCCGTTTGAACCCTCTCCCAGATCTCTCTCTCCCCCCTGTGTTTGGGCCACAAAGTAACTACTCAAATCAAGTCTTAAGCACCATGCAATATTACCCCATGAGAATTGCTAACGCGACCATGGTCATCTCTCTCTCCAACGATTTGTCAAAGACGGCTAATGAAAAAACGATAAAGTATTGGTGCTCCAAGTTTTTTCAAACGCAGTTACACTAAATAAACATGGGTTGGGCAAGATGGTAATTTAATATTAATAATATTATTATGATGTGAAAAATAAACAGTGACGTGTACAAAATAATTTTTCCACATCAAATTACGGGACCTAGATCTTATGCCGGCACAAAATCTTTTTCCTTTTAGATATCAAGTCAAATTAGCATATAGGACAATAGGAGCTAGTTGAGCAACCTATAGCTAGTTTTGTTAAAACTTTGACCTTATAACAATCCATACCTCAATCTGTTTGTCAGCAACTGCCAGGTGCAATATGGTCATTCCATAGTCATCTTTGGCATTCAGAAACTCATAGTCATCCAAGACCTCAACCAGAAGCTTGAGAGACTCCAGCTGATTATATTTTACACATAAATGCAATACAGTACTCTCACCCTGGCCCACAGTGGCTCGAGCTGCAACAGGAACCTCTCTGACCAACTCTCTCAGCACATCAACCCGGCCTTTCATGGCTGCAAGGTGGAGAGGGTTCATTCCATCTCGATCACGTGCAAGGCACATGCCATGGTTAACCCTTAATAGCACTTTTATTACTTCCAGATACCCTTTTGCTGATGCCAAGTGAAGGGGTGATGATTGTTGTGAATCCAACTCCTTTGCAAGTTCAGGTTTTCTAAGCAAAATCTCCTTCACAAAATCCAGGTGGCCAAGAATTGCTGCTACGTGCAAAGGAGTCTCAGAGAAACCATTCACAATGAACCTGTCAAGAGCCAATCTGTCTTGTTGAAGCAATTCTAGCAAGGTAGTCACATTGCCTTGTATTGCTGCCTCATAAAGCAAGCTTCCCATGTTTGCCATAGTGTTTATGTTTGTACGTATAATCGTATGGGAGGGTTGATTGGGAAATGGGAACCAAGTGAGTGTTAATTTATATACAAAAACCATCAGCTTCCTGGAAGTTTATAATTGAAAGAATCTTGTTGACTTTTCGGGTCGGGGCAACGTGAATAATGACTATAATTCTTGGAAGCCAACAGCCAAGTGCATGTTTCTTGGCACATACCCTAAATAGTAAATATCAACTCGATTGTCACCGAGTCACTGTTAGCCTACACTGTATGGCAACTTCCAGGGCCAGTTTTTACTGAAGCCCAAAATTTTTTTTATATATTAATATATATATATATATTATATATGAAAAACATAATACTATCGTGGAGAAATATTTTTTTATATAAAAGTATGAAACTATTGTGCTGCCACGTACAGATAATAAAAAGCTTAACTCTTTAAAAATGCTTGTTTTGACTAAATATAAAAAGCTCTACTCCTTAAAAAAGTCCATTGATAAAGTATTTAGAGATGATTGATGAGGTATGTTGTTTGACAGAGTTCACAGGCTTCTAAACTTTTATTATTTTTTGTTCAAAACTTATCCAAAAAGTTAAAAACTCTACAATTTTAATTGTTTTTTGATATTGATAGTATTATATATAATGAAAATCGGTTTACAAAATTTTATAATTTTTTCTTTTGTAAAACTAAAAGAGGTTATATACAAAAGGTACATTCTAAATTTTCGCCCAAAGCTTCCAAAAGTCAAGGCCGGCACTGGCAACTTCCAAGGGATAAATCGTTACAAGTGGACATCATTTTGCGTTGACTTGGTATTTGGTAAGTTGCTTTCATAATCTACATCCTACAATTGACTCTTTTGTTTTTTTGGACAATAAGGCTTTCCATTAAAAAGACCAAAGAGCACAAGTGCATATGAGGCCGACGAGCAGGCCCAAAAAGGAATGCCGAAAGACAGAAATAGTAAAGAAAGATCAAAAATCCTGAAGCTGACCCCAAATCCAAGCTAAGCCCAACCGCAGCCAATTCATGAACACCCTTGTTCTGCTCTCTAAAAGCATGCAACCTACAAGTCTACAACTAGCTACGTGAAGCAGAGTATTATTGATAATAACAACTGGTACAAAGTTTATAGTACTGAAACATGATTCTTTTACACAGCAAAAACACCTAACTATACTAACTTCAAATGCACACTAAACTTGGGAGTTGGGAAAAGTGGTGTGGTTTGCGTGAACTAATTCTGAAGGCAGTACTCTCTCTTTTTTGGCATTAAATTGTCAAACTTGTGAAACAAAATTGCTATAAGACGAATCGTGTGCAGCAGCAAAAGAAGGAACAAGACGATGGACCAGGCAATTACACCATATTTTTTTTACTTAGCTTCTGCGAATTGGGTTTATTGGAGGCTAATGGCATGATGTGGTCATTTGTTCTTGTAGCTTCAGCCTTCAGTCCTGTGTGCAAGCAATAAGTGAACGTTTCGTAAGGCTCCAGCTCGTCCAAGGGACTCTGCGATATCAAAATCTCTCACATCTCTGTGATTTTGTGTGAGACTGTCCAATGCTGTGAAGCCGTTTGTGTTTACAGCATTCACCTCCACTCTACCATTCATAAGCAGAAACTTTACTGTCTGCAAATCGGTATGTAAAATCAGTTGATTATTACATAGCCAATACTGAAACTGGTTAAAAAAGGAAAAGGGTAATTCTTTTTATGTAAATCTGCTGGTGTATACAGCCACTACGTGGCATTCATCTAAGCGGAAAATCTATACTTTAATAGGAGAAATGTGAATCTGTCAATATTTAAGAGTTAAAAGTTTTAGACGTTAAAAGTGTGAATACATAATATTCGGTGGTTGAATTGTAGAATTTTTCATATACAACAAGATAATTTCTCCTATGGGTCACACCAAGAACTATCAAGTCAAATTACCATCCAGGGCTTATATAACAATCCATACCTCAATCTGTATGTTAACAACTGCCAGGTGCAAGATGGTCATTCCATAGTCATCTTTGGCATTCACAAACTCATAGTCATCCAAGACCTCAACCAGAAGCTGTAGAGTCTCCAGTTGATTATATTTTACACATAAATGCAATACATGCAGTACTCTCACCCTGGCCCACAGTGGCCCGAGCTGCAATGGGAACTACTCTGACGAACTCTCTCAACACTTCAACCCGGCCTTTCAGGCCTGCAAGGTGGAGAGGGTTCCTTCCATCTCGATCACGTGCAAGGCACATGTCAGGGTTAACCATTAATTAATAGCTCTTTTACTACTTCCAGATACCCTTTTGCAGATGCCAAGTGAAGAGGTGATGATCTCTGTGAATCCAACTCCTTTGCAAGTTCAGGCTTTCAAAGAAGAGAGACTCACTATGCAGAATCACTTTGCTCCTTTGCAAGTTCAGGCTTTCTATGCAGAATCACTTTGACAAAATCCAGGTGGCCAAGCATTGCTGCTACATGAAAACGAGTCTCTGAGAAACCATGCACAATGAACCTGTCAAGAGCCAATCTGTCTTGTTGAAGCAATTCTAGTAAGGTAGTCAAATTGCCTTGTAGTGCTGCCTCATAAAGCAAGCTTCCCAGTTCTTCAATTAGTATATAGTGTTTGTATGGGAGGTTTGATTGGGAACCAAGTGAAGGATTTAATTAGTTTATATAGAAATTAAGCATCAGCCTCCTGCAAGTTTGCAGCTGAAAGAGTCTAGTGGACTTCTATGCAAAATTGCAAATTCTTGGAAGCAAAGTGTTTCTTGCTGACAATGGAATGGAATTCTTTGAATATGTGAGTGAATTGACAGAGTATTGAAGTCTTTCTTAGGAGGGGATTATATATATAGAAACTTTATATCATTAATTATAGCTTTTGTTTTGTTGGTTTTGCTAATATCTAAATTGAGTGAATTTTTTTAAAAAAAATAGAAATGCAAGAGCCACAGGTTTCATTTAGAATTAAAATGGTCATATTTATGGGGTTTTAACTGATTTATGAAATATGGGTCAATTTGAACCAGTGGTGATACTTTCTATTTTTTTATACGATATTCAAAATAATATCACACATACACATAACATGACTCAATTGTTATTGACTTATTGTCACCCTGAAATGTATGGCAAATTCGAAGGAATATTTAATTGCTATTTTATATCATTTCACATTGACTTGGTAAGTTGCCTTATGATATGGGTCCATTAATGTAGGAAGGGATTTGCTATTTATATTAATATGATAGGGGTGTGTGAAATGTGTGACAAGTAAATTAAGTAGTCATGAATCATGATACTTATTTTTATATATGAACTTAGCCACACAAAACAGCAGAATTGAAAACGTACTAATACATCAGATGCATCCATGAACTTCACCATATATGTCTAGATAAATCTTACTACAAATGCACACTAAGCTTATGAAAGATGTAAACTAATTGTGAAGCTAGCTAGTACTCTCTTTGACTCTTTCTTGGCATTAAATTGTTGAACTTCTGAAACAAAATTGGTATGAGACGAATTGTGTGCAGCATCAAAAGGGACATCACGGCGGACCACCCGAGTACAACATTCCTGATTATTTGATTGACAGCTTTCTGCTGATATTTTGATGTGAAAATGAATATCCAACTATAAGTAAAGGCTATGGATGTGATTGCCAACCCCATAGTCGCTGTTAAAAGGCACATGAAAAATCTGTGCTTGAAAGGCAACCCGGTGATCAGCAGCAAGATTACACTTAATGAGGTGATGAAGCCGGTCGTGTTGTAAAAGAGGTACCAAAAGTATTGGTGCGGGAACTTGGAACCCATAATTGCAGTCCCTGCGTTGTGTGGTTTTGGCCCTCCTGGTGAGTCATCTTGCCAAAGACCACCAGGAGGGTTTAGCCCGGATTGAAAGGCCATTGTTGCAATCAGTGAAGCCACCACCATCAGTGAGTCTCTCTTCTTTGAAAGCCATTCCTCTGGCTTTTGCAAATTTTGGGGTTTGTTGGAGGCTAATTGTATGATGATGTGGTCATTAGTACTGCCTGTAGCTTGTTGTGCAATCAATTGAACGTTAGCTTTGGTGGTTCTTAAGGCTCCAGTTGCTCGAAGGTACTCTGCAATATCAAAATCTCTGACATCTCTATGGCCTTGTGTAAGAGTGTCCAATGCTGTGAAACCTTTTGCATTTACAGCATTCACCTCCACTCTACCATTTATAAGCAGAAACTTTACTGTCTGCAAATTAGTATGTAAATTCAGTTCATATTACATAACCACTAGTGGAATTGATTGGAAAATGAAAAGAGTAATTTTCTTTTTATGTAAATCTGTTGTTCTACAATACAACGGGTGTATACAATGTCTCCTACAATCACTTATGAAATATTGATGAGGTGACAGTTATTATAAGAGAAACGTTGTATAAACTCCTTTATAATTTCTCATATGTGCCACATCAAGAAACTATAAAGCTAGCATGTCCATACCTCAATCTGTTTGTCAGCAACTGCCCGGTGCAAGATGGTCATTCCATAATCATCCTTGGCATTCACAAATTCATAGTCATCCAAGACCTCCACCAGAAGCTTGAGAGTCTCCAGCTGATTATGTTTTACACATAAATGTAGTACATTCTCACCCTGGCACACAGTGGCTCGAGCTGCAACAGGAACCACTCTGACCAACTCTCTCAACACTTCAACCTGGCCTTTCATGGCTGCAAGGTGGTGAGGGTTTCTTCCATCTCGGTCACGTGCAAAGCACATGTCAGGGTTCACCATTAGTAGTTCTTTCACTACATCCAGATACCCTTTTGCTGATGCCAATTGAAGGGGTGATGACCTTTGAGAAATATCCAACTCCTTTGCAAGTTCAGGTTTGCTATGCAAAATCACTTTGACAAAATCCAGGTGGCCCAGCATTGCTGCTACATGCAAAGGAGTCTCAGAGAAACCATTCACAATGAACCTGTCAAGAGCCAGTCTGTCTTGTACGTTGAAGCAATTCTAGCAAGGTAGTCACATTGCCATGCAGTGCTGCCTCATAAAGCAAGCTTCCCATGTTTTCCATAGTGTTTATGTTTGTATATGGGAGGGTTTGGATTGGGAACCAAGTGAAGATTTAATTAGTTTATATAGAAAGCACTAGCTAACCTCCTGAAAGTATATAACTGAAAGAGTCTAATGAACATTCACCAGAAGGTTAATTATAATTTATATCATTAGTTAGACAGAGTCCAACATTCAATCTTGTAGAAAACTAGCTTAAAACTTATTGACTAGTGAAGGGAAACGTGTTGTGTAGGAGGGTTCATTACGCATGCATCAGTCTCCTTGTAACAATATTAACTAGTGAAGCACTGAAGGGGATGCGTTTGTGTTTGTAAAGGGATACATTTGGGGTAGTGTTTGAGAATTTTCAACACAACATTAATGAGTTAGAATTGTATTAATTCACAATTTCACACAAACACAAAATAACATAGCTGGCTAACTGCTAATAAGAATAATAAATGAGTCCTATGCTGGTGTCAAACAGATTTTGACATAATAATCTATATCTGATTGTTATTGCATACACATCTACATATCTACACATCTACCGGATCAGTTATGTTAAAATTTGATATCTTATACTATGGTCCTTTCAATTCCAAATTGGACCCTTTTCTAAATTTATTAAAAAAAAAAAAGAAAGTCATTTTTTAAGAACCTTATTACAATAAGTTATTTTTCTAAATTGCCTAACAAATACACTAAAATACATGTGTGAATTTGATATATTTTTAGGGCTCGTTTGTTGGGTAGGATATGGGCTTGGAATATGATAAGTTATCTGTTTACCATGTTTGGGCTGCAAATATGACTTTGGATTGGAAAATGTCTAATCCTACCTAGTCCAGCCTAAGTTATATGCTCTAGGATAACTTATCCAATTAAAATTTGAAGGATTAATATTCCAATCGTGCATACCTCAAATGAACCTCTACTTATTTTTCTTGGGCTGCTTTTGATTTTATCTTAAGACTTTATTGAGTTATAGATTATTAAAAAAAATTGTTAATTTTGTTGTGTTTCTGAAAAAATTTGTGTTAGTGATCCACTTGTGTTGTTGTGTTTCTATACCACTGTACCAGAGGGTACCCATCAGAGAAGTGCTCTTGTGTTGCCCTTCTGCCTAAATTTGGCTTCAGTCAACATTTGAACCTTTTGGAATGATTTTGTTTTAAATATTTTCCTTGATTCTTGTGTTTTGTGGTTAAATTCAATGGAATTGGGATGATTGGAAGCAATTCAACTTCACCCTTTTCAGTGCTTCCACATGCCCTGAGGAAAATTCAAGAGTATATCCTCCATTGTTGTGTTCTGCACCTATTAAGGTTCATCCAGCACTACTCTGCAATGATTTTCTACATTGCTTCTTCAGTTGTCTTTCCTTCCAAGTGTAAAAAGAGCTACAGAAGTGACATGAAACTGTTTCCTTTTCCAGTATCAGTATGCAAATTACTCCAGTCCTGAGTACAAAGACACGGGAAAAGGTTTCTTGAGGCTTCAGCTGATCAACCAGAGATCGGACTTCTCTTTTGCGCTATTTTCTGATGGTCTATTGAATGTATGGTGAAAATTGTCTTGGCTATATTGTCTGCATAGTCATGTGATAACAAGTTTTTCTTGAGAACTATCAGTGGTTTTTATGCATTGGCTTTGTTATCCAACTACCAGCTAGTCAATCTTGTTGCATGCTTATAATCTAGCTGAAAAAAGGCTTCTTTTGCAACTAATTTTGGTACTATTATTTTGGTATGGTGGCTAAACTCGTTGCATGACCAATGAGTTGAATATTTGAGTAGTATTTGATTTACTATATTTGGTGGATATTAATTTTGATACATTATTACTTTGCTACGGTGATAAACTTTTTGTATTGAAAAAATTCATTTACTTTGAAGTTGAAAAAAAAAATTGTTATTTTATTTCATATATTATTATTTTGTTAAATTTTATTATTCAAAATGTGAAAAAAAAAAAAAAAAGTGGTTACTTTTTTGAAAAAACAAGACTAAGATAGCATTATTTAGTTAATCCTGCCTTTTAGACTTTTAGTTTTGTGTACCACCAAACATGACATTGAATTAGATTTATCTTGTCCAATCCAATACTTTCCAATGCAATACAATAATGAGTATCTTTTCCAATCCAATCAAGTGCAGCAAACGTGACGTTTGCATCATTAGCTCCCTTCAAAGGATAAATACAGTTTATGTCTGATTACCAATCCCTAAGTCTCAATTGATTAGTTTGCCTACAAAAGATTAAACTAATAAATAAAGTTTACCTACTAATTCTTTTTACAAACAAAACGCACCGTCTAACCCAACAACAGGATGCAGGCGCAGTCTAAGCAGCACCGTCCAGTCCAGCCCAACCCACCGTTGTAACAAAAGATCTCACCCACAGTTTGTAAACTGCGGCCCAAACCCAAATACAGTCGAGCAGATAAAACGGGGAAATATCTCGAAAAGTCCTCGAAATGATAACCGACACGTGTCCACTTTTTCGATCCGCAAAACCCTCACTACAATCCATAAACCTTGTCCTCTCTTTCTCTCACATTGATCTTTTATGCTCAATCCACTTCGCTTTCTGTGATACTCTAATTTCCCTCTTTCTTTCTCTAGGTTTGTTTTTGCTGTGGGACTCGATCCCATCTCCGCCGTCAGTTTTTGCAGAGATGATGAAGTTGTGAAGAAGATGGTGATGATGAGCCCTCACTATGATCTTCGTCTGGTTAGAACGACCAGTGCTACCGATTCGGGATTTTACATCGAGAAATGTTCGACCCATTTATGGTGATCCACGTACGGTCCCTAATCCGGTTTCGCAAGAAGAAAAAACTTAAAAAAACCAACACCCAACAAAACCCATATCCCAATTTTTAACCCTATAACTCACTCTCATATCATAGATTCATACCTCAAAATTCTTCTTCTTTTTCTCCTTTTTCTTTCTTCTTTGTTTTTTTGGTATCACAAACAGTCTTAGTCCTCATGTGAAGTTCCAAAATTTCATTTTTCCTTCATTTCCCATCTTTGTATTTCCTTTTTGCTTTGCTAATTTATTATCTTTAGCGAATAGTTCAGTTTAGTAGCTAGTAGTTATTACAAAAATTTGTTGAAATTCTTAGTTGGGTAGAGAGGGGTTTTGTTCTTTAATCGGTTCTAAAGGTGGCGAAGATGAGCTTGAGCGCGGCCGAGGATGATTCGGCTTCAGAAATTCACATCCCAGCTGATATAGATTGGCATATGCTTGACAAGTCCAAGTTTTTCTTTCTGGGTGCTGCTCTATTTTCTGGTGTGTCAGCTGCTCTGTATCCAATCGTGGTCTTAAAGACCCGGCAACAGGTTTCGCCTTCTCAAATTTCTTGCTCCAAGATGTCTTATGCCATCATGCGCCACGAAGGCCTTAGAGGGTTTTACAGAGGTTTTGGCACCTCTCTGATGGGTACCATTCCTGCTAGAGCACTTTACATGACTGCCCTTGAAGTTACCAAGAGTAATGTTGGGACTGTGACTGTTAGATTAGGATTTTCTGACACTACAGCAATGGCTATAGCTAATGCTGCTGCAGGGTTGAGTTCAGCCATGGCTGCACAATTGGTTTGGACCCCAATTGATGTTGTGAGCCAAAGACTAATGGTTCAGGGTTGCAGCACCAGCAGCAAAAACATCCCCTGTGTGAGGTCCTATCAGTATAGCAATGGTATTGATGCGTTTAGGAAAATAATATATGCAGATGGGTTGAAAGGATTGTATAGGGGATTTGGGATATCAATACTGACTTATGCACCATCTAATGCGGTTTGGTGGGCTTCTTACTCTGTTGCAAATAGACTCATATGGAGTGGTTTTGGTCCCTATATGGGCAAGAAGGATGAAAGCGGCTTAGCCAATGGGTCTAATTTTAGGCCTGACTGCAGGGCAATGTTGGCAGTTCAGGGGTTGAGTGCAGCCATGGCTAGTGGGGCTTCTGCTTTGATTACTATGCCACTGGATACCATCAAGACACGGCTGCAAGTTTTGGATGCAGAAGAAAATGGGCAAAGAAGACCACTGACAACAATGCAGACTGTCAGAAATTTGGTGAGGGAAGGTGGGTTTGCTGCTTGTTACAGAGGACTGGGGCCTAGATGGGCCTCAATGGCTATGTCTGCCACAACCATGGTCACTACCTATGAGTTTCTCAAACGGATGTCTACTAAAAACCAAGCGAGCTGCACTTCATGAATTGAGCAGCCAATTAGAATACACAGAAAAGAAGTGGTTTTTATTTCCAAATCGTTCTTACCTTTGGCTATATTGGCCTTGCCTAGTTTTCATCAAGATAATGTAAATTTGTACAGTGTATTTTTCTTTTATGATCCTATTTGGACTCTAATATGTATCTTACTTTATGCTCTTTCATATATCTTGTCCAAGTAATTCTCTTTAGATTATGTGTCTATCAAGGGGATAAATGGAAGCTTCTTACCATATAATAAGAGTCCATTTCAAATAAGATCATTGCCCCAATATATCTGGTCTTTGATGTGAAAAGTGGAATCTCAGAAATGGATAAAAGTATATTTGTGAATTTCTAAGTAATGGGATCTCCTTGTCATGTTGCTTCAAGGAATCTGTTGATGTAAGACACTTAAGACACTGCCTTGTGTTGGCTATTTTTGTGGTAATCCCACCATCTACTCTTGAGCACAAGTTGAGGAGTGGAGTGGAATAGTGGGTTGGCTCTACTCCCTCATAAGTTGAAGAGGCAAGGATTATAGCAGCCAGCAGCCTCTTACATATTCATAAATGGTGTCAATAATTGGACTCAAATTAGTCTTCCCAAAAACCCCAACAATTGGCATAATTCTATTCAAATTATACATTGAACATTGACCAAAAAAATTTATAAATTGAACACATTGCTTTGCTTGCTCTTTCTAGTTGGTGCCAATTACTTTTTTTATTTTTTGTTTCCAGTTATGCTTTTGTTTTCAGTAGAACAGTGTGCATCTGAGTCAGAGAAATCTGGGATGATAAAAAGGAAGGCATTCATGGTGGGCGGTGGAAGAATATGAAGAGTGAAACGTGCATGGCAGAGGGCATATGCTTTGGTTTTTGTTTTTGTTTTTAATGGAATCGAAACTGGAAACTGGAAACTGGAAAAGGCAACATCTCCAAAACCAGGGGCTAAATAAAATCCGCAAAATCCATAAGCTGTCCAAATATCTATGTACCATCAAAACTTCGCCATTAGTTTGAGTTTCTATGGACTATGGACCATCATCAAAGCCATCAGAACACAGTTGGCCTCACATGATATGTCCCCAGTTTCTGTCCTTCTCTCTCTCAAGCTTATAGCCTTATCCTAAATGTTTAAGTTTGATAAAAACAGTTAGACGCCCATACCACGTCAGTATTTATTGTTTAAAAAAATGCAAAATGATTTATTGTGTTAATATGATGCCGTACTATAAACAATCGATCCAAGCAATCTGTCACGATTCAATTGGAAAATCAAATTGATTATAAAAATATGAGTTTAATTAGTCGATTTATTAGTTTTTCTCTTATAACTTTAAGGTCATTTAAACGGTATGGTCAATGAACACGGTCAATGAACATGATAAGATATAGGTTTTGACTTTTGTTTTAAAATTAGAGAAATTTTTATGTAATGAAATATAAAAATATATGTGTCATCATATTTATTATTGGGTTGTGATACTAAATCAGCCATATTAATATTATTAGAGAGTTCTTAGAGCGGAGATCCCACGTAGATCTTTTTTCTAACTTCTCAATTGGGAGACTGTTAAAGCTATGAACGACAAAGATCATATGCGCTGCACGAGAAGGTATGTGTCTAATTTCAAGCATGTACCCAGCAAAGTTTGGTCCTTAGTCCTTACAAAGTAAACAGAGTAAGAATAAAACTTTGTCCAAGATTTCGGATCTAGTTTGTTATTGAACACCACCCTGGACCCACCTATATTCAACATAAGCCATTCTTTTTAAAAGGGTAAATTACCCGCCAAGTTTTTTTTTCCTTCCAACGTCTAATTCCAACGCCCGCCAATCTATAGTTTGACCAACTTTGAATCTGTGTACCCAATTACTTTAACATTTATAGCTTTTTTGTACCAGAAATGTTCTTTTATTTTGGAAGATTCAAAGAAACGTTTTACGCCTCTCAAAATCAAAGCTAATAAGTGCAAGTCGCAAGCAAACAAGACATTACTCACACAAGAAGATGTCATAAGATGGATAAAAATGAAATTATAAAATGGACACATTCATTTATAAACACTGAGCTACATTAATGCAGATAGACAACAAAGTCTCACACTAGCTAACAGAGGGGAAATGATCTCCAGACCGGAATATAAATATCCCAACACGATAAAATAACCAGCAGACTTGCAACCTACACAATATCCGAGATAAATTTCCTAAAACTGCAGGGATGAGACCATGAGTAAAAACCTGACCTACTAGACAATTAGCAGTCAACCACGAGAATACAGAGAAAAGCCAACCTCAGCAACCGTCAAGGCCGGGCTCTCTTGTTGCTGCAAGATGGGCATTTGTACTGCTTGATATGCTCAGCCCTTGCTGGGGTGATCTTAACACACTTCCCATGGAACCACTTCTCACAGATGTCACAGCAAATCCAGAATTCGTCTGATGCATAGTTCTCTCCACAAGCCCCACACAGTGTCTCTCCATGCTCGTCATCCTCTTCATCTTCCAAACCCTCCTCATCGTCATCCTTTGATTGCACAACCTTCGAATACTTGGTCTGAGGCTCAGAACCTCGCTGCATTTGGCAACCCAATATAAATAAAGGTAAGCAAAAATGTACAGTTAAATTTGTATCTTCCAGGTAACCGAAAATAATGTGTTTATCTTCCAGGCTTGATGTTGGCATGACATCACAATATCACTATACACTCACAGTTAAATATTTCCATTTTAACAGAATGCACAGTTTCCACATGGATCCAAATATCCCTGGTCACAAGGCAACTTAAAAATAAAATTTTATCAGAATGATTTTAAAATGGACTAACTTTCATAATTCAGCCATGCCAACATCAACCAGTAGTATTACATTATGAGATTAAAAACTAGCAATCCAAGTTTTTCAGACCTTAGAGTTTGATTTAGATTTGTTGCTGCCATGATTTGAATTTGATGACTTCTCCTTTACTTGTTTCTTGGATGTCCCTGTCACAACCTCAAATATTGTTGGAAGGTCATTGATCATATTGAAAAGGCGTTTCCTGCAATGTAAATACCAAGGGGATATTGGTAAAAGAACTTAAGAACCTACATACCACAAAGTTGCAAGACGAAACAAGAAAAAAGTCAAAAGAAAAACAATAGGGCTTCTAACTTAATTCTCAAAATCCTATAACTTAAAAGTTTGAGAAGTTCAAAAAGTGACGCTTCCTATCTGAAGGCTATGCTCCCTATCTAGGGGCCTAGAACAATAACTTTAACAACCACCAATTATGCCTATCAGTTATCAAATCCACACATTTACCATATGGTACAGTGAAGCATACCTATCAGCCTTATCAAATCCAAACCTAGCACCAAAATAAAAGGCCACTGCAAGTAGCCATGCATCACTGTGGACAGCAACCAATGATAACCAGTCCTTATCTTGCATCCCATCTCTGGCAAAATTGATACCGAGTGCAGGTTCCGGAAGCTCTGGAGGAACCTCCTCAGCAGGCAAATTAACTTCCCACTGCTCGCTTGGAAATCCATAAAGGCAAAGATTCTCCTTCTCTGTTATAAAAGATTAAACACATGCACTCACATCAATTTTTCATCAAGATATATTATGCAATTTGACTCATAATTTACTTAAAAAAAAAAAAAAAAACCAAATCCCAACATTATCTAGCGTTGTTTGAAAAGTTTTCACATTGTTTTTCAGGTATAAATTCAAACAACTTCGTTGATGCTTGAAATATATACAGAAAAAAGTTTAACAGAACATTTGAAACTTTAATGATATATAAATATATATACACACACAATACTAGAACTCATTATTCTTAATTTAAGATAATGCTTCACTAAACTTGCACCCACTCAAATTGATAAATGCATTATTCAAAAAAAGAATAATTTCTTCACTTATCTTCCAATACAGTCAATAAATAATTTGCTTTTAACAACCAACGAAGAATCTGATCTTATTAGTCTTATCAATAATTCAACTACTATAAAAGTTCAAACACAAACATGGGCTTAAATTGGCACATGCTCCAAACATGGGCAAACTCTACCAACCTCATTACCTCCAAACATAACGAAAGCAGTGAATGTAATTGTCAACAACGAGAAAGGGCAGACATAGAAGGCTAGCACCTTCTACTTTCATATATAAGAAAACCCAAATTGAATACAAACAAAAACAAAATTTATTAAAAGCATAAATCTTTAGGAAGAAACCCAAAAGAATATAAGTTAGAAATAGATTATTTTAAGGCTTTTTTTCTCCATTATGAATTATTTAAAGCATCTCTCTCACTCACGTGTCAGATATACCAGAAGTTAGCAACCCAAAGCAAAACCCTATTTCAGTTTTTTTTTTTCTTAATGCACTTTGTCAAATAACCAGACAACGTTCGTACTAAAATCAAACACTGCAAGAAATTAAAACAAATAAAAATAAGAACTGAGAAAGGGAACCCTTACCTGGGTCACACTGCTGGAAAAACTCGTCGACATCTGCAACCACAAGTACAAAGAAGAAAGAAATATCAGACCCAATTTCCAGAACTTAGGAAAGGTAGAAACTTTAGAAGAAGTTGAGAGATGAATACCGGTGGTGAGGGCCTTAATCATGCCGGCTCTTCGACCTTTGAAGTCTCTGAAGACCTCCTCAACTGTTCGCGGGTTGTACGGAGTACCCCCGTCCATATCTTCCACACTTTCTTCGAATTACAGAGCGAGAGAGAGAGAGACGGAGACCGAGAGAGTGAAGAAGAAAAAAGAGGAGGGAAAGACTGAAAAATGTTTGACCTCTCGGAGAGAGAAAGTGTGTTTGTGACAGAGGGAGAGATGGTGCGGATTTGAATCGGAATGAATTTGGATTAATTAACCGGATTTGATAAAAGAGGGAAGAGTCCGTGAACCTGACGAGATCGGCCCAATATTTGAAAAGCAAAAAAAGCCCTAGTAAGGATCTTGCCACGCTGGCACTGGCCAATTACTGTTGTGGTGATTGGATGGTCGTGGGCCCAGCGTCTGACAATCTTTCAAATTATCATCATCAAGGCCTTCCGGAAGTGGGCTGTGGGCCTGCAATGACAGACCTTGTAGTCGTCCATTTACTTCTCCATCAAAGCCCAATTTAACTCTGATCTCTCGTTATATCAACTTACCAAGTGCCCTCCTTTCTTTTCCCAAAACCAACATAAATGCACATCTAACGATTAAAGAATTTTTCCATCAAAGTATACACTTTATATGACCTACCAGTGATGAGAAAGATAAAGTGACACTTGAACCTATGAAGTCAAACCTTCCACTAAATATAGTTCCATGAGCTCTTGAATATTGTTGTATTCTTTGAAAATACAAGTGAAAAGATAGACACACTAAATGTATATATATTAGTTATATGAAAGTTTTAATCTCACCTAACACCCTTTTGTAGCTATCTATATCAAGCACAGTGCCTCTCTTGTATATCTCCTCAAATATCCTCTCAGCCTCAAAGACCTGCCCCTTTCCACACAACTCTTTGACAAAAACTGAATAGCTCTCCAAACTAATAATGTAACTTTTATCAAGTGCTCCACAGAAAACTTGCATTGCCATATTCACGTTGCCATCCTCACAATAACTCTTAATCAAGCAACTGTAGAGAGTGGTATCAAGTTCATGACCATTCCGAAGCATGTCACCAACAAGCTCTTCAACTTCCCACATCCGACATCTCATACTACAAAGACTGCATATCACTGTGTTGTATGACAAGAAATTTGGAGTGCAACCCATTTGTGGCATCTGCTTAAGAAGACGAATAGCTCTTTCGAGGTCCCCATTTTCAACAAGAATCTTGAGCACTGCATTAAAGCTTGAAACACTTGGATTTAGGCCTCCCACCCTCATCTCCATTAAAAGGGAAATAGCTCCGTCTGGTTTTCTCATCTTACAAAACTCATTCACAACGACCACATATGCTTTCTCATCCGGCTTCATCCCAAGACTGACCAACTCTTTATGATGTTTAACAGCTTCATCAGACCTCCCCACAATGCAAAGCCCTTTCAATATACTGGTATGTGTTGCTACATCGTCCTTAACACCATTCAACCTCATCTTTGTCATCATCTTCTTTGCCTCATTAACATGCCCACTCAAACACAAACCATGAATTAACGCATTGTAAGTAAACACATTAGGCTCACAACCCTGTTTCACCATTTCATTCATACACTTCATTGCCTCGTCCAATTCACCTCTCTTACAATACCCATCAATCAAAGTTGTATAACTTACCGTATCAGGCAAACAAACCTTCCTCTCCATCATCTGACTGAAAACTCTCCTCGCACTCTCAAAATCATACTTCTTACAAAACCCATTAATCATAGTATTGTAAGTAATCAAATTTGGCTCACAACCCATTTCATCAAACACCTTTTGGGCATTCTCAATCGCACCCATTTTGCAAAACCCTCTAATCATTATTGTATAAGTCGAAACATTGGGTTTGACCACATCTTCCTTGACAATCTGATCATAAATTGCCTCAGCTAATTTAACCCTATTAGCCCTAACCAGCACATCCAATATAGCATTATAGGAAAACAAGCACCTCCCATTCTCAATCAATTTCGCTTTGTGTAACCAATCAATGGCAGCCCTAATATCTCCACGACCACCTTGAGCTTTGATAAACTTACCAAGCATAAAATCAGAGAGTCTATTTGATTCATGGAGGAGCGACAAGGCAGTGGAGAAGAGGGAGTGGGAGAGAAGGAGGTCAGTGATGGCCCAGTAGCATTTGTGAGTGTGGGAATAATTGTTGGGATTAGGGTCAGGGTTTGAGGCCCATTTGAAGAATAAGAGGGCATGGAAAGGGTTGGTCTGGTTCTTGATGACTTGGATAACGAGGTTTGGGTTTAGGTGAGGTGAGAACTGGTTAAGAGAGGCTGAGCTGAGGTTTGAAAGGTTAGGTTTTTGTGGGTTTAGGGTTTGCAGAAGGGAGGTAATGAAGTTTACTAGAGAGGGATTAGTGGAGGTGGAAGATGGGTTGGTTAGGGCTCTAGCTGGCATAGCCATTGATTTTCCGAAGACCCTTTACTCAAGAAGAAGTGAAGAACTGAAGAAGAACATGATGCGTCTAATTTAAGGCCTTGCAGTTTGAGTACTGCTACTTAAACTACGTTTGAGGCCTACATCACTACTTATATACCCAGGTTGATTTCAATTTTCATACATGTTATCGCGAAAATTCTACTATGCAGTCACGACATGTAGACATTTTTTACCCTTTGATGATGACGAGTTTACATTTCTATTATTAGGAATATAAATTTTTCACATTAAATATGTTTATATGTCATACAAATATTATCTATATCAATGACAAATTCATTTTAAATTAGTAATTTATAATTTAATTTATAAAAAGTAGGTCATTTTAGTATACGAATGTGTGAAGTTTGTATCTTAGTGTAGTAGATTTAGAACATTTTTACGTGCGTAACCAAAAATGTGAATGAATTAAAATATTTGCATCAAAATTGCCCCATCAAGATTGAAGTAGTTTTAGATTGACTCACTTAATACAAATTGCTTCCACTTATTTACATTAAGTTGTTTGTGACTTTAAGTTATCAAACCAAAATGATCGATCTCACAATAGTTTTGGGGGACAACATCCTTTAGGGGGTCGGAGTGCTTTGGCACCAACAGCTGGTTTGGGAGCAATTGTACATGTTTGGTCGGACCACGCCATGAGGTGGAGTTGAATTCTATCCATCTGGTCGATGGCTGAAGCCAGAGTGTCCTTAAATTCTGACTGATCACAACAATGAACGAGCCCTTCAGAGCAGACATGTGAAGGCATCAGGCTCTTGCCCTCTAAACGAGAGATCACAAGGAGATGTCCACTCGCATATGCTTCCTCATGAAGCCTTCCAAGCCCAGAACGATCAGCAGCTGAACCTTTTGTTATTGAGTGGATGCAAATCAGACCCTGCATGCAGCTGTATTTAGAGAATAAGAAAAAATGGAAATAAATTGTTTTAAGTGCAGAATTGTTACCTCGTCGGTTCGTTTGATGTCCAATCCAAACCGATTATCTCCAAGTTCAGGTATCAATTCAAGTAACACTTCTGCAACTCCAGGCATAAACCACAGTCTTATGCCCTGCACTATTTGGAACGTTGTTGTGTGGTTTTGTTGCCTACCCCAACTCACTTCTCTTCCTGTCAAATTGGTTCTCTCCTTCAGGGAAAAAGAAATCAAAATCAAAACCATAAATAATTGGGTTATTAGCAAGCAATTCAGCATGACTAAGAGAGATCTTAATACCGAGGACACAATCTGTTCTGTTTGAATATTGACAAAAACAAGAGGAGCCCCTGAAGCTATTGCTGCAGAAAGCCAGGCCATGCACCTGGCTGTTGTGGCCTCAGTGTTGTACTCGCCTGGTAAGGGCATGAATAAAATGGAGCTCACAACCGTGCAACGTTGGTCAGGCAAATGTTTGTCAACTTTCATCTTCCAGTCATATTTAACTCCCTTTTTGTTATATCCCCTGTACTCCACATTCACCAAACTCCTACTCATTTCTGCCAAATCAAATAAAACACCAATTAGAGTTCTAATATGATGTTAAACAACTACTAAACCCCAAAAATTAAATTATAATGGACCTTCTTTCCTAAATGGGTGGACAATATTTCATCTGTCAAGAAACCTACCCTGCAGCTCAGTGCATTGATCTGAGGTCAAGTCCCCTAACACTGCAACATGTCTGTCATCTGTAGCAGCTCTAATGGTGTACTTCCTCTGAAGCATTGAAACCCTCTCAGCCACAACGCGAGCCCGGAGCTTGAGTGTGCTATCACCCCTCCTCACCTTGACCCATATGACCTCTATTTGTTGGCTGAGCTTAGCAAGTTGTGAGTGAAGCTCTGACTTTGCTTTGGTAGACACAAACAACTCCTCAGAAAGATCACAATTCTCAGAACTATAAAACCCTTCAATGATGTCTCCAGGCAATGGCATGCTCTCATCCCACTCTTCTGTCACCTCTTGCTTCACTTGTTTCACACACACCAATGTCTGAACACTGCCCATGTTCTTCTTCTTCTTCTTCAAAGTGAAGCAGTTCCTTCCCATCGAACACCTTATTGATCGAATTCAGTGCAGGACAGAAGTTCATGGAGCTCTCTTAGGAATGTCCATCCATGTTCGAACATTTCAAGGGGGTCAATTTTAGGTCTCTATATATAATTATTATATTGTGACAATGCCTAGTCTGCCTAGACAGCCGGCTGGCCGCTCTATAGAATATTCATGAGAAAAATGGAATGGGAAGGAATAATTAAAACTTCCATATATAATAAAAACAAATAAAACATCTCCAATGTGTGGTCGTTTCCTGTACAACTTCATATAAATATTTGTAAGCACCGAAAGAAAGAAAGAATTGATTGGACTACTCTGCAGTACAAAATTTGAATGAGAGGAGGATATATATGCATTTAGTTGATTCACATTATGGCACAAGTGAGGCCACTTCTGTTTCAAGCCTTTGGATTTCAGCTTGAGCGCGTGCCCTTATCTCTGCATCATTTGAATATAAACTTGGTCTCAAGTTTGTTTTTTGCCTCTCAATGCTTTTGATCTGCACCATGTGATGATCAAAAAATAATGGTTGGTTAGGAAAAATAAAGCAGAAAAGAATTGTTTAAACAAGTTAAAACATAGAGGAAGACAAAAACCTTTCTAGAAGGCCACCTACTCAATCCATATTTGCGGCATATCCTTTTGACAACAGTTGGGCAGACAAGCAATCTCTTAGCAGCCTCTTCAATGGTGAGATGGAAGTACTCGCGAAGATCATCCAATGTCATATTTGCTGTTCTCTCCCTCTGCACTACTCACCAGTCAGCATGACACAAAATTAACCATGTTAAAAAAATTTAACTAATCGAACCATGAAAAGAAAAAAGTACTGCATAAGTGGAAAAGGGCGAGAGTCAAACTCTTGTCGTGAGTATAGCATACGTGCTCCACATTCGGAGCTATAAGCCCCCAATATACTTAATTCAGATGAAGTTAAGGTATGTTATATATTGGAAGCTATTGCAATGAGCAAAAGGATAACAACAACCTGTTCTGCAAGGGAAAACCTACGAGTCCTCTCAATCTCATTCTCAGCCGCCTCTGGTGGATTTGCAGGTTGTTCCATTTCACCTTCCGCTCCTGGATTTGGTGAAGATGCAGGAATGAAGTCGTCGGTATTTAGAATGTCATCCCAGTCCATTCCAACACAGAGGGCCTCATAAAAGATTGCCAATGGATCTTGCTGCATACTGTAGCCCTCTAGCTTTCTTTCTAAGCAGTACTGCATTAGGAATTGCTTCACCTCCTCTATGCTTTTCTTGCAAAAACTAATTGAAAAAATAAAATATATCACATATCAAAAACAGGCAATATTAATTTATTTGGTGTCACCCCTCAATATTTAAATGAATCACATGGTTCAATAGGAGGGAACAAAGGGTACTGGAAATTAGACTTACTCAAACATTTGATACTGATTATCATCAGAAGAATTCACATTGAAAATATTGCGCCGAATCTCAAGTATTGCATGACAGATCATTCCGAGTCTTCCATGAATTTCAAGTTTCATGATATCATTGCCTTCCACCCAAAAAAAAAAAAAAAGAATAGATAAGTAAAAGTAACACACTAGTTAACATTTTTGGTAACCGAGAGTGTTCTAGGCTAGCTCTTGCGCACCAAACACACACTAGTTAACATTTAAACCCAATAAAAAGCCACTAATTAGTGTATATTTACTGCAGAATTTGATGAACCTAGACTTACTATTGAAGTGTATTATTTCCCTGAGCACTTGGCAACAACTGCAGTTAAAGGGTACTGGTGGTTCAGGCCAAACTGTAAGTGGCCTCACATCAGCAAACCGCGGATTCCGATCAAATTCATCTCCTCTTGGCGGATCAAAATTACTCGATTCTCCGAAAATTTGTGAAGGACCCGCTTGCGAATCACTCCCTCCTACATTGTTATCAATAGAGAGATTGCCCAAATCTCCCATTGTCGGATTGGGATCATTTAAGAGATGGTCAAAATCTTGGACTCCATCAAATAGAGGCATTGGATGGTAATCATGATTAGGGGAAGAGGGTCCTTCCAATGGGGGTGGTACATTTTCAAGGATCGGATCGGAATCATCATACAACAAATTCATAATCTCATTATATGGGCCGAGATCATAAGGGTCATGGTAAGGTAGAACCGAACACGGATCTGCCATGCTACAACTCTCAAATCAAAAGTCTGTCAATGTGAATTGTCTGTTGGCTCTTTGTTTTGAGTTTTTGCTAGTGTTGGGCGTAGAGGGAAAGCGTTGTTGGTGAACAAGCACCAAAGTTGTTGATACCAACTTTGGTGCTTGAGAGAGAGGAATTGAAAAGGGGTCTCCTTGTATTGAAACTCAGAAAAAGTTTGAGACGGTGCAAAGAAATAGAGGAAGAAGGCGCGAGTGACAGTTTATGACCGTTGAGGGACATAGTCGGTTAGGATTTTGAAAACTTGTGATGGTGTGATTGGGTGCTATGAGTTCCACAATAAGGATCTTATTCCCCTTGAGATCACACGGATACCATCACGGATTTCAACTCTCCCGAGATTGATCTATTATTTACCTTATAGAAACATTTTCTTTCACACTAATGAGAGGTATATATGCAAGGAGTGTCATTCTTCACAAACCATATCCATGCACTTCACTTTCTCTTTGTTTTTCGAAGAAAGAGATTCCTTGAAAACATTGTTGTCTCTATTTTTTTATAATTTGAGTCTTGTTATTTTGTATAAGCTAATTTATTTCATAGTTCAGACCAAAAAAAAAAGAAATTTATTTCGTAGTGGAATGAGTTCTTGCACCTTAGTGAATTTATACTTATAATAATCTCACCTTATTCTAAATTTTTTTTAAATATTAACTTTCGAAGATAGAAAAGGGTCACGTGAGTGAAGTGATTAAACTTCTATGGACTTGGATTACAAGTGGAATGACGAATTTACCTATGAAAAAGTGATCACATGCGTGACAAGTGATGATTTTTTAACGGACTTTGCAACCGAGTTGATAGAAATGACATATTAGCATTCAAAGTAAAGTTGAGGGGACAGATTAATACAACATATAATTCATATCCTGAATTGACACAGGAGATAAAGTTTAAGTCATTCTTAAAAATTTTTCTTATAATAATGTTTGTAAAAATCATTATTTATGGAAAATCTCAAACATCCTATGAGAGGGTTGTACTAATTGCAGGCAAGAATTCTTCATAAATAGAATGCTTACCAAATTTTATCAGGGCAAAAGGACAATGGTCATAAAACACTCAAACATACAATTTTTTTTTTGTATGTTAGCATTTGTTTTGTGGAATGAGATTTTAGGATCTTATAGTAAATCTTTTTTGGTGTTTTTCTTTTTATGGTTGAGTTTGAAGAGAGGGTTCGAACTTAGGTACATTGTGGGTAATTTTATGGTCCTTTTAATTGAGCTACACCTAACAACTGCGATGTCATTTTTGTGTTTATACGTATAAATATAAATGAATAATTATCATTATAATTTATTATATAGTTAAGGAATTGGCATTATGATGGAAAATCCACCTCCTCTTTTGAGAATATGAAACCCCCTTTTCCACCTATATGTTTGCACTTAACAAACATAGGAACACTCGTTCTCATATTTCATTTATCCAAAACAAACAAACACAGCAATAGCCAAAATGAAATATTGAATCCGAGGAGGGGCAATTGGTAATTTGCTTCAGATAATAGTCATTTCCAATTGCCACCTGTCCAAAACTCCAAGTAAAAAGTCTAAAAGAGGCCACAAAATGGTGAAAAGGAAAAGAAGAAAAAGAAACGTTTCAACGTCCCAAAGGCTAAATCAAGTGAAGTAAAAATGAAAGCAGCACTATCAACGCTGGTCAGCTCCAAGAATCTGAGTCCTCCTCATCACTCCTCCACTTCTTTCTCTCGCTCCATTTGGCTGCTCCCAAAGCCCTTTTCTCCTCCACCCACTTTCCTTACCCCCATACCCTCCAGCACCTTCAACAACACCCACAACAACAACATCGGTCTCAGCCGCAAGTCTCTGATCCACACTGCTAATTTCTCTTCGAGTTCGATAATGGCCTCGGCTTACAAGCCCGAAGAAGCCAGGGCCCCCCCTGCCCTTCCCTTGCCCATCCCTCCTGTCACCAAGGCAAGCTATGTTAATATCTAATATCAGTGTATTTGGGTTGTTCCTATATTTTGTATTTATAGAGTTTGGTGTGCTTGATTTTGAATTGGGTTTTCTTTATGTGGGTGTAGTTCAAGATTGGACTGTGCCAATTGTCGGTGACGGCGGATAAGGAGAGGAACATCGCGCATGCTCGCAAGGCCATTGAGGACGCTGCTTCAAAGGGTGCCCAGCTCGTTCTCCTCCCCGTAAGTTTCATTATTCACTCACTCACTCACTATGGTATAGTGATTAAGGTGGCTGGTTCAAGTTGGTTATGGATTACTAGGCTGCTATTGCTTAAATTAAGATATGGGATGCCATATATCGGAAATTCATCCATTGAGAAGTTCACTTATTCTGGGCTTTCAAGATTGGATAGTTCACCACTTCACCTCAACTAAGCCAAAAACCCAAAATAGTTCCATAAAACCAATGTGAATAGAATTACAGAAGTTGGTGGTTTATTGGGTTTGTTCATTTTTACCAACTAAACAGAGATTTACCATTAAACTGGGGCCTGGGGGTATATAAGAACAATTTTGTGTTGATGATTTAAGTAAAAAATGGTGGTTATAAAGTATAAGCTCATCTCTTTAAGTAAAAGATGTTAAGATTTCAGCTTCATTTTGTGTTTGCTTTGTTGTATGTCAGGAAATATGGAATAGTCCGTATTCAAATGATAGCTTCCCGGTTTATGCTGAGGACATTGATTCAGGTGGTGAGGCATCTCCTTCAACAGCCATGCTATCTGAAGTTTCTCAACGTCTGAAGATTACCATTGTTGGAGGATCTATTCCAGAGCGTTCTGGGGACCGGTTGTACAATACTTGTTGTGTCTTTGGTACCGATGGAAAGCTGAAAGCTAAACACAGGAAGGTAATGCTCTAAGCTTAACATCAAGGGTAAGTGATAATAATCCTAATATCAACAGTGCAAGTCTTTCATTCTGGTCCATGGGGTTGATGAGCACAAGTTCTTAACCTGCCATTTACTTGTAAAAGGAAAAAGAAATGGAGAGGATACTTTTCCTTTGATTGAACCTTCAGGGTTGGGGCACATAATGTGTTGAACATTCAATGCTAACATCTCAAAAGAAATTATTTGTTATAATCTTTGCTTCTAACTGATTCACTAACAAAGATTGTTGGCATATGGATGTAATCACAGATACACCTCTTTGATATTGATATCCCTGGGAAGATTACCTTTATTGAATCAAAGACTCTTACAGCAGGGCAGACTCCTACCATTGTGGACACAGGTTTGATGTTCATTCTGTGCAGTAGTGACTATTCCAATTATGTTGTCTATGATAATCAAGTTATCTTTATTCTTTTACACAAACTTCTATTCCTTGGTTGAAAGAAGTTGTTCTGAGTCCTTATTGCTGAGATAGTAACCATCAAATGGTTCCTGCAGAAGTTGGGCGTATTGGCATCGGTATCTGTTATGACATTAGGTTCCAAGAACTAGCAATGATTTATGGAGCAAGAGGTTAGCCTTTTCTTTTTCTTTGCTGTTTAACTAATGTAGAGATTATCTCTGCACTTGTTGTCATAATGGAAATGGCATTATTTCTCTTTCATTTATTTCTTTTCTATTTAAAGACTGTACTTTCTGCTGTTAAAACTACTGAATGATAACAGTATTAAGTTGTTGACATCAGGTGCTCACTTGATATGCTATCCTGGGGCTTTTAACATGACTACTGGACCATTGCATTGGGAATTGTTGCAGAGGGCAAGGTATTATTTACATTTTTGCATAATTTATATTCCTTTAAACTATTTGTCTAAGATATGTTAATTCTGTTTTTAGTTTTTTTTTGTAATCATTCTCACTGAGATTTGCCTTTCTATGTCATGTGCAGGGCTGCAGATAACCAGGTACTGTAGCATATGTCCAATATCAGATGCACATCCTGATTTACATTTGTAAATAAACTTGAAGTTCATGTCCCGATACAAACAGAATTTTGTGATAAGCATCACCATTTTTGTTACAATTATTACGTTGATTGTCCACAGACAGAACTGCAACTTCATCATCACATATTTGTCTTTCTAGGGTGTTGAAGGTTGTTTTGATGCGACTTATAAATGATATTTACCATTATGTGCAAGCGTTTGTACTTGTTATGAAGTTATTTTATTTTCTATTAATCTCATGAGGGATCATATATCGCAAGTCACCAAGTATAGAATACCAATATGTGTATGTGCATCTTTACTTTAAATGTAATTCAATTTATGAGTTAGGCTTTCCTCCACATCAACTCAAACGATTTCTCATGGGTGCTTTTCTGTGGGTTGTCAGCTATATGTGGCGACTTGTTCGCCTGCTCGAGATGCTGGAGCTGGTTATGTTGCATGGGGCCACTCCACCCTTGTCGGACCAGTAAGTAGATAATAATATTAACTTTTTCATGCATGCTTCCATTGAATTTTTACTAGAGGCATTCTTTGAAAAGTTCATACAGTGTATACTTAATTTACTTGTTTACAGGAGTTCTCTCTTTTTACTTTTAATAATAAAGCGATTGCCATCATTTTGATACTGTTTGAAGCATTTGGGATCACAAGTTATTTGCAGATAGAGTCTGACTGAAAGTTAAATGTGGCAGTTTGGAGAAGTGCTGGCGACTACAGAACATGAAGAGGCAATAATCATAGCAGAGATCGATTATTCACTTCTGGATCTTAGAAGGTGATGTGGTTTCCAACATAGTAAATTTTTCTATTCTAAGAGTGTTTGTAGACTTATAGATGAAATACTTTTTTTCATTATTTTATGTAAAATATTTAATATAAGTTTGTTCTCAATTATTCAGGCAAAACCTCCCCTTACTGAAACAACGACGAGGTGATCTTTACCAGCTGGTAGATGTTCAGAGGTTGAATTCTCAATGATTACAGATTGGCACACGAGTCTTATTATGCATGAAAGAAGTGCCAGTGAGAAACTATTGTTAATGTATCAAGTGATGGAAGTAATGGAAATAATGAGACCATCTGATCATGGAAGACTCTAGTTATTGTGACTGTATGAACTGATAAAGGGAAGCAAACCCTGAAACAATTCTCAGATGCTTGGATTTGCTGTGGATTCATTTGTCTCTATGTTTTCATAACAAAAGTGTTCTTATGTGGGGGGTGTTGCCAAGAGATAAACTTCAATTGTGCAACAGGAGAGTAATAATAATAATGATAATTTACATTGTTAACGAATTTATACCAGAATGGATGTGGACCTAATTAAATCTCAATTTCAAAAAAGCTATAATTTCTTTTCTCCAAGATATTTGTGAGTTGAGAAGTAGAGTGGTAACTCATTGGGAAGATAAGGTAGGAGGTGTTGAACAGTGTTGGGCCCTGAAATTGAATTGGGAGGGACAGAGGCCATAATAGAAGGCCCATAAGCAAGGGAATGCACGTGAAGATGGAGACCCCATGAAAGCAGCCACGTCATAGAAAGTGCACGTGGGTACAGCTTGTACAAAGCCTCAGTCATCACTCCTCTGCAGTCTGCAGGCAGGAGCAGACAGAAACCTGAGAGAAACTGATAGAGGAAAACAGAACCCAAGGCCAAGAAGAAGGAGATGCCCATCTGCCAGTATGCCTGCCAATATATATGTTGCTTTGTTGGGAAAAGAGCACAGTTTCTCTCTCTCTCTCTCTCTATCTTCTCCTCCTTGGGATCCCCACTCTCACTGTGCATCTCTTTCCCAATGGTAGTGCATGTTTGGCATGAACTCAGTTCTTAGTTTCATACTTAAAAAAAACAAACAAAAAATTACCAACATTTAAAGGTAAAAAATAGGGTTTTTTTCATATTTAGTACTTGAACTTTGATCATTGTCTTAATGTGGTACCTAAACTTTTATTTGTCCCAATTGAGTACCTAAACTTTTATTTTGTGTCTAATAGGTACCAAAATGAATTTCTGTTAAAATTATCAACAAAAGTTAGGGGCAATATAGTCACGTCAAAAAATTTATTTTTTAATTTTAATTTTTAATTTTTTTTGTTTGTTTTGTGTTTTTTTTTTAATAATTTTAAACATATAAAGAAAATAATTAAAATATACTTTGACTATATTGCCCCTAATTTTTATTGACAATTTTAACAAAAATTCATTTTGGTACCTATTAGACACAAAATAAAAGTTTAGGTACTCAATTGGGACAAATAAAAGTTTAGGTACCACATTAAGACAAGGGTCAAAGTTTAGGTACTAAATATGAAATAAACCCTAAAAAATAATGTACATACATCACATCCAGTATTTGCATGATGAATTGATTTTTTTTCTAGCTCAATTGGCAAATCTACAAAAGAGGTTCATCTACTGGCGACCAGTGATGGACCCACATGGCGCCATTGCCCACGGGGAAAAACCAAGAGGATTGTAACTGTAGTATTCATAGTACCCTACAGACCTTACACAGAGAGAGAGAGAGAGAGAGAGAGAGAGAGAGAGAGAGAGAGGTGTTATCAGGTGTGGCGTGTGCCCATGCTTTCGGTCACGTGGTATACGGCTGAAGACGCATGTTTGGGCCCCAAATCTCATAATGTTTACTTGCATCGTGTACAATACGCTTGGAATGCTCAACACACAGCAGACAAAAAGATGGCTCCATAAGCTGGCCAAGGGATACCTTACGCTCGCTACATATTTTGGAAGCAATGCTATTATGCTAACAAAATTAAAGGACAAGCACTTGTAGGGAAGACCAAAGTCGTCCTAATATATCAAAATCCAAAAATCAAAGCCAAATAATGTACCAATAATTATCCAAATACAAAAATAATAATGTACCAATAATGATAATTGAAAAACGAAGACAGTTCCAAATCAAATGAGCCCACATAATTTCAAACTATTGTTTGGTGCACGAAGCTAACTTAAATTTAAAATGTTCAAGAGCTCATAACTAACTCCATTTATTTTTACTGATTCAAAAAAATATTTTTAAGGATGGGAAATTGTTATTTATTATTAACACAATAACGATGTGGGAACTAGGAATTACCAATTTACCATATACGTCCAATGTCATATATATAGTACCACTTCATCATACATTCATACCTTTCCATTTTATAAGAAAAGAACAGATTGGGGTGTCCCTAGACCCTAGCCGTGACAGGGTGACACCCAACAATGATAGGGACTTCAAGAGTCAAGACACGTGGCGACGGCAATTTGCTAAGCTGCCCCTAACTCGCGAGCATGACGTATGCGTATGAAGAATGCCAGAGAGAGTACCCCCCATGTCCGCACGTGTCAAAGGCGACGTCGTATAGGACATAGTGAGAGAGTGTGGTCCTACACAACCATTAAGTAGAGCCAGGTCCACAGGAGTTACGCGTGATGCTCAGATCTGACCGTTCATTATTGGCGACCGGTTAAATTTACGTAGGAAAACGGACCTGTAAGGGGGCCCACCAAAGTATCACAATCCGTACATCCTAGCTGTCCAATGATTTTAACGCATTCTTCCCATCTCTTTTTTATTTGAAAAAATTATTTTTTTCGGAAAAATATGAGAAACTTATTTGGTGTAAACTGTGAAGGAGCTCCACATTTCTTTTGTCAAAAAAAAAAAAAAAAGTTTAGTCTCACCAGTCACCATAAATGATAATGAGAGTTGAGAGTTGAGATTAGAGATTATTATGAGGAAATATTGTGAGAATAATGGTCATGTGCCTTTTTCCTTCTCCAGGGTACACTAGCTTCGGCTTGTTTGAGGTGTTGAGATCGACAAGGGGGAAAGGATTTGTCCCCGATATTAAAAAAATCCGTCAGTCAAGAATTTCGTTTAGAAAGAAAGAGAGATATAAAACAAGATACATAAACATTTGGACTTGTTAAATACATTGTTCCAACCTTTTTTTTTTTTTTTTTTCAGTGTCTTTTATATTTAAAACATTTTTGTGATATGAGATGAAGATTTGAACTTAAAATAGATTCTTAGAAAGTAGAGAAAAATATTATTTAATCAATACTCAATTGGTTTTTACATTTATAATTTGACTTATTCAACAATTACATTTTAAATGAATAGTTCTCAAATGATCATATTTTGGGTTCATTATAAGTTTATACAAAGGAGGTGCAAAGACTCCTAATTAATTAATTTTAGAAAAATGTTTATTACCCCAATCATTTTTTTCAATTATTTTTTTTCTAACTTACATGGCGCATCAATTATTTGTCAAGATGAAAAACAACCTCCAAAATTTGTATGCTAGTGCTTTAGTTTTCTTAGGTTTCGAGTCTCTCACTTAATCGAGGGTTAGATTTAGTTTTATTTTATTGATTCTACTTTCTTATTCTTTGAAAAGGTTTGTCTAGAATTTTTTTATGACTTTTTGTCAATAGAGATGAACTCTACCAAGTTTTTTATTGGTATTTTTTCAGTTGTTTTTTTAGGTTTGATGGTGCTTTAGATCCCGTTTTAGGGGTGGGTGGTGCGAGTATGATTGCTCATGATCACACAAAGAGGTTGTGGTGGTTATGGCCACCGCTCCCTCTTAGTCGTATTGCTTCATTCCAACAAGTAGAGATTTACATTTTTGCACTTCAATTTGTCTTAGGCATTGGGTTTTCTTCTATTATCTTGGACTTTGTTTGATTTCAGAAGATGGAGTAGGATTTAGTTTATGCCGGCACTTTTGAAGGAGGTTAAAAGAGTTTTGGATTCAATTGTTTGAGATTTGATGTTGTTATTTGTCTAGAATTATAATGGGATAACACATGCTCTTGCTTACTTTGTTTTACACAAGGAATAAAATTTCGGGTTTCGAGGAAATTTCGATGGAAATTTCGATGGAAATTTCGACGGAAATTTCGAAGATTTTTAAATTTCGACAAAAATTAGATGGAAACGATGGAAATTACTATCAAAATACGGAAATTTTGAATGAAACTTTACCATATGTTTATTTAACATATTATCTACTAAATTGATAAAAAACATTGAAGAAACTAATTATATATAGTAGGCTTCATGTGATATAAGATGAATATAATGTGCGCTGGAGACAAATACTGTTAAATAAAATTAGTATAATGAATAAATGAAATTAGTATATTATTTATACTCTATAATCTATACATTAAACCCTATATATTTTATAATCTATACTCTATATTGTTTAGGATATGGTATATGATATTATGATTTAGACCCTTTATTGTATTTTTAATTATTTTTTATATAGAAATATATTAAAGTTTATTGATTTAGGGTTTAAAAATAACTAAACGAAACTTCAAAATGGTCAAAAAAAATTCAAAACCATTTTTTTTCTTTACAATTGCCCAAATGCTTCAAACCCCAATCAACCCTAAACCTTTTAATTTTTTTCTCTTTTTTATTATTTCTTTCCCTTTTTTTTTCTTTTTTCTTTTTTTCTTTTTTCTTTTTTTCCTTTTTTCTTTTCTTTTTTTTCCTTCTTTTTTTTTTTCCTTTTTTCTTTTCTTTTTTTTCCTTCTTTTTTTTCTCCTTTTTTCTTTTCCTTTTTTTTTCCTTCCTTTTCCTTTCCCCCGTGACTTCTCCATCTCCAGTTTTTTTCTTCTCTTCATCCTCCCTCTCTCTCTCTCTCTCTCTCTCTCTCTCTCTCTCTCTCTCTCTCTCCCCAATCCATCACCAAGCCACCTCACCCTCACCACTCTCTCCCCCCTGCCGCGCCCCCCCTGCGCCGCCCCCCTGCCGCGCGCCCTGCCGCGGCCC